>NC_061496.1:17512315-17823149 GCF_022539355.2 Hippoglossus stenolepis | reverse complement strand
CATCTGAGTGTAAATGTTGCGCACGAACAGGATTGCAGAGGATTGCACTTCTGTGTTTTTATCTCAACAAGTGTCTAATGTAATCTTTTTGCAGGAATTCGGGGTTCAGTGTGCAACATGAAGAACCCCATGACATGGGGAGGGGGCAGTGACGTCAGACTGGCCCCAGACAGAGGGCGCGAGTGCGAGGATGCACCGCGGGGGCGCGCACATGCGCACACAGGCTCAGTCTCATCCCTGACATGAGCGCGGGCGCGTCAATATACACACAGAGAGCGGAGCGGCGCTTTGGGTACAGTGGTGCTCCACAGCGGAGAGAAATCCAGGCAGGCGCAGCTAGACACCTTCACGCACCGAGCGCAGAGGTTTGATTGCGGCGCAGTTTGCGTGGCGGCCGGGGACCCGATCTTTTAAAACCATGCTGGATTGACTGCAGAGAGGCAACTACAATCAATGGCTTGGATTTGAAATCGTTCAAAATTTATTGGAAAGGAGCGTGAGATAGAGCGACAGTGAGAGAGAGCGGGAGAGAGAAGCGCGAGGGAGAGAGCGAGAGTGGCGAGAGGGGTGGAAATAAAGATCCTTTCAACAATGGAGCTTACAATGGAAAACATTGGAAATCTGCACGGTGTGCCTCACTCCCATCAAACGAGCGACTTAATGAACTCCGCACACGCGCGCCAGTCGTCGTCGCATCGGAACTTGGTGTCGCACGGACGGTCAGCCATGGTGTCCAGCATGGCCTCGATACTGGAGGGAGCGGGGGACTACCGCACGGACCATGCTCTGTCCGGCCCCCTGCATCCGGCGATGACCATGTCGTGCGACTCCGGGATGAGCCTGAGCAGCACCTACACCACGCTGACGCCGCTGCAGCACCTGCCCCCCATATCCACCGTCTCCGAGAAATTTCACCATCCGCACCCGCACGCTCACGCTCACCATCACCCGCACCAGCGACTTTCGGCCGGGAACGTCAGCGGCAGCTTCACCCTGATGAGGGACGACCGAAGCCTCGCCTCCATGAGTAACCTCTACGGCCACTACCCCAAAGACATGTCCGGCATGGGGCAGCCCCTATCCCCTCTGTCTAACGGTCTGGGGTCTTTGCACAACTCCCAACAGACTCTCAGCGCCTACGGTCCCGGAGCTCACCTGTCCAACGACAAGATGCTCTCCTCTGGGGGCTTTGAGTCCCACGCAGCCATGCTGTCCCGGGGAGAGGAGCACCTGGCCCGGGGTCTCGGGGGCCACGGGGCCGGGCTCATGACATCCTTGAACGGCCTCCACCATCACAGCCATCCGCACTCTCAGGCAAACGGGTCCATGCTGTCAGACCGGGACAGGCAGACGGTGGTGGGAGGCGGGCAGGGAGCTGGGTCGGGGCAGGTGGAGGAGATAAACACCAAGGAGGTGGCGCAGCGAATAACAGCGGAGCTCAAGCGCTACAGCATTCCCCAGGCCATCTTTGCTCAGAGGATCTTGTGCCGGTCCCAGGGAACTCTGTCCGATCTGCTGCGGAATCCTAAACCGTGGAGTAAACTCAAGTCTGGCCGGGAGACGTTCAGGAGGATGTGGAAGTGGCTGCAGGAGCCCGAGTTCCAGCGGATGTCAGCGCTCAGGCTTGCAGGTGAGTGAGGAGACAGCTCCCAACCTGAGTGATGTGGAGGGATCAATTAGAAGTCAATGTGGCGAGACTGTCAATACCTGCTCAAACAGACATTACTAGAAGTTATTAGTCGATTGTATCGAGGAAAACTTCATCATGACAGTTGGGGTGTTAGGTGTTTGGGGGGGATCTATATTTTGATTGATGCTACGATCCATGATAGTACAGCTGTTTGTGCAGCAACTGGGGGGTGTTATAAACAAAAGAGAGGTGGCATCTCTCCAAAGCAGAACGGGTGCAAACACAACCCGTACAGACGTATTTGGTTTTTACGCACGGTTTCAGCATGTACACACACACCCCTCTCCCCCTGTCTCACCTTCTTTTTCTCTCCCTCACACAAACAAAAACACACAGAGGACGAGGACAAACAAAGGAAATCAAAGCTGAGACCAGAATTGATCACATCTCGCAGCTATTACTTAAAACGCACAACAACCAAAACAAACATACACCCTAAGATAACTGCAGCTCAAATAACCCGGTTACAGTTCACCAAACGCACTTGATATAATACTTTGGCGCTTCATCTGTCAAATCGTTGCAAACGAGGATCGTCTGAGGCCTGGCCAAAGAGTCAGGGGCAGCGTGACCCCCCAATGGATCAATATTTCAGGTCCAGGGGTCCCCTTTCAGAGTGGCGTATAATAATAAATGATCGATTTGGATCAGAAAGACAGAGACACAAACAGATGCGTCTTTCTCTGGCCTCTGTTGTCGCGATGTGCAGATATTAAGAGATATCTTGTCTCCAAAGTTGGTTTAGGGCCTGGTGTAGATATTCTGCAGCTGTCGAAGTATGAGTGGGACACTGTAACAAAAACTACTAGTCATTCCCACTGTTCAATATAAGAGACGATTTGTAACACAAATCCTTACTACCTCTACCTGGATGTTTCATATCCTTGATGCATTGCTCGGATTTGTTTTGCTCCGAGATTATCCCACTTAACGCTGTGATTTGATCCAACACCCCCGCCCCCTTCCTTTAAAACCCCTTTAACACTTACAACCTGCTTAACAGGACGTAAATGAAACCGAGAGACGTCGCAGCGGGGTTAAAACAGAGATGTGAGTGAGAGGTCCCCTCTCATTGATGTTTGTGTAAAGGCCCTGTTCAGACGTGCATGCGCTCCCAAACGTCAATCAGCTCCTCTGCGTCGTATTTCAGAGAACAGTTCAATTAAGCAGATATAGTGGCATATTTTAGTTCCAGTCGATGCCCTATTGAAAAGCACTTAATGGCATGTAAATTGTTCCTTTGCGCATTTAGTGGGGTTCTGGTAAATAAAGATTTAAACACTCCCACAATTGTCTCTTTAAGTGCCACTGCTGTTAAAGCTAATTAGGCTGTGGGGTTTTATATCTTCCACACCCGGAGTCAGGATAAAACCCCCCAGTCCAACTGACATGTTGGAGTGTGGCACAGTCCTGCGCGCACTGAGCACCTACTGCGTATTGTAATCTGGTTTGGGCTCAGGACAGCGTGTACAGGTGTAAGAGGTGCGCGTGTGTGTGTGTGTGTGTGTGTGTGTGTGTGTGTGTGTGTGTGTGTGTGTGTGTGTGTGTGTGTGTGTGTGTGTGTGTGTGTGTTTGTTTGTATGTGCGTGTAATACAATACATACAATGTATATGTGTGTATATGCATGTAACTCTACATACAATTAATTCAATCAAACAACTACTATTACAAAAAGGGAGAAGAGGAAATTAACATATAAACTCTACAATAGCAAACTTTTTAATGTTTTTTATCCACATTGTATTTATTTGTATCTGTTTTCATCTAACAAAAAATGTGTGTGTGTGTGTGTGCGTGTGTGTGTGTGTATGTCTGTAAATTACAATACATACAATATGTATGTATAGATAATTGACTACAATTACAATTGCTACCATTAAATACCTACAATTCCAAAAAAATAATCTTATCCACATTCTATTAATCTGAATCTGTATTCATCCAACACAAATAGTGTGTGCGTGTGTTTGTGTGTGTGTTTTGTTAGGCTGCACAACACTCTAAATTTAACCCAGCCTAGATAGATTTTATAAATAGTCAAATTTCTAAATGTATTATAAAACATTACATGTTTCTTCTAAATATAATATTTCTACTAAATCTGTTTATTTCCCCTTGCTGAAACAGCAGATTTCCAGCCTGTATTGTTCGCCCAGAATTCATTTTGCTGAAATGACAAATGACTTCGTATGTAAATGCACGGGGCAACATTTTTACTTATTGCATTTAAAATCGCCATTATCCTCAGGTCCGCATGTGGGCTGAGAGTATATGGGGGTGGCTGGCTGGGTGGGGGGTGATGCTGAAAGTGAGGCTGGGCCATACTTGGTCGGCCACATCAATCAATAAATTCAAATTACTATTCCAAATTCATCACAGTCACACAAATCAATGCAGCTGCCCTGCTTAGCTAATGTGAAAATGCCAGTGTCTGCACACACACACACATGACAATCTACCCCTGAAACGAAAAAAAAACCACACACACACATACAGCCCTGTTTGGCGGGATTGTGTGTCCTTCACGCTCAACATCTCCCAATGCAACGAGGGCACAGACCCACATGCTTCCCCACCTATTGTGTAAGGGCAATAACACTAAGGCCAGGCAAACAGCGAGGCTTTTTATTATATGATACATATCCTCTGCACTTTAAGGCACATGCATCAGTCCACTACAGTGTTAAATAAATGGGGCAGCTTCATTGTTAAAGCTCTGAGGAGTGAGAGAGACTCCGGGCGACGTGAGGTTTGGGAGGCGTTTAAAGATCGTATAAACGATGAAAACAATTCGTCTTTGCATCTGTGTTGAATTCCACACTCCATCTCAATGTATTTGGTCGGGTCAATACGGCCCTGATCGATAAGGATAGCCAGTGCATCTATCAATTATCCCGCCTCAGCACTCTCTCCCATTGGTCTCTCCCCTGGAGCAGGGAAGGGGAGAGTGAGAGTGAGAGAGGGGGGAGGCTGGATCCGGACAAAAGGGGGAGGAAAAGGGACAGCTGTTTTAAAAAAGAGAGAAAGAAAGGAAGAAAGCTCCTGCAGAGGTCTTTTTTCCCCTATACTGTAATCATGTACACCCTCTCACTCATCTGCCCTTTGGGGTTTGGGTTATGCAGCCATTGGTTAGCCTCACACATTTAACACATCTTTCCACACAGATGCTGCACAACAGAAAATAACGTGTGTTAAAATTCCATAAACAACACGTTGTAATTCCCAGTAGCATGAATTATAGACGTATTTCTCACCAGATGTTTCCTCTAAGACCTTAATTCCTCTGTGCCATGACATACCAAGATCCAAATCACAAAAAAAGCGCACTTGCTTCATTACCATCTGAATGGCCGGAGACACGTGCCAGGGGTGCACAGGTCAAGACCCACAGGACACGGAGGAAAAACATTGTTGCGAATCAGGGTGCAGAGAGGCCGCCATTCACATCACACATTACAATGGACTACACACGCAGTTTATGTAGTGCATGCAGGCAGGCCCTGCAGTCCTGGAGCAACACCCAACCCCCACATCCCTGTCAAACTGCGCACATTTCCCTGGGTAAAGCTCTCCATCATTTTCTTCGGTTGAGTAAAAATATTTTCATAGAGCTGACAAGCAACTCCTAGGTTATTTCGTGGGTTTTTTTCTTAACTAGATGCAGAAAATAGATACAATTTGCATATTTTAGAACTAAGTGCTTGACTAAAAATCAACTACATTATTATATTATTAATTTGCTGTATATTTTACCAGAAGATGATAACAGCTGGTTACAGGTTTTTATTATTTCCCTTCACAATAAAGGCAAATATAGATTTTGTGGTTTTGTGGTGCTGTCCATGGTGCTGAAACGTGCACCCTAAACACTGACCTGCAGCATCTTGTCTCTGTTTTGAGGACAATCCAATGTGGTGAGCGAGGGTTTTTTACCAATACATAGTTAATAGCATTCTTGTATAGGCCCTAAACACCATTATTTCATCCAACAGCTTCCACCCATCGATCAATATTACAATCCACAATCGTGTCAATCACAGCATCCTACTTTCCTGTCCAGTGCGAAGCCACGCGGGGGTTTCCATTTAAATCACATCCCTGGCTTTTGTTTGTTGTTTGCATTGGAGCTGCGGAATAAATTTGGACCCTCATGCGAAAAAAATATCCCATAAACAGTCAGGAGTGATGCTCTTTTTTGGGGAGGTCATTTGAGCCACGGATAATGGGTTTAATTGGATTGAGCATTAAGATGTGATTGATGCCGGATAGGCTAATCTAAAACAGGATTTTTTTTTTTCCTGCATGAAGACTCGGCTTGATGTTAGCCTGCGAAATGATCGATTGATACGTTAATAATTGATGTGTGAGGGAAAGATAGGGGAGTAAACAGTGCAGCTGCGGTTTTCAGAGCCTCGTTGTTCGTTAAGCGCATGAGCTGTAAGTACCGAGACGCGCATGTACGAGCATCGCCTTTGAAATCCTCTGGTGGGAGAGCAACAGTCATTTTCTTGAGGTTATACCTCCGGGCTATTTTGCTTAAATCCCGGGGTTCAGCGCAGCTCGTGGCAGATGAGATGACATCTCACGCCGTGCATCATTATCTGCAGCCCTGAGTGAGGAAGCATGGTCCTATGTGTGTGTGTGGTGGAGGCAAAACCCAATTAATTCAACTTTAAATTAGTAGCCTATAAATCTTCATGTTGTAGGCTGATATTAATATTTATCACATATACATATAGCCTAAAATATGATTGATTTTTGTTAGATTTGGACTGTTTGCAACTATAGAGGCCACAGCTCCCCATCCTGCATTACTGTAGGCCTATCTATAACACAGTACAATATTATATAGCACCAGCTCCAGTCTGCCCTGCATACGTGTCGCCTCCTTCTCTCCTGTGTGTATGTGATCGGGATGTAGAGTGCGTCTGCGCCACATTGTTAAGGCCGATCTGGCGAGCCCTGAATCTGTATCGATTTCCATTCCCCCGGCCTCTCCTCTCCATCTCTGGAGCTGCGCCATGCAGCCATGCAACCCCCCCTCCCCTTACACACACATCCCTCCATCTCCACCATGCAACACCATTTCTCCCATTAACAGCTCAGCCTTCATAACACACAACAGAATGACTAATGAACGCACACGCGCTCTCAGGCAGGCTTGTTGCTCACCTCCCGCCTGCCCTGGTCAAAAACAGTCAAGTGCTGACGCTAAAATCTGAGAGGTATATATATATACATTTTCATATTTCTGTGATGGAGACCACGCGAAGTTAACAGTCGTTTAACCTCTTCGTCTCTGATTATACATCCCACCCACACCGCTGCTCCGTCCTGCGCACACACGCTGACCATGCCGAACGACTTATTTAAAATAAGGTAATTTTAATAGAAATCAGATGAGTCCAATTCCAATTCACACGGGTGGGGGTGGGGGACGGGGGGGGCACTTAGTAATTAGAAATGCAGCAGAGGTCTGTACAGTCTCGAATACCGTCTCTTCTATTTTAGATGATCAATTCCTACGCTACTCCGTCGCCCCCTCGCCAAGCCGGATCGATAGGAGAGAATGACCTTTAAATCAAATTGCTGGCAGAGTCGACTGAATGCACGCGGCTAGCATCAAAGGGTTAATGGCACTGCGCCCCCGCCCCCCCACACACACACACACGCGCGCGCACACACACACACACACACACACACACACACACACACACACACACACACACACACACACACACACAAACAAACTCCATCCCTCCTACCCTTATAGGCAGAAATACAAAAGGGCCCCCAGATCACAGATAATCATAATTAAATCTGATTATTCGTCTTTTACGCATAGGAGTCAAATGGCTGCGCAAAAAAGGATTTCCAAGATAAAGGTTGTGTGTGGATCTGTCTGTGGTGATGGCTGATGACAAACAAATCAAACTGTGGCTTTTGACCTTCCAATGTGTGTGTGCGTGTGTGTGTGTGTGCGTGTTTGGGGGTTACATAAGACCCAGGGCCAGTGACGGTTGTACAGAGCTCATCATGCAGCTCACCCCTGTTGTTACGTAACACCGGTGGGCTACCCCCCAAAATCTGGGCGCGCACTGACGCATGCAACGCTTCCCCGCAAATCCTGCAACCTCCTCCTTTAACCTGATCCAAGCAAACACTGGCCCAGTGACCTCACCGGCCTCACACTGTTATATATCACTGAGGAAACACCTGAGATATACATAACTGTGCGATCTAGTGTTTCTGCTCCCTATGAGTGAGGAGTCTGATATGTGGGGTAAATAAGTAACGGATTACTTTTTCTGGTGGATAGATCGTAAATCTGTGTCCATGCAGCGCCGCTGAAGCAGCAGCAGTGAGGAGGCAGCGATGTGTCCACACATTGGCTGCTTATCTGAAGTCCCGACAGCCCATCGCTTATTAAAGGCCCGATAATGGCTTGTTTAATGCGCAGGCTAAAAACACGAGGCAAGGACACTGTCCACGCAATTACTGTGAGGAGAGGCTGGAGTCCACTGTAAGGTTTCCATAACAGATGGGAGTTATTTAATCTCACAATAGCTGGAACATATGACATTCAGTAGATACTCTACAATAGATAGATATATTATAGATTTTGAGATCAAATAAATCAGATTCTACTTATTTCTTTCCTGATACATACCGATAAAGGGAATCTGATGTATTTGGGAGTTGATAAGAAGAAAAGATAGGCAACATATTTTCCTCAGTCATATCACAAATTAAATTATGTCTCGTAAATTTGCTACACTGAAGGAGAAAACATATTTTCAGAGCCAGTAAAATATGAAATGAAGTGTTGGACTTGACATTTTAGTCTTATATTCTCCGTTTGGATTTTTAATAAATATACGAGTGATAATGTGAAAAGGAAACAGAGACAGAGCGGTTCGGATTCTGCTGCTGACAAATGTGCCTCGGCCTTTTTTGAAATGAGAGCCTGCAGATGGTTTGTACAGAACCTCTGAGTCTCAGGGTCGATCACAACAAAGCCGCAAACACACACACACACGCACACACGCACACACGCAAACACACGTACACAAACACACAGATACACACGTTGGTGTGTATCGTACCCACAGATGCAACTCGAAACTCCGGTTGGGCAACCCCACACAGATCAACAAAGGAACAAAACGACTGTGAAATCAATTGATGGATGAATCGATGTCACCCCATAAAGCCTTTGTATTACATGTTATTAAATATAACGAACTGGCTGCGGGTTATTCTAAAATTATGAATTTAACTTTTAATTCGTCTTTACTGAGCCGCTAATAAAATGCTGACTTATTATTTCTACTGTGTGAGGAGAACACTGCAACGTGTGTGTGTGTGTATTTCAATATTTTTCGTTTTCTTGACGTTTTATATTAAAAGACAGCAGTTTTAAACACCATCAAATATATAAATAAGAAATAAATAATACGATAAACAACAACACCAATCATAATAATAACAATACTACTACTACTAATATTAATAATAATAATAACGATGGTCTATATATATTTATTATTATGATCATTATCTATTTTTCAATCATCAAGTAATTTGGCAAAAAGATTTAATGAAAAGGTATTTTACTAAGTAAACTGTAAAAATAAAAAGTTGTAAAATGCAGGCTCAATCTACTATAGTACATAATTTCAACTCATTCGATTTGCAAACGGTGACAAATGGAATTTGAAATAAAAATAATTAAGATTTTATTTTATTCAATGTAATATCTCGGGGGTTTTTTTGCATTAAAGGAACATGCAGTGAAGTCAATAAGCGCTGGGTTACACGTATTTCACTCTCCTCCTCTCACATGATTGAGTTGAACTGAATGTGGACAATTCGTGCATGTTGAAAAGCTGTCCGTCTCCCCGCAGAGTGAAGTGTGTCCTCTGACTGTGCGACAGAGAAGACATGAGCAGGGAGGTGACAGCCAGGAGCGCTGCGGACATTTGAGGGAAATTATTTATCTTTTCTAAATATGCGCACCTCACCATTAGCAGTGGTGACATGGACAGAAGAAGGGAAACTTTGACCTGCTTGACCTGTGTAAACCTGGCTATAGCCCTGCAGGATTTAAAGGTTGATTAGTACCGTGAGCACAATAGTTCGGGCTTACTTTCTTTCAATTTTCCTTCGCATATCGGACTTTTTCTTTGCTTTCCCACTATTCCAGAGCTTCGGGCAGATTTACGCAGCTTTAAAAACGCGTGTAAACTCTGCTCAGTAAATGAAAAGGAGCTTAAGGGGAGTTTGGCTGCTGGCACCGGCCTCACATCCGCATGGATGCCAGAGCTGAGAGTCTATTGAGCGGCCACAGAGCTTCTCCACCCACCGCTCACCCTCCAAATCCACAAGAGCCCACAGAGACACACAACAGTTGCAATGTTAATTCATTGCTGTTAATTCCTTATGCGGTGAATTTGATGGTTTATCTCTGTTTCTATTATTTTTGAATATGAAAGGTTTTTTTTCATTCAGATTTTTTGCAGAACATAACGAGTTAACCAATAACCAATATACATATATAACCACATTCAAGCATATTTTCCAAATTTCTCAAAGTAAAAAAAAAAATCTAATAAATTCATTTATTTTCGAAAACACACACTTTCACACACATAAACACACGCTGCTATGTGGCGGACCCACACACACCTGTTGTTCTGGGGCATGACACGGTACAGGCCTTCCTCGCTGTCTACAAAATAAAGGCTCGTGATCATTACCGCCATCACGCATAACTGGTCAAAGCAATTATGAATGAAATCAATGATAATCGCGGGTAAGAGTATCACACTAACAATGGATCCACTCACACAAATAAATGGCGGACCAAGGCTGCTATTAAACTGGCCAAAAAAGAGAGCGATGATAATAACGCAAGTTTAAATTCAGTCATACTGTTCATTCAATCATGCGCTTAAATGGCTCAGTGCATTTAATTATCTAAAACCTCACAAGGAGGGTGATCACCACAGGCTGCAGCCTTCACTGATTAATGCATTTTTTTTTTTTTAGCACGGTGCAATTTCTCAGGTTTACCACTGGGTTGCAAATAACACGTGGGGGCGAAAACAAGGATTGAAATTCTATTTCTCAGGTGCATTTTCAAATCAGTTCAATTCTCGCACCGAATCACAACGAACATTGTCTCAAGGCTCTTTGCATAGTCATAGTCAGTTCCCACAAGGAGCGAGTATTGGAGACCGTGGACGGGAAGAAACCTCAAAGGAGATCCGGACACAATCTGCGTCGACTGGTTGGGGTGAGCAGAAAAAGACGGGGGAGAGAGAAGAGAGAGGGGGGAGAGAGAAGAGAGAGAACACGAACAGTTGTGTAACCGTCATATAAGCACTGTCAGATTGGTTGTTATAATGAAACTAATAATAGTAATACTTCTAGATATAATGATTTAGCACCAGCTAAATAGTAGTAGTAAAATTAACAGTAGCAATAATGCTATACATGCTGATATATACAATAGGGTACTACTACTACTACTTATAGTGATAATAATAATACCAATATCTGGATCCTGTAGCTCTCATGGGGTTACAAAAAATACAAAATAAGATGTTTTTGATGCATCTATATATGTATATAAACACACACATACTCTTCATCAAAACATACATTCCATGCAATCACGATAGATGATGCAGCAAATTTGAAAAGGTAATCGACGCTGACTAAAATGTTGCAGGCACGAGTGTTGCAGCAGTGAGGTGCGATGTGCATGGGTGAGGGGTGTCACCGGGTTCAGGCCTGAGTGTTATTGAAGGGCCAGAGAAGAAATGCCTCGCAGCTGAGTCTCGGGAGGTGGCAAACAAACACACTGTGTCGCTTTATCAGTATATTAACACCAATTCTCACTCATTACATTAAGGAATATTGAGCTGCGAGTGTTTTGGGGCCTGGCGAGTAGCGAGAGAGAGAGAGAGAGAGAGAGAGAGAGAGAGAGAGAGAGAGAGAGAGAGAGAGAGAGAGAGCTTGGCACTGCCCTGCAGCCTGGACACAATTGATGCCACAGTGTTCAGAGAGAGGGGCCGTGCGCGTACACGCTGCCATCAATCTTTAGGGCAACAGCCCGTGCGAAACAACAGAGACGTTACTTAATAAACAGACTGAAGCTCAAACATGAGGCTTCTTGCAAATAAACGCACATAGATTATCAGTGAGGAGCAGATTGCCTTCCAATGATAAACGGCCTGCGGACTGTGTGCACGTGTGCGTGAGTGTGTGTGAGAGACGAACGCGCCGAACCATAACCGGTAAACATGTTTATTGGTAAATTAATTAAATGAACAGACTTTGACCTGGGCTGCTGTAAAGGGATCACAAACAGGGCTCCGTGATTGGATTCCACACCGCGGGAGACTTTGGAATAAAGTGCTACAAGAAAAATAAACAGAACGGCAGCAGCAACATTTAAGATGCAGATGTGCACTCGTGGTTTCATGGGCACAATATTAGTGGAGCTTTGACTTTCTCATCATGAGCAGGAAGGGCAGTGATGATCAATAAATGATTAATGCTCACGGTGGACTTGGGGCAGGAGGCAGCTGCTGGATCATACAGTCAGTCCACACAGGTAAAACAGCAGATGATCATTGACTCGCTTTTTTCCCCTTCTCCTCCTCCTCTTCCACACCATGTTTTCAGAAAGCTGGATCATCACATCCCCTCCTTCCTTCACAGTGGAGGTGGTGGGGTTTCCACGTCTCCCCCACACACATACACACACTCCATGAATCCCTCCCCGGGCCCGTCCCCCTCTCCGAGGCATAATTAATTGGACGAACTGAATTTCACACACGAATTATTCACGAATCTATCGATCGATATTGAACACCCAGGGCCTTTCTCTTAACCTCGCTTGGTTTGTCGTGAAGCAAAGAATATTAATGTCATCAGCGGGGAAAGGAAATAGGCCCAAGTTATGGAGTTTTTCAGCCGAGCATAAAGGGGAAGAAAAAAAAAAATCACTCATTGAGGAATTTGATGGAGGAAAAGGTGCAATCAGGGGAAATGTATTCAATGACATGATCTGCATTATTCATAGGAAATGATATCAAAAAAATATTTTACAATATAACAATATATAAATTATAATAATTGAGTTTTGTCAGATGTGGATGCTGCAGCTCTGGTCAAGGTGCATGAGCAGAATCCGATCAAGGGAAGTGATATTCAATGACATGATCTGCTTCATTAATGTAGAATAATAAATCATATTACAATATAACAATAAATAATAAAAAATAACAATAGTCGAGTTTTGCCAGATGTGGATGCTGCAGCTCTGGAGTCAAAGCTGCATCTATGTCAAATGTGCACAAAATAAACCCCAGGACGCACATGTCTTTGTTTATCGGTCTCTGTGTGAGGATGTATTCAAAGTGGGTCAGCTCCTGTTCACACGCACCAAGTGAGAGAAGTCACATCTGTTTGTGTCCGTGCGTGTGTCCGCGGGGTGCGTTCGCCTCACAAAACAACTCCCAACACCAAAAAAACCCAGGATTTCTGCTCCTGTGCACGACTTTATGTCCGTCTCTCTGCTCGGTGCCTACTGTAGCTCTAAAAGCTGCAATGATCGATTTTTTTTCTTTTCTACGCCGAGCTTGGTTCAGTAATCAGGGCCCCCTTCCTCACCGATCGATCGATATTGATTACTAAATCCAGCGCCTGTAGCAAAGGCAGCGCCCCCTGTGCAGCCGGGGCCACGGCGAGAGCGACACCTGCCGATCGAAGCGGCACAAAGCAAGTTAGTCGATCGAGGTGGGCAGGACGTGACTCGCCGGCGGAGAGATGTGGACATAGAAGCTGGGACATTGTTGTGCAGGGACATTGAGACAGAACCAACACGTCCCCTGGCTACGTGTTTTATGTTCTTATTGTATAAACACCTTTATGGATCTATGTTTTCTGATTTTTGTGACTTTAATCCTTCATTCCAAGGGAATAAAGTCATAGATTTGTTATTTCAACCACTGACCAACAAATAATTGATGACTTTAATCCTAAATTCCAAGGGAATAAAATCATGAATTTGTAATATAGACCACTGATCAAAAATAATTTCCCTTGAATTTCCCCTACGTGATTATTGACATCTTAAAAACGAACCCATTCACACATTTTGTAAGATGCATCTTTCTGTAATACGTAGAAGTTGATTTACTGCAATTTGATGAAAATTAAAATATTTTCCATTTTGAAGAAAGATTGAGATAAAATAAGCAAAATAACAAGCTCATTCAATACATGCATTAATTACAAGACAAAAACTGCAGCAATTTCTGCAAAATACTAAATTTGATGGTATTACACCTGATGCTGTGGGTGCTTGAGTTTTATTTCTGCTTACATGTGTGAGGTCACACATCTGGGTGAACCACAGAAGATAAGAAAGCACACAATGGAGGGAAAAGGGGTGTTCAGTATCTGCAGAAAATACAGATAATTAGACTTAAAGATTGAAATACAAGATTATCATATTATCATTATAGCCTATATAACTAGACCTATTTCGATAATTTTGACTGTAGTAATCTAGCCTGAAACACAAAGGAATGTGTTACAAAAACAGGGTCCAATATATGTTAACCAATATATATATATATAAAAGAAACAGAATTGCAGTTCACTATCTGGATTTTGGGATAAGACATCTCTCTTTGAGGGTCCCACATTTTGATTTGTTCAGTAATGTAGAGATGAGTAGTGACTGTGCAGGGAAAGACATGTCGTGCATGTGAGGACTGTACCTGCTGCTCATTCTCAGACTTCAAACAGGCCTGGTGGAGCCTCAGTGCATGTTCAGGCTCATCGTCCCGCTGGGAAACGAATCCTCTTCCAGAGATGGCATGTCTTCACCGAGTGAATCTCTATGATCACCACAGAGCTGATCCAATGAAAGATTCTATAATCATCCTTGCACCTGAACATTTCTAATGATATGTCTGCTAACATAAGCCCTCTAATGTAAGATTAAAAGAATTAAGACATCACAGTGTCTGCAGAATAAAAAACAACAAATACACTCAACTATCAAAAATGCATCTAAATTTACACACAGTGCAATATATAACAGTGATCAACAACAATATACACATTTAAGCCCAGGTTGTGTTCTCCAGTTGGATTTTCTACTGTTCAGTAAATTCACAACCACCTCATGACTCCTTTAAATCATATTATCTGTTCAACTGGGTTTTATGTCTTGGATACAGATGTTCTACTTTTTTTTAAGGTGGCCAGTCTAAGTCACTTTAGGTGCTGGTGTAAACTACAGTGCGTTAGTTTTAGCCCATTCAAATAATTTCAATTATATTTATTTAAAATAGAACAATTTGACCCGATGATGGTTCAATGTTCAGTTAACTGATTAATCTCTCCTAACATTGGCCGGGGAAAGTGGAAAACACAAACTTATGTACAAATATAATACACTTATATATTTGCACCTGCATTATATCACATGCATGACAATAGACTCTGGTTTATAAGTGGTGATATGATCCAAACAACTCATCACAACAACAATGCTATACATGCAAAGAGATATACGCAAGTCAGACATATCTCATTTTCATACAAGCTTTGCTCAATAGTTTAACGTCCATCAGTCACACATGATGTAAGCACGAGGTGTGTAAACCAACTGCATCTATAAAAATGAGTTATCAACAGTTCTTGGTTGTGTTTTCAGTGAGGCTGTTGTCATATTGATGAACGACAAATAAATCAATTTGCCGCTAAATCCATCGAAGGAGTAGGGCCTGCCAGCGTTAGTCTGTGGATTACTGGATGATATTTAGCTTGGTCTGTGGCTACGGCTCCAACAGAACCCATGGATTCTGAGGGTTTAAAAGTGTCTCTCGTGTCATTACACTTGGAGCGACTTCGTTAAAGGCCCTCGCCAGTGTCAACGATTCCCTCACAAAAGCTTTATGTGACTTCTTGCAGCTTTAATGGTCGTCCTGTAGCATCTGACCTGCGGAGACTTAACTCACCATGACACTGAATAATTTCACCAAACCATAAAATGACATCACTCTCCTCCTCCTCTTCCTATACTCCTCATTGTCATGACTACCCTTAATCCCGTAATAAATCAAAGTATGATGATTGTACATACTGTACATACAAGCACGCATTTGGACGATTCTGTATGTGGCATATCAATATACGCGCACTTGTGTGATATATATATTTATACAGCTTCGGTGTTGATGTGAAATATGAATATGATGGATTGGCCTGTGTGCAGGTTAGACATCTGTAGTAAACAGATTGGACTGCAATGGCTGATCAATGGGCTCTGTTCCGCTGTAATTAGACACACAGCGCCACTGCTTGGCTCCAGCCACTTCAGCATAATCACAACCCCCCCCACCTCAAGCGTGCGCGCCCACACACACACACACACACACACACACACACACACACACACACACACACACACACACACACACACACACACACACACACACACAATTAAAGTCAGAGAAGGGAGAAAAAAAAAATGTCCTTACATGCATCAGGACACACACTCACCCACAGCATGGGAGTGAGACATTATTGAAGGCGAGTATGAAAGTATTAGACAATACTGAAGGCAGCAGGTGGAGACCCCACAGGGATGGCATCTTTCTCTCTCTTTTTCTCTCCAATTTGCCCTCGTTTTATTGAGACAGTAGGGAAGCTGAGAGGGACACACAGTCTTGTTCTGGCAGGATTCGATCCTCAGCCAGCAGGGGAACGTGTGGCTGCAGAGGTGATGCCTTAACCTTGCACACACACACACACACACACACACACACACACACACACACACACACACACACACACACACACACACACACACACACACACACACACACACACACACACACACACACACACACACACACACACACACACACACACACACACACACACACAAAACTCCTCCTATACACCATCTCTGGGCGCCGATTCTGCCTTTTACCCTGCGCCTGATGTCTGCTGCTCTCCACCTGTCTCCTACAAATACTTTTGAGTTACAGCACACTTACCCACAATACAGCATTCTATTAACTATTAATTTCTGTGTTCACTGCTCGCAACCCCACCACCAACCCCCTCCCAAACGTGTAAAAAAACTATATTCGCTGCGTTTTCTTTTGAAAATTGCTCTGCGTATGGGAAGGGGGCTCATAGCAGCCGGTGCATGCACCTCTTGAGTGTTTGTATTTGGAGGGTGGGGGGGTGTGGGGTGTGGGAGTGTAGAAAGTGTTATAAATACACTCTCAGAGCTCAATAGAAGGGGGCTCCAGTGGGCTCCGTTTGAAGTAGCAGACTGTAGACCTGCTGGGGGGGAGAATTCTGACCTCAGTCCCCACAGAGAACCCCCCCAATTCCTACAGCAAAGTCGGTCAATATCTCTCTCTCTCTCATTCTCCTTCACTCGCTGCCCCTCCCTCCTCTCCTCAGCTCTTCTCTTTGGTTCTTATACACTCTCACACACGCGCGCGCACACACACACATGCACACACTTTGTCTTACTCCTCCACTTTCTCTGTTCTTTTCTCTCCAACCTTTTCTTTCCCTGCGTCGGCCCCTCCTCTATCTCTCTCATTTCAACACACACTCACAAAATGCTTACTTTTGTGCAACAGTCACTCAGTCCCCCATTGCGACTCAAACTGCATTAATATTGAATCAAACAGCAGTGTCTCCAGCTAGCAGGCAACAGCCAGTCTCCTCCCTCCACCCACCCCACCCCATCTTTCTCTCACCGCAGGCTGGCTCCCTGTCTGCACTCTGCAGGATGGAAGGAATATTCCCACTGGGCAGGAGGCATGGATTAGCTTTAAATCAACTTTAATATGGCAATAGAGATGGAGCTGTAGAATCTCTGCTGATGTATAAACTAAGTTTTATGTGTTTTAAGTCCTGGCTAATGATACATTTAGCGACTTAATTCCCTCCACATCTTGTCTTTGTTATTTAGCCACGAGATTATAATCACTTTTGTATATTTACCTTGCTTTGTGTTCTCTTTCCTCTCTCTGCCTCCCACTCTCATCCCCATCCCTCCCACCGCTGCCATCCACACCAAGCCTGCAAGCGCAAAGAACAGGAGCAACACAAGGACCGCAACACGGCGCCCAAGAAGCAGCGCCTGGTCTTCACCGACCTGCAGCGCCGCACACTCATCGCCATCTTTAAGGAGAACAAGCGCCCATCCAAGGAAATGCAGATCACCATCTCCCAGCAGCTCGGCCTGGAGCTCAGCACCGTCAGCAACTTCTTCATGAACGCCCGCCGCCGCTGCGTGGACCGCTGGCACGACGACCATGGCTCCAGCCCCGGGCAGCCAGGCCCATCCGCCACCACTTTCTCTAAGGCCTGAGAGGAGGAGAGGGCCTTCAGAGGGCCAGGGGGAACCGGTTGGAACAACAGGCATCATGGGAAATTTGGCTATGAAGCCTGTCGACAACAACCCACACCTGGCCTGGACCGTCTGAATGTGTCCTCTGCCTGAAAATCCTTTGTGCCATGCAATCATCTTTTTCGTCAGTCAGAATTTAAAGCTCTCACCTGAAACAAGCATAATCTGAAGGTGAACAGTGAAGTCAGGTTCACTCTGCATTTCTCACAAAAGGACAATCATTGATTCTGTCTTCTTTTGTAAAGAAAATCATTTTTATGGCATCTGTCAAAGTAAAGAGACACCAAAGATTTGATGTTTTTTTTTGTCGGACGGTATCTGAATTATGCTTCACCACCCAAGTAGCCACAGATTCTGATTTTTTTTCTTCTCCCAACTCACCTCCTTCGCGTCTGCCTCTCTTACTCTCCGTTACATCCCCTCTACGCCGGCACACGGAAGCAACAAGGGCGAAAGAACGGCAATAAATCTGACAACAGAACAGCACATAGCCTTATTATCCGAGCCCCATCCTGCACACACAAGGCCGTCATAAAGAAAACAACGCAGCCTATGAAAAAAACAACAAGGCTTTCCAATTCTCCGCCTCTACCTCCCCCCTCTCCTCTCCTCCTGCTGTAGTCTCCTTCATTCCTCGGCCAAAGGTATTCCCTGATGGCCAGCCATTTCAGAGAGCAGCTCAGCCTGATCATACAGCGAACTAATGAATTGAAAAATGAATCGATGCAGGCAGAGAGAGCGGGGCCTTGACCCCTCCTGAAGGTGAAACTCAAGATGCTCGGCAGTAGATACTCAGGTCTTCCGGGCCCAGGTCTATATTTTTTTGCACAGATGTTGGAGGCCTGTGGGGAGACGTGTCATTGTTCCTCTCAGCCTGAGCCTGAGATTCTGTGTCTCTCTGACCAAACAGCAGAGGCGAGTGAGATGTCTGGACACGCTTTTTTTGTTCTGCTGGGAGCTCTTCCTCTGATCAATAACTGAGAACCCAGCGACGACTACAACACGATCGGGATTCCAGCCAACTGCATTACAGCTGCATATGAAAAAGCAGAATGTAAGAGGAGCACATGGAACCCAGTGGAGATGGGGACACAAAGACCTCACTACTACTACAACTACTACAGCAGCAGCAGCAGCAGCAGCAGCAGCAGCACACCTCTCCCTCCCCAAGTCCTGCAACAGAGCAACAGTGCCCCCTGCTGTCGGTAGCAGACACCTGTGTCCGGCAGAGCGAGGGGGGTACAGAGTGGAGGAGAGGGAGGGAGGGACGAGCCACTAGATGCTGAGGAGAAGTCATGGCACAACACATTCAGGCCCTCACAGCTCTTTGAAGGCAGATCAATAGCTAACCATTATCCTATTGTTGTTCCTCATCCGACCAGCACTGGTGAAGCCGGAGGAGGGGGATGGTTAAAACCGGACGCTGAAATCACAAGGATTTAGCAAAAAAGGCAGGGATTTATTAAACCAATCCAAATCGTACAGAATCGTCGACACAATACAAACAGAAATTACACAAAGAGGGGATAGAGAAGTACAACAGGAGCAGTGATGAAAGGCTCACCGAGTGGAGGTTCAATTTACATTATTTACTTGTTCATTCTTCCACTTCAATCTCATCTGTTTGCAAAAAAAAAAGAGGCTCTCAACAAAAAGTGATTCAAACCAAATCTCCTGGTTACTCACGGTCAGTCGCTGTAACCACCACACTCCGCTGACTAAATGCTACAATAATTAGTGCCAATGCTTTACTGCCTTAATGCAAATCAGAGAATATGGTACTAGGGTTCACACACGGCTATACAATGCGCCCCGTGGATGACGGGAGGTGTGTGCCGTAGCCAACCAACAATCAGCTTTTAACTGAATTAAAATATACTTTTTTAGTAAAAGAAAGAAAAAAAAGAATCAGATTTTAAGGCATACAATAACCAAACCTCAAACGACAAAGATACCACACACATAGTATGTGTTACAAACAAAATGTCTCCAACACATACACTGGACACATTTTGAAGCAGAAGTGAAAATGA
The DNA here is from genome assembly GCF_022539355.2 of Hippoglossus stenolepis. Classification (NCBI taxonomy): domain Eukaryota; kingdom Metazoa; phylum Chordata; class Actinopteri; order Pleuronectiformes; family Pleuronectidae; genus Hippoglossus; species Hippoglossus stenolepis. The sequence continues at coordinate 17,802,954 of NC_061496.1, read as the reverse complement.
CTCATTCTATCTTTGGTTCTCTACCTCCTCTCCCCTCTTACCCCCATTGCCCCCTCTCTCTCTATCTCTCTCCCTCTTTCTCTCTCTCTCTTCCTCTCTATATTGATGCGGGTATTTAATTAGTACCATAGACACAAAGTTTCTATTTCTTGTTACTATTGTGCTCTGTTGTGCATAAGTAAGGCACCTTGTTGATAAATCAAAAACAAAAAAATGAAGGACTTTTCAAAAGGAAAAAAAGGAGGGATGCAAGGACTGGACGAAGGACGTATTTTTTTGCATTCTGTGTGAATAGAGACTCGGAGAAGACATTTACCGTGAGAAAGAGAAAAAAAAAGAAAAACAGGGAGCTGCTGAAGAGAAGAATAAATGACGGGACGCTTTCTCCTCTTCTGGCAATTCTGTCAGAACTGTACTCTCAGCCCCCTTTAAGCTGAGCCCCAAGAACGGGGTAAAAACGGAAGGGGGGGGGGGATGAAACAATGACCTCCAAACGTCCTGGCTGATTCAATGTGTTTTATTGGAGGGTGGGTGTGCGGGGGGTCAAAGCCCAGGACTCAATAGTTATCTGTATGGTCTTAAGATGCAACTGTAGCATTTCCAACAATGTAGTCAGATTAGCGGTGCAGATTAGATAAGAGATGGGTCATTGAAGAGGAGCTGGTCGGGACGTACCAACTAACTTCACGTTGCTGTAAGCAGTGGGTTAAAAGACGCCAAAGGAAGATGAGCTAAAATCAAGTTTGTGGTATACAGTTCAGTGAGCATATAGCTAGATTCAGCTCTAGGTTATTAAGGCTGACAAAATGGCATTTGTTTGTAGTGAGAACCAATGTGGCTACCTCACTAAGCTGAGTGGTTTGTGAAACCGCCACTAATACCAAAGATACTGCAGCCTACCGGTCCCAAACTGCCTAGGGGGACACATACAAAAACAAAATAACTAAGAGAGCTCCCCCCCCTTGTCCCATCTTTGCCCAACACCATCACAAACACACTTGCACACATTATACACACACACGCATTTACATACATGTTAGTAGTAACAGCGCAGTCGGACTGCATCGTGCCACATAGGAGGAGGTGGCCGCCTTGCAGACAGAGTTGAGTGCCTTTTCCCTTCAACCACGGGTGGGACTGCACTGGACACACACACATGCATGCATAAAGCTACACACCCATTTACAAACACGCACTCACACACAGACAATGCACCCATAATTGGATGGACAGAAAGGAGGCTGGGTGTGTGTGGGGGGGCACAACGAGAGGGACACAGAGTGGGGGCTGTGTCAGCATTTTCTCCCATATTGACTTTCCATCTTGATACACTAGAATACAAGCACTTTATCATGTAGAAAGTCTATAAAACATTTTCTATACACTATTTATTTGAAACAAAATTATATGTTTACTCCTGAATCTGTCAGAGTCTTTGTTACTGTATCGTTGATCTTCTAGGAGCTCACAGCCTTTGTGTGTACTTTATTTTTATTTTTCCTTTTCCTCACTCTGCCTCGTGCGCTTTTACTCTCGGCCACTTTGCCTCCCTCACATCAGAGATATTTTTGTGTAACAGAGAAAGAGGGGGGTAAAAAGGCAGAGGCTTGAAGCGCTCAGAGGGCTGTAGTTGTAAAAAAAAAAAAAAAAAAAAAAACAACAACACACCACTGAATATCTCTTTCTCTCGCTCCACGGCGTGCAAGCACAGAGGCTGCACTAGGAAAAAGTGTGGAAGACTCACTGACAGTATATATAGACACAATCTCCCCCCTCCCTCCACCTTCTGTCCAGTCGACCTCTCCCCCTGGCTAGTGCTAAGACCCGGTAGGCGTGTGTTGACAATTAATTCTGAAATACCTCAAAAACCTTTCATGTAAACTTTATGTAATTTAAAACTGAAAAATAATAACTGCTAATGATAAACGATGATTATGAAACTATGATACTATGATAGTTAGTTTTGGAACTTGTGACTTGAAGCTTTATACTGTTAAAATTCCTTTTTATTCGTTCGCTCATTTTCTCTCGTACATTTCTCTTTCGTTCGTTTTTTGCTACGGCATGTACTTACTGTTTTTTCATAAAGGAAAAAAGACATTGTGAATGTTTCTGTGGAGGGGTTACACGAGAAAAGAGACAGAAGAGAAGGCTAGAGTAGAGAGAGAGGGATGAGAGCTACTCACTTTAGTTTACTTCAACAGCTCTTTCATAGGCAGGTACATTTAAAGGGAAAAGTAGAAAAAAAAGGGAAATTAATGAGAAAAATATGATTTGGGCTGAATTTTAAACCAAAAATTGATGTTAAACCAAAGGAGGGATGACCTTTTACTCATCGTTAGCTTTCTTCTGCCTTTAAGTTGTCTTTTCTCTGAAAAAAAATAATATTTCACAGTTACTTTTGAAGGTTCCTGGGTGTGTTCAAGTGCTCCTGATGTTCTTAGAATATTAAAGACCAGCACCTCCTGTTGAAAAGAAGGTGCGCTTTTCTTTCTTTTGTGCATGGATATTGTATAACTGTATAGAAACCAACAGGAATGACCTGTGATTTTTGTGGGGAGGAGGAAAAGGATGGAAAGACTCGGGAGTGGGTGGAGAAAGGGTGGGGGATATTTTGGTTATCGAAACAAAAACAAAAAAACAGGGGTGGGAGGATTTGGGTTTTAGGCGTTGGAGGGGTCCTTGTTTTTAGATTTTTTCCGTCACTGTTGGATTCACTGGTTGTGTGCATGTGTTGTTGCAACCCTTCCCCTTTTCCCCCCATGTTTCTTTGATGTATATAAATCCAGACAGTAGGGGGCAGTGTGTGCTGGGGGAGGTCAAACTCCTCTCCTCCCAATCAATAGCATCCAATCTTCATTCCTCGGCTTGAGGTCCTCACTCGGGTCCTGAACTGTGTGTCTTGCTTTTCCAAAGACAGGCTGTTTACTTGGAGTTAATCAGAGGGACACACACAGACCCGAGCGGCCTTGAATATACCTGTGTCTGTCTACATGCTTTTCTTCAATCTGTGTATGTGTGTTCATTTGTACCTATGTGGAAGACAAGTGTTTTCTTTTTCTTTTTTTTTAATGCTCCTTTACTATGGGTTGCAATATTTGTCATGCGAAAAATTTGAAACCATTTCTTACTGACTGACCGACCAACCGACCACAGTGCCACTCGGCAACCGATCGTCCCGCCATGCAGAAATGTCGTCAGCATTTACTGTCAAACAGCATATGTGTGTGTGAGTGTCATTTCGCACGCGGGGTGGAAACGGGTCGCCGGTGGGGCTGATGTAGACGACCCCCAGTCACACTGTGCTCTCCCTCTTCTGTTACCTGTTAATCAATCAGAACCAAGTGTCTTTGTGATGGTAGAAGACAATCAGTTTCAAAACAAGAAAAAAGGTAGAGAGAGGGCAGGCCAGTGGGGAGGAGGATGGGGAGGACGGAAGAACACACAAAAAATAATAAAAAATCAAGGGAAAAGAGGCTTTCTGAACCGTGACGAGCTGTAGTGCCTGACTGCCGAACGACTGCCCCTCACCGCCCCTTCTTCTCCCTCCCCGACACGTCCATGTGTCCCTCCATCACGTCCAAATCGGACTACACTCCAACATGAAACTCATTAGACATTTTAAACTCACTCCCTCCTCACCCCATCCTGTCACCTTTCACCCCTCCTGCCACCATGTAGTGCAACGCAGGAGCGCAAAAGAAAACCCCCACCAAAAAAAAAAAACGTGTGGTGCAAAGACCACATTTTTCATCAACCCGCCATGATTTCCTGCTAAATCTACTGATGATGTAACCAGCCGCGAGGAATAAAAAAAATGGCTCCGGTTGGTGGCTTTTGCACAGAGAACTATGCAAACACCTGACCCCCCCAATCTTAATCGTTGCTGCTGGGTCAGAGTGTACAACCCCTCAACCCCCTACACCTCCCCTCAACAGTTAGACACTCATACATCAACCTCATGGTTCATGGACCCTTGCCCTGCCCTGCCACCCCCCACCCCCACCCTCACCTCCCTTTTCCATGAGCCCAGATCCGGCAGAGAAACCTCCAGTCACTCAGGGTACAATAGAGAGTGACTGGGGAAAGGAAAACACTACAGCAGCCCCCATGTTTCACTAGACACATACAGCTTTACACGAATGCCCCAAACTGCCACTAACATCAAAATGGAGTCCATGTTGACGTTTGCAAGCTGCTCCTCCCCCCGCTCATGGCTCCATCGCTCTACAATGTTTGACCGTCTTTGTCCCCAGAGCCAAGGAAGGGCCACAATCAATGCAAAGACGCTTACATTGTAATTGCTTAAGTTTACAAAGTCGTCTGGAGATGGTGGCTTATATTGCACTCGGACAGACAGACAGACACACACAAACAGACACAGGCACATGCTGGAGAGGGTGAGTCTGCCTTTTGAGAGTGTTTGCTGAAACCAAAGATGAAATCAGAGGTATGACAATCTGGCTACCAAACCTAGAAGACAATGTTCAGCTCTCTGGGCTGCTGCTCTACGGGTGCTGCGATTTTTAACGGCCCTGTGGACATTCTGCCTATTGCACTTATACACACACGTAACATGACATACATTCTCACGCACGCACACACCGCCGCCCACGCAGAAATGAGGGATAAGCCCACTCACGACGTCAGGTCAGAGAGCCTCTTTTCCCTCCTCCCACTGCAGAAGCCGGAGAGCCTGTGGAGGACTTTTAGTTTCACACTAGCTGAGACGTTTTGAGAAGGAAAAAAATCTGAGTAATAACTGTTACAGAAAAATAAAAACTTAAAAGGATAATATGGGTAAAAATTGCGTGTTTTGAAATAAATTAACAAATAAAACAATTGTAAAACAAAGCGGTGCAGTCGGTTTATTGTGTTGACTTCGATCTTTAATAAAAGAATCCCCTGTGACCCCAAGATGGAAATTTGATTTTTACCACAATAGTCTTATTGATCAATAAGTATGATATTCATACAGAGGTAAGATGTCTGTACATACTGCCTATATGTAAAGGTAATAAACTAGATATGTGGTACATCATGGATTTTGTTTATATTATTTACTTTATTGGATAGCAGTAGCTGTACATATTGGCCACAAAAAAAGAATAAACATGGAAGGTACAAAACATCTTCAATTATATGTTACAGAAACAATCTATAAAGTCACATATTTTCCCAATGAAAAGTTAATCATGAAGTGATAGTATAGTCCTTTGTGTGAGTTTGGCCTTGTGAGTAGGCGAGGTTATTACTGGCAGTCACCTTCTCATCCACCGGCCGTGCTGTGCTGCGGATGCAGGTCCCGGAGGTGATGAGGCGTCCAGGCCCGGCTCCCTGAGAGAGGGCGTAAGAGGAGCGGCGGAGGGACGTGCCGCTCCTGAACTTTGTCTTCTGCTCCGTCGGCTGGAGGGACACACTGTGGACCTGCACCACAACCAGGTGAGAGGGACATCAGTGACCATGAACCATTAGAATGTTTATACGTCACGAAATAGAGTCTGAATAACTTGGTGCATGGGAAACAACATCCAAAGCATGACATCATATAGAGCTTAGACTGTATATAAAGATGGACGACATGACAGCCAAATCATATTCATTGCCCCCTGGTGCCTGGCTGCATAGAGCACGTCAAATAAGAAGGTTTCTGTCATTTTATGTGGTTCTTATCTCACACAATTTTTTCACAAATGTTCTTTTCCTGGTCAGTTTGGTTTTAATTAGTTATTTGATGTTATAAAAACAGGGTGAAACATCTTGATTGACAGCTGACAGCTGCCAACGCGATTGGTCGAACACTTGTATCAGCGGCAAATCAATACTACAGCCCCACACTACAGTCACAGCTACTCAGACTCCGGCTCCAGATGACATCAGAAGCACAAGATGGCAGCACAAGTGTCCAGGATATTTTTGTATAAAGGGAGGACATTGAGATGCATCGTCCATTGGTTCAAATTGGTTTTCTTTTTTTTCACTTAAGTCAATCTTGCTTTTATATAAATATATAAAACATTAACACTAAAAACGAATCTATAGGGAAGGTTTACATGTTTCATTTGTAATGCAATTCACATTTGTCAGGATCTTTACCCAAAAATTCACATTGTCCATGTCTGTTATTTCTCCTTCAACATGGAATTCAATCTATCCCAGAGTGGCTCCATCTTTGGGCCACTCCAGAATATTTGTGTATGATTTGCATCTGTTCGTGCCACAATGCCTCCAGCAGGATTGCTGTTTTAAAAGTTGTTTGCTTTGGATATTGTGATATTTAATATTTGAACATTTACATGCACATGTCAACAACAAGATACAGCAGCAAGCAAGGATTTCGGTCAGAATGGACTCAACCTGACAATTATCACTGACAAAAATACTGAAAATATTATGTAACCAATGAGAACAGCCGAGTGAGATGGCCAGACAGAATTGTAAGAACCTTAAATAGTTTGAAAATAGTCTTAGAGGGATGAATGACCTGTTGAGTGCTTGTGTCAAACAGATAGATATTTCTATTAACATCAAGGGAAACTATAACCTTTTAAACCCTTTTCTTCTTGTTTCAGTTGTGTTTTCTCTCCCTCCATGCTGATCTCTCACCTTATGTTTGTCATGGGCCGTTTGGATGACACAGAGAGCGTGAGCGGTAAACGAGGGCAAAACAGCCGTCCAGGCAGTGAGCAGAGCTGTGAGCCACACAACCGGATCGATGAAGGCCTTTTCAGACGCGCCTGATGAAAATCACATGCAGAGCAAATTAAACTTGTTCGCAGACATGTCAGATCACTCACTTCATCAGATCAAAGGAAAACCACATTAAATTATCATTGAAAACAACATTTCATGCTGTGCCCTGTGTTTTTATCTATGTTCTTCAAATATTGGTCGTCTCTATTTGAATCAAATCCAGCACTTGCTGCAGTAATGGGATTTTCAAATGGCCAACTGAAGAGCAGGGCTGTGATAAGAAGACGTGAGAGAGACGTGTACCAATAAAATAATAGTCGCTGGGCGATCTCCGAAACAGGTGGGTGCTCTGGGTGATCCGGGTGACAATGAAGTACAGCAGCACAGAGACACACACAGCTGCGATATTGATCTTCGTCCAGTATCTGGTCACCAGCATGATCTGAGAAACAGAAACCCGAATTACAAGAACATGGTACATGTGGATATATCTGTACAGTGACAAACAGGAAGAAAGGGTTCAAATACATTTGTTGGATGTGATTATGGGACAGTTTGATTGAACAATATTTTCTTAAATTAAAAAAACTTAAAAATACTTTTCAGTATTGGTGAAACTTTCTACAAACTTTTAACAGTTTCCTGTAGATCTCCTGGTTTAACTGTAGACTGTAGATAGATGGACGACATGACTGCTACCAAAAGGTAATGCCAACGCTTCTTGACCATCCCGTGGTGACTCCCTGCAGTACAGGTCATAAACCCTACCTCCTCCATGTTAGTAGATGGAACATGGCCTAAAGGAAAATGTCTGAATAAATATAGAGTATATATAGAGTATCCGTCTACCGATAACTTTAGTTTTAATTACTTATTGGATGCTATAAAAACAGGGTGAAACGTCATGATGACAGCTGAGACTGACTTGCAATTGGTCCTCAACACCTTGGCTCCATCCCTCTATCGCTACCCTGCAAGACGGCATCGCTTGTATCTCAGATATTTTGGAATAATTTCTGGATAGTGGGAACAAATTGGAGATACGATGTCCATCTTTATACACAGTCTATTGTAATAATAACAATAAATGTAAATCTTACATTTGAATATTTCCTGTGTGGAAATTTTCTGAAGAAAACTGTAGGGATGAGCAGGAGGTTAAGGCCCCAAAACTGAGAGAAAAGCTATGTAACCTTCCTGTGCATATATATTTTTCTCACTCGATAAATATCTTAAATAAGTGAAATAGAAATGTGCAGTATTAAGGATGGCCTCTGTATCTATTGTATAATACTATCTATGCTTTTGTTAACGCTATGAATCCACACAATCCACACAATGTTTAATGGCAGGTCTGACTACATTAGCTAACAGGTACTGAAACAATGTGAAATACCAACACATCAACAAAGCAGATCATGATAACAATCATCTCAAGAAGGGGGGAAAGTTCAATATTCAGTCTCTGAGAGTGAGCAAGCCGCCTGCCTGAGTCAGTGAATGCTCTTTATTATCAGATGTGCCACCTACCAGAATTTAAACCTCCCAAAGAAACAGTTAAGTCCTTCCCCAGAGTCCATTCTGATTACTTGAAGTATACCTTGTATTTACTGTCTATCTATCTATCTATCTATCTATCTATCTATCTATCTATCTATCTATCTATCTATCTATCTATCTATCTATCTATCTATCTATCTATCTATCTATCTATCTATAGTAATGTGTGTCTATCACAGATGATGTAATATCACATCATATTATAACATAAACAGTTACATCTGCCAAGGAGGGTATGTTTTGCCCCTGTCCATTAAGTTTGTCTGTCAGCAGGATTACACAAAAAACTAATGTTAATATTTCCACTAAACCTGGTGGACTGATGGGACGTGGGCCAAGAGAGAAGCCATTAAGTTCCAGTGTGGATCTGGAAAAAGGGTTGAATTTTTTCTCCCCTCCACCTTTAAAATTGTGAGATAGGGCATTTTTCGACATTTTCGTTGTTTTCTCAGAGAATATTGGATGCATGGGGTATGTGCCATTCTAGCTCATTATCATTTCACCATTCATAATTACATTACAATGGTTAAAATTGCAACATTACTTGTTAATGCAGTGATGTTGTATCATCTGCAATTTTATTAAACGACTTGATCCTGACCTCAATTGTGGCAGTGAACGTGGCTGCCATGGAGACAGTGACTGACATGGTCTGGTAGTCAAAGGCTGTGTTGTAGAAAACCCCAAGCGGGATGAAGAAGAGAACGAGTGAAGAGTAGATGGCATGGAGGAGCGACAAGGAAAGCATCAGAGGGCTGGAGAGCCCCTGTCTCTGTCCTATCTTGTACAGCTCCGGCCACTTCAGGCTGCTCTCTGCACTCACGTCCTGTGATGGACACAAAGAGGCAGCGGAAATATCAGGACAGAAATCTTTATTTGAGTAATCCGCTGAAAACCACCTCATTCTCACCTGTTCAAAGTAGGCCAGACACATAATTGGGAACGCTGAGTAGAAGATTGTGTAGAAAGCGATGAACCATGTCTCATACAGAGTCTACAAGAGAGAAACTGACAGTTCAATAAAAGCAAGTAATCATTTCAATTCATTAGACTGTAAGGCTCTGCAATCTATGTGTGACTAACCTGAGCACTGAAGCCATTGAAGAAGCCAAACCATATGTGCACAAGAGCAAAGCTACAGGTCTTGAACAGGAAGTAGCGCAGGAAGAGGGAAATGCGCCTGTACGACCAGCGCCCGTGGATCAGTAGCAGCCTCTGCAGGAACCTGAACTGGGACAAGGCAAAGTCTGCGCTCTGCACCGCCTGACCTCCCTCCACTCCTGCCAGTCCCACACCCACATGAGCCGCTGGTGGATGGTACAAGACAGAAGAGAAAAGTACAAAAGTGAACAGATGACACTGATCGGTAGGTTTCGTCTGCAGTGAACATGTTCTCTGTCATCGTTCCATGTTGCCTGACTTACTCTTGATCATGTTGACGTCATTGGCACCGTCCCCGATGGCCATGGTGACTGAGCTGGTGTGTTTCCTGACCAACGTGACGATGTCAGCCTTCTGTCCGGGTGTCACACGGCAGCACAGCACCGACTGACACTGTTCTGCCACACTCATGAACGTGGACCCCCATTCTGGTCTCTGATCAAACTCTGCCTACATGGGAAACATCATCAATCAGCTCAGTACTGGTTGTATTTGTATTAAACAAGCCTGCATTTCGATGGGTAGAGGAGCTGTCATATTTATCCACCCCATGGAGGCTATGTTTTCACTGCGATTCATTTTGTTTCAATTTTGGAGCGGGTCCAGATAAACAGGCAGATCCTGTAATGCTTTTTCATTTTCTTAAACATGAAGCCATTTTCAGAATTCATATCATCATCAAACTTTTAAAACTAGAATGGCATTTAGAGAGTGCATACCTCCAGCAAGGCCCAACAGTCCCCTTATGAAACCACATTTTAATGGATTCTTCCCTGACCCATACTTCAACCAAGTGTCACTGTAATCTGTCCAGTTGTTTCTGTGTAATCTTGCTTACAAACCAACAAACCGACACAGGTAATGTAAACTTTGCTTCATGAGGGCTGGTGCACCAGATTGGATCATCAGAGACTAAACTAGAAGGAAAACTAACCCACAAACGTCATCACAAACGTCATCAGGGAGCTGTTAACATCAACTTTTTCCAGCAGAGCCAGTAACTTTAAACCAATGAGAAAAGCCTGGAGAAAGGCATCTTGCATCGTGTATATCAGACACTTTTAAAGAAACACCAATACCTATCTGAATGCTTTACTGTATGTACAATAATCTACTACAATCTAAACAGTGGAGGCTTGTATTTCTGGTTTCAACAGACCTCACCAAGGCTCTGATGTAACAACACATTTTTCAGGAGTCCGTCACAAATATGATGACAGCTATTCGGCCATTTGCAAACGTAAGTGATCTGTGTTTACCAGCTCAGGTCCAGTGAGGACCACAGCAGTCTTCGCCCCAGCCGTCTTCGTGTCTACAGCCCACAGCTCCATCTGCCTGGCCTTGAAGAAACTGACCCCTGGGTCTGGGGCCTGGAGTATCTGCCTGCAGGGGAAAACACACACAGATCAATGAGAGGGTGTGTTTGTGGGTGAGTGTGTGTGTTTGTGTATTTGTTATCATTACTAACCTCAGCTCCTGCCATTCCAGTAATCTGGTATCAGGATCTAGTAGTTTGCAAGAATATGCGATATTCACAGCAGTCTCTGCAGGAAAGAGAGAAACCACAGCGAGACTTAGTTTTCATGTAGCTGCCATTCCTCCTCCTCCTGCTACAGTGTGTAACAATACCTTTTTTGTCCCCAGTTAGTACCCATACTTTGAGCCCAGCCTGTTGGAGTAGAGCAATAGTCTCAGGGACGCCCTCCTGGAGCCGGTCCTCGATAGCTGTCACCCCCAGGAGCTACGAAACATGACAGTTAACAGGATTCTATTTTCTTTAAGAACAACTTTTTCTCTTTTTAAGAAACTTAATTCAGGGAAGCGTAAAGGACAGAAATCCTTAGACACAAGCTTGATATAAAATGGTTATCTGCACGGGCCGTGCCGTGTCAATGATGAGCTATACCACGCTAAACAGAGGATTGACAATAAACATATAAAATCACACAGAGGAGCAGCCCACCTGCATCTCTTGCTCCATCTCATCATGCAGCTTTTCCAGCACGGCGTCACGGTCACAGGTCGCCATGGCAGCAGACCGGGCCATAGTTTTACTCCATTGCATCCACAATGCCTCAGGAACAGATCGAACCGCAACACACAACGTCCTCAGACAGGCCTGAGAAAACAGCTGACAGGAGATACGTTAACTGGTTATTTGATTGGCTGCACATTATTTACTGAGTGGTCTGTCAGGCACAAGTGAAGCAGAGAACAGAGAAAACACAGGATATGCATTTTAATATATTCATGCATGCCTCAACGCTAGTCTCAGAAGCGAAGGACTGATGTGGAGATAACTGGTCTAATATTTTCTTTCAACTGATCTTTGACTTCCCTCAAAACTGTGATCAGACAGTTTATATTGGATTTCTGTAGCCTCAAATTAAATTCAAGACTTTTTAAGACCAAAACTTAATGACATTTAATATCAATATGTCAGGTACGACAGATATGAAGAAATATCAGAATCCCGCAATATTTTACTCTTCCCGATAATTGAAGATAAGGTTAAGTAGCCATATAAGATAAGAAAAGATAAGACTTCATCAATCTCAAACGAAATTCTTGTGCCAGCTTGCTCCAGGATTACAGCACAGAACAATATAAAGTAGAATAGACTATAAACAATAAAGAATTAAGTCTAAAAGACTAAAAAGTGTATTGTAAATTAAATCAAATTAAGAGAGATAAACTAATACTTAATTATAGTGGCAGTAAATAGATATAAAATGATAACGGAGTAAGGGATATTGCACATTATAATGAAATATATTGAAATAAAAATACTGCACATAAAATTGAAAATATTAAAGATGATATTGCATCAATATGATGATGAAGAGAATAATCCTTAAAACACATAGTTATCTCTAAAACTACAGACAGAGACAGTATGCAGTCTTTCCCACAGCAGAGCTGAGTGTTTGCATCAGTTCCACATTAGTCTAATTTGTAGTTTTATTACAGCGTGCTGATATTTGTATCATCGAGAAATAACTACAACCCACAGAGACTTTACAAATAAAACATTTATCTTAGAAAACGTATTCAAAGCACAATGCAAATAGCCTTAAAATATATTTATATTTAAATATATATTTAAAACACATATTTAAGACCTAGTACATAATATTTTAACACATGGCTTAAAATGCCAATAATTGAATACTAAACTTTTCAAGACCCTATATACACCTATCCTTAAAATGTCCCAAATTCAATTAAAGGAATTTTAGGCCTTAAAAAGTTAGAAATATGTAAAAATATTATGTTCTATGTCTGAAATACATTTAAGTTGGTCTTAATTGTGTTAATGTTCAGTGTTCGGTTAACTGATAAGCTAAATGTAAATAAACTACAAACAAGACCAACATGGAACTGAAACAAACTGTACAATAGACTTGGCTGTGAGAAAGACAATAGGCACCTATACTGTCTGTCTGTAGTTTGTGAGATAATGTTGTGTTTCGAGGGTTATTATCTACTCAGCTACTTCACCTTTAATTCAATTATGGGGAACTGTAAGTAACTCTGGGACTCTGATATTCCTTCATAACTGTTGTACTTGACATGGGGTCCTAAATGTCTTTCATTATGATTTTAAAAAGTCTGGAAATTAACTTGAAACCTGCAGAAAGCCTGTATGTCAAGCTACAGCCAGCAGCCACAGCTCAAAGAGCGGAAATAGGGGAATCAGCTTAGTTCAAAGGTAACAACAATCCTGCTCCTACCAGCACCTTAAAAGTTTACTGATTTACACACTTTATCGTGTTTGCTAAACCCTTAAAGAAAGAGTGTAAAAATGGCAAACTGCTGTGTGCAGGGCTATGTCTTGACCAGGCCAAAGGGCAGTGCACATCCATCAACAACACTTTACTTTTACAAGAACTGTAATGTTGAACTGCTTAACACTCAAATGCGGACCAAAAATACCCTGACACTGTGCCATATAAATAGTAAGGCTCAGTAGGTGTACTGTGCAGCCCACACTACTGGTTCAGAAGCAACTCCAGTTCACCTCAAGCGCTCTTTCAGTCCATTCTTGATACGGCGAGTCCTTCTGCAGTCTCTCCAAGATCACTATGTCCGCCCCTTTACAGTACAGCTTTAACCCACCCTCTGGCTCCCGAACTGGAAAGCAACACAAAACCAGTACAGATTGATTTATTCAGAAAAGAAAGTGACAAAGAAGAAGATAGTGCAAGTATAAAACAAAACATTGGAAGGTTGAGGATATTTTGTTGGTCTGTGTTTAGAGGGCAACTCTCACCCAGTACAGACATGCGTCTCCTCTTGCTGGTGAAGTCCAACAGAGCCAGCAGCTGATACTGTTGAGTGACCCCGAGCTCAGAGACTTTCATGAAGTCTCTGGTCCGAGAGAGAAAGACCCAGCCCAGCTCCCTGGCTGCACCAACAAGAGTCTCCTCGTCCGGGGATGCAGACTGGTAAACCGGAGACTCTGCAGGAATAAAGTCAGGACACAAGGTGGAAGTGAACACTTTGTCCGGCAGGAATGATCCATTGTGTCTGTCAGTAACTTTATTCATGCATCAGATTCAGGCCAGTGGCTTAGTGGTAGAAACATAATTCTGACAAAATGTATTCTCCTTTCAAATTTAGTTGCAACTGGGCCCAGTGGTGTGTGAGATTACAGGGATTTATAGTATGTTGACCTGTAACTGTAGCACTCCCATCAGACCAGTCAGTATAATACATGAACACAATGGAAACAAGAGTCACATACAATAGAGATTTCATGAATTATCCGACCAGTGGTGTCGGCTATCGCCTGAGTTTTGACTATTTCATCGAATGAGGACAACAACTCAGTGACCTCCACGGGGGATTCTATGTTTTTGTCTGCATTTGTTAGTTAGTTAGCAGGATTATTCAAAAACTACTGGACGGATTTATCACAAAACTTGAAGGAAGGATGCTAGAGATGAAACGGTATGTAAATTTTGTGTCAGGATAATAGTGAACAAAATTATCATCAGTTATCGCAGTATTATGGCAGTGTTGTTAAAATGTGCTGTACATGTTTAACCTAATTACTGATACACAATATAGTTTTATATTGACAATATAATATATATCATCAAACAAATGATGATAGTATTTTCATTATTTATCGAAGGTCCACAACTTTTTTATTTAAAGGGGACATATCATGCAAATTCCACTTTGTTAGTGCTTCTACAGGTTAATGTGGGTATCTGGCATGTCTACCAACCCCAAAACTCTGGGAAAAAAACACTTGCGCGTTTTGTTATGGTTCCTCTAAGTCAGAAACGTCATGCTTGAGCGACTCGATTGAGCTTCCTGGGTTTTGTGTCGTAACAAGGCACTGGAAGTCTCCTACATGGCCCCCTGGCCCCGTTCAGCGCTCGCGCTCACTTGTGTTTGACGGCGGTTGCCGCTCCGCTGTTTTCAACGCCACACAGCCAGCAGTGTGGAAGACTTCCGCAGTGTTCAGCGCTACTGTAACACTGGTCAAACACACAGAGCCCCCAACTCGTTACGCCGGGTTTACACGGACGCGGAAGCGCCGCTGCGAGGCAGCGCAGCGCCGTTCTCAGCGCGGCAGCCGCCTGGCTGTTCAGCCGGGACGCGCATTTCTCCGCGCTGGTCAGCCCCATAGACTGTATATATAAGGTCAGCCCGCGATTCTGCTTTCTCCGCTTGTTGTTGTACCCGTTGAATGTCGGGGTTGGGGGTAAATGATGGTCTTCATAGCCCCCCACGCCTCTCTTTCTCTCTCTGTCTGTCTGCTTGTGTGCTTGTAGTGGATGGGCAGAGGGGACATTTAATGTGATTGGGAAAATTAAAACTCCAGGACAACAGAAGGGGAATACAAAGTATGGGATGCATATTTGATAATTTATATCATATAAAATATGTAATTTATATCGTTTAAAATCATGGGGGGAGAGGGGGAGGGGGAGCTGGCTCATTAGCATTTAAAGGAACAGGCACTCAAAACAGGTCACTCTGTGGAGGGCTGTTTTAGACAGGGTAAAAAGGGTGCTGTTTTATATGATCCTTGTGGTATTTTGACCAAAGTATGTTACAGACATTTCATTAAGACCCCAAGGAACCATATCAACTTGTGGTAAAATGGGCATGCTATGTCCCCTTTAATTCAGACGTCGACCCCAAATGTCAGAGTCTGGGAAAAAATATGCAATGTGGCAACAGTGGATGTTAGCATTTGTTAGCTATTGTCAAAGATTACTAACAGTTGTCCTGCTGTTACAGCCCCCACCTGCCTGCTGCTCCTTCTGCCATGTTTTTATAACACACAACACAACACTTGCTTGTACTTCCAACATTGTGAGGACCTTCATTGGCATAATGTGTTCCATAGCCCCTGACCTCTAACCTTAACCATCACAACTAAATGCCCAACCATAACCGTTAACCTAACCCAAAATGTCCTCGATCTGTACAATACACACACACACACACACACACACACACACACACACACACACACACACACACACACACACACACACACACACACACACACACACACACACACACACACACACACTAACTCACCTTCCTTCCACTCTGTCATGACAGTGTGACACAGAGACAGTGCAGTGAGGAACTGTCTGCTGAGCGGACACTGCTCTCCTCTGAGCTTCTCCACCAGGCTCGGAGCGGACATGTGCAGACCACCGCACGAGAACGGGTTCCAGCTCAAGTCCATGGGCTGCAAAAGAATGACAACAAGCATATACGCATGAAAATCGAAAATCTGAAGGAAGATTAGATGAAGAAATGCACAAATTTGAAAGGAATAATATTGTACCTCCACCTCCTCTGCTCTGATTGATGCATCACCTGTGAACGTAAGGAAATTATTGTACTGGTGAAAAAGGATTTAAAATGGACGCAAAGAAAAGAAAGACAGACTGACAGAATGACAGACAGACAGACATGGGGTCTAAAGCAGGAAATGGCTCAGACATACGACATATGGTTGATGTGATTCAGACATGGTTTCAGTTACAGTTGGTCTTCTGTGGGCTGCTGTTAAATATTTAGTAGACAGACTCGTGTCTGTTGAATCTGAACACGTTAAGTGTCTCCTGTTGTCCCTCTCTTGAGAAAAGACTTTCATCTGTGGTTTGTGTCAGGCCGCAACCCCAGAGGGATCCTTGCTCCACTGTCAGCCGGTGAGGAAACTCTGCATATGCTTCATGAATTAATACACACATTCTTGATTAGACACAATCAGTTGCCAAACAAACACTTCATTTAACAAATATCTGAGCGTCTCATTGACACTTGTGTTGTTTTTAAAAAGGACACATTAGTTAGAGCTTTTAATCTTTTGTTGTTATCACAGTAAAGGATTTCTCTTTTATTTATCACTGGAGCAAAGTGTTCAGCCTCTGTCATTCTGTCAAGTATAATAACTGTTATATTATTATATATCTCTGATTAATAATGACTGTTTTAAACATACATATATATAACTTCTTATTTGATTACATCTGGCCTGGGACCACAGAGGAAAATTTGCATATTGGCTTACTGGCATATTTACAGTGTTGTTATTGATATACACTGTCCCTGAAATATAAACCTAATAAATAAATAGAAATAAATGTTATAATAACTGTTACAGGGTTTCTAATTTGAGGGTTTTCACCTCGGCCAAGGTGGTTATGTTTTAATTGCTGTTTGTTCATTTGCTTGCAGGAGGGTTAGGGTCAGATTTTCTTGAAACTCAGTGGAAGGTTGGGCAAACAATGGAAAGGATTCCCTTAAGGGGTCAGAATATTTTTTTTCTCTTCTCAACATGCTTGTGAATTTCTCATGAAATAACACAGAGATCTTTATGAAAACATTTCAGCCACATGAGCATTGCTAAAATCTGCGAACAGGTGTAATTTGGTGCAGATCCGGATAGTGATCCTGATGTTCTCATACTTGTTTATTTAACGTGGTAATAAAGTGGCCAATCAGCCTTGGCGGAGGTATGCGCTCTCTGAGTGCCCTTATAGTTTCAAAGTAGGAAGAATGAAGTCTTGTTATCCATCTCAACTTTATAACTTGCAAACAGACAGACAAACAGCAATGAAAACATGATCTTGTTGGCGGATGTAATAAAAGAGCAGGGGGACGAGGAGAAAACAGGGATTTGATTTTTTATTACAGGGTGAGGTTGTTTAAAAACCTTGGTGGTTGAAACTTTTATCTCTGCCAGCCTGTACTGTGAGGTCAGGCACTTTGTTTTGAGCTGATTATGGGTTGGTGTTTTCTTCAATTGAAATTTCTCATAGAAAATTAACTAATGTTAATTATAACCACTATTTCGTCGTTGTTACCGTAGATCTCCCCTGCTACGCAGCACTGTCTGAAGAGCAGACGGTTCTGAGTTAGCGTCCCGGTTTTGTCACTCAGCAGGTATTCCACTTGGCCGAGCTCCTCGTTCAGCGAGGTGTTCCTGGCCTGGGCCGGTCTGTCCGCCTGCTGCCAATACATCTCTATATCCCAGCCAATAAACAGGCTGTGGAACGTGTGGATCAGCTCAAACCTGTGGACACACGGGCATGGAAGACAAGGCAGTGAACAACGCAAACACAAGTGCGTGCATTAGGTTTAGTACAAAATATCGATACAGCAATATATCATCATCCTAACCCTGACTCATACGATTATCGATATGCCACCACCAAATTTTTATATTTACTAATTATTTGTATATTTTTATATACATATATTGTATGTGTTTTGCCAGTTTATGGTTATTTTACATTGGAATGATGGCAAATGTGGACATTGACAAGTAACAGTGTGTTTGTGTTTGTGATTGTGAAACTGACACCAAATTGCAATGAACAGATTCACAAATCCTGCACTAAACACTTAGACAGATGTTGTGATGTATCGTTATACGATATCGATTATCGCAGAATGGCTGTTTCGAGATTTGATCATAATCGTAATAAGTATCCTATCGTAATGTATTGGGTATCGTATCATAAGTTACACTGCGATCCCCACCCCTGGCATGCATAGTAGATTGTGGAGTATTGCAGATGTAACTAACGAGATGTAGAGGGCTATGGGCATAGCTGGGCTGAGCAGGATGATGTAGCTCCAGTAGGTGAGGAAGCCGGTGTAGACTGGATTGCCGTGAGCCACCAGAACATTTGAGTGGCTCGTGACCCGACTGGAAAACACACCACTGCCGATGGCGAGAAGCAGAGCTGTCAGCAGCACACTCACGACTATCTGGAAACCCAGAATAAAGACAAACACAGTGTATATGAACAGCACACAGCAGCGCTTCACGGTCGTCATCCCTCTCGTCTTTCACTCACTCACCCCGATCACCACGTAGTTGAAAACTTTCTCAGTTTGCGTCGTCTTCACCCTCAGTTTTCCGCAGTTCTTCAGGATCTTGGTGTCCGCGCCTGGTACAGAACAAGGTTGCTATTAGATGTGGGGAGGCCATCCTGCAGCCAGAGGGCGAGAGTTCGTGTTCCAGTGTCAGCGAACATCTGCTGATGTGCCCTTGAGCAGGATGCTGAATCCCTATATCAGCTCTGGGGGTGTGTGACCCCGCTGCTGAGAGGTCAGAGGAAAGAGAGAGTCTCCCTTGCGGGGATCAATAAAGTATTACACTAGGTTTTCTAGTGGTGTTGTCTCAGTATCTCGTAGGCTGCTAGAAGAAAATAAGCTGAACGTGTGAAAATGACAAAACTGAGAATGTGTCACATCGTCAAACTGCTCAAGGACTGAAAACGGACTCAAACTGATGATAACGTGTCAACCTTGTTCAAGCTTCATTTAAAGTAAGCTCAGTCAAGTGTGTGTGTGTGTGTGTGTGTGTGTGTGTGTGTGTGTGTGTGTGTGTGTGTGTGTGTGTGTGTGTGTGTGTGTGTGTGTGTGTGTGTGTGTGTGTGTGTGTGTGTGTGTGTGTGTGTGTGTGAGGAAGGTGAAGAGTTATAATAAGGCTAAACTGGGGTCAGACGTTCTCTTTTGAATGGTAAAACCCATCTCTGGAAGAATTTGATCTATTGATCTGCTTCACCAGAACTGAAAGGGTCACAGCAGTGACACCTCAGCCTGGTTCGGTAATATCCGATCAATGATCACTTAAAGGAGGGGAGGGGCCTGTATCAGCCAGATGTAAGCATGTCCACTCCTGCAAGAGTGAAGTACTGTCCATAATTAGCAGTATAATGTATTCCACATAATAAAATGTGTCATTGAAGGGAGTGGAGGCCACAGTAGGAGGTGAAATGAGGGTGGAAACAGAGCATTTTATTTCTTTAATACACACGTCTCTGGAGCTTTGGGCGGTCAGAGGGATTATGTTTTGGGGTTGTAGGTCCGTTCGTCCAATTCTTTTGAACACGATAGCTCAAGAACGGCTTGAGGGAATTTCTTCAAATTTGATCAAAAATGTTCAATTGGACTCAAAGATGAACTGATTATATTTTAGTGGTCAAAAGTCAAGTTCACAGTGACCTCATGATGTTGTAAACATTATATTTTTGGAACACCCACGGAAGTCTGGCAGAAAAATTCACCCAGACCCAAGGATGACCAGATTATAATTTGATGGTCAAAGGTCAAGGTAACTGTGACCTCACAAAAACATGTTTTTCCTCATGTTAACTTTACCGTGACCCAAGAGTCTTGAATCCCTTCAAATCTTGCACAAATGTTCATGAAGACTCAGAGGTCACAGTGGCCCCAGAAGACATGTTTTTGGCCTCTTGAACATGAAATCTCAAGTCTGCTTGTAGGGAATTTTGACCAGTTGTCACTTGGACTCAAAGATTAATTGATAAGATTACGGTGGTCAAAGGTCACGCTGCCCCCATATGTGTGTAGAAATATTTTTTATGTTGAGAGACTGCAGTAGTTGGTGGAGGCCTATAACCACAGAGTTGTCTTAGTCTTGAACCAAACAGGCCAGATCGAGTGTGGCTCGTATTCACTTTATGAACAAAAATGGTCTCATCCTTCCACTATCTACCATTTCTCGAGCATATTTACACAGAATAAATGATTCTATATGTACCAGTGTATATGGTCAGGCCATAAGCGACCTCTGTGTTGCGTAGGACTGTTCCCCTCAGGAGGATGTGCTCGCTGTCCAGCAGATGACACTCTCCCCGCCAGTGCAGCTCTCCTCTGAAGGTGTACAGGCGATTGTTGGGCTCCTCACACTGCACAACACCTGTGAAATCAGAGGTTATTTCTTCTATTTCTATTGTACTTTAAAATGAGCATATGTGGAATCTGCATTCTTGATAGAAAACACCACCATCGAACGCAGCAAGGGTCTCCTCTACGGGGTGAGAGGTCAGCTCAGAGTGTGTGGCACTGGCCGCCTGCCGGTACTTGAGGTTGGTCTCACTGTGCAGGAAAGAAACAACTGTCAGTTCAATCAACCGGTCAACACTAAAGAGCTGACCCACAAAACTGATATAGCACTGAAAAGTCAAGGCAAGTTAATAATCACACTAAGAGTCTTGTATTCTTAATTTATTGTTTAAGAAGCAAATGAGTAGTTTTCCATCAAGTTAAACAATCCAGAGAAATAATTAATTAGACCCTTTACCTCCTAAAATAAAGGCTTGTATAACTTTCTTTACCGTGCAAAAAAACCAAATCACTCTTTAACATCTCTGACCATTAGGGCAAAAAGAGAAAATCCCATTGAACAAACTGACAGCATTCTTTCACTGATCACGTTTGTTCCTTTGAGGATTACACTGATCAAGTTTTTGCATTGAGACCCAAGAACTACAGACCTCAGGCAGCTAACATAGTATCACCATTATAATCAATTCTTAAAACGTATTCATTATTTGTGCTATTATTTTTAACTATAATATATTTTAATTGTATGAAATATCAAATCGAGAATAAAATTAAGACTGTATTTAGTTTTATTGTATAATCGTTTTTTTTATCTGTTTTATTGCCCAAATGACATGTAATATATCGTTAATACAATCATATAAATAACTTATAGTTATTATCAGATGAATCAAATTCAAAATTGATTGTCAAACAATTTTCAGCAGAATGAGGCATTAATCAGAGTGAACAGATTGATACAGCTGACTGTGATGCTTACCCGTCGATGTCCGCCGTCTCCACATAACACAAACTGTGAGGCTCCGAGCTGTACAGGAGGAGAAGGTCTGCCTGTGAGGAAAGAAAGAAAACACAGCCGAGTAAGACAAACTAACAGTTAATTGATCAGACACTTTGTTTTCCTTCTTGTCTTTGTAAATTAAGCGTCTTACTGGGATGACTTGGTCCTTGTGGATTCGCAGAACGTCTCCCACACACAGGTCCTTCCACTGTGCCGAGTGGAAACTGATGCATAGAACACATGAGCCGTATTTACATTTGAAAATAAAAGGTAATATTTGCTTGTCTCTAAAAGCATAACTACTCTACAAGCACAACACTCGACTTGAAATTGATCAGATTTATCAATTTATTAGAGACAAAGAGACAAATAAAATATCTCCACCACCAGAATTTAAAATGGTGGACTAAACGTTCCCTAAAATGGACAAACACTATTCAATGTCTATGTACATCACAAGTTATAAATAAGATGATGTGATGTGGAAGGTTTGATTTTATCAGTAATGACAGAGGCATTACAACCATAAGAAATCCTGGTTGTAATGACAGAGGCAAAGCAGACCTATATTTACCTATATTCAAAGAGCTGATGTTTTCGCCCCTGTCTGTTGGTTAGTTTGTTTGATTTTCAGTAGAAGTAAGAAAAACCTCCAGAGCAGATTTACATAAAACTTGGAGGAAGGATGGGACAAGGGCCAAGAGAGAACCCATCAAATTTTGGCCTGGATCGGATCCAGGAATTTTTTTATCACAATTCTTTTTATCACTTTCTTTAACTTTGTGAGACCGGGCGTTTTATTTTCAACTTTTCACTAATTCACTGACAGGGAATAATTCATGGATCTGGATGAAAAAACAGGCCCATTAAGACGACTGATTTGTGTTGGCAAAAGTATGTGATTTACTGAGTTAAAATGATGAAAAGTTCAGAAACACATATGAGCTTCTTTTCAATATAAAAGCAAACTCTCTTTGTCTAATATTATGAAAACAATGCACTTCCCCTGCAGTTACGGCACAGTGGAGGTTAGCGTGTAAATTCCTCTCTGTAAATGACAGCTCACAGGAAAACATCAGAAATCAAGCTCAGTCAGAAACATAATGGAGTAAATATATGTAAATATGTCATCAAGAAACTGGTCACCGTGCAGACAATCCTAAACAGTGTGTTATTGTCCTGCTTTATTGCACAAAGGGACCATCTAGGGATTCACTCATTCACACTTCATTAGAGCTTCATTAGAGGGCCGTTTCAAACGGAAACTGCAGCGAGTCCTGAGAGAATAACACTGTCTTTGTCCTCACCTCTGGTAGATGAGTATGTCACAGGGTCGGGAGTTAATCTTAGAGTCACTGCGTCTCCTTGCCTGGACCAGAGATGGAGGGAGAAGAGAGGGAGAAAGACAGACGGAAAGAGGGAGAAGGAGAGAAGGAGATGGATTAAGCAGTGTGTCGAGGATGGAGGAGGAATAAGAGTGATAGACAGGGAGTGTGTGAGAGGAGGAGAGAGGGTGGCCGTGAAAGGTTGGACAGGAGAGAGGAGAGAGGAGTAACGCCATTACGGGGCTCTACAGTGACACCAGCTGGGAGATTTACACCCTCACCTAAATGATTAGTCAATAGAGAGGGGTCAAGCAAGCGTTTCACCCAGAGCTGTTAACGACCGTAACTCAGTGATGCACTTAACCAGAGAATTCTCCATGCAAAACATCACGCCTGCATTTAAAAGGAAAAGCTTTAATGATAGCAGGGAAAATTAATGCTGCTGGGATGACTGGTTTTGTCAATGTGGAGAGGACAAGGAGTCAATGAGGACAATGAAGGAGAGAAAAGAGTGCACGTAAGTGCCAGGTGCATAAATGCCTGCTTGTGGCCGGTCGTATGTGTTTAAGATCATGCATTTGTGTGTGTGTGAGCATGTGCATTCATCGTGGAGGGATAGTCCATCTCCCAGACCCCCCCCCCCTGAAAAACAAGTGTGAGTGAGTGGCGTGCTCACCATGTCATTGCTGAGGTCTTTGATGCCTCGCACGGTCAGCACGAGGAGCAGCGGTATGATGGTGATGTACCACGGCACGGATGCTATGGCAGGGATACACTGCAAACGAGGTGTAGGCACAAACACACAGAGGAGGAGAAAGAAAAAAGTAACCATACACATTGTATAAACCACACACACACACACACACACACACACACACACACACACACACACACACACACACACACACACACTTTCAATTACAAAATTAGTTTTAACATCAGCTGTGATTATAAATACCAAATATTAATTTATTTCCAGTATAACCCTTTAAATGTAATTCAACCATTTTTTAATATTAAAAAACACAAAAATTTATTTTGTTCCATATCCTACATGATAATGAGGTGATGGGAGGGTTGACACAGAACCGGGATTTGTCACTGATAAGCAACATTGTAACATTTCATTACATTAATGTATTTGTGTCGTTTACAAAAATGGATTCCAGTTTTTAAACATAATTCCACAGTTTATGTTTAAAAAACAACACAAAAAAATGAATAGTTTTCCATTTACTACAGGATAATGAGAGTTACTGAACACAGCCTGGGATATGTCACTGATTAGCAATAACATTTTTTTGCTTTATTATTGTGTCTTCTTTATTTTTTTTAAGCACCTTACAGAACTCCCTGAAACTGGTATGAAACATTATATTTCAATTTAACTCAAAAAAACGTTTTATTTTTCAAACTTCATCAAACAAATGTTATGTGTAATGTGGTCTCTTAACAGTTGTCCGGTTTAAGTGACTATAGCAGGCTGGTAAATCCATCCTGTGGGAGACATGTATTGGGTTAAGAAGGTTTTTCCTTCAAGATGAAGCCCTGAGGCTGCGGCACAGAGACTTAATGTGGGCTGTGGATGAGCAGCTTTTGATGGTCTGTGCGTGCAAAACAAAACTCATCGTCTTTATCTCAGCTTACATTTTATGAATTAACTTTATGATCTTATTATATTATATAAATATAATAGAGGCCCCCGTCTTGGCTGATCGCTGCAGTTATTTGTTTAGGTGTTGCTCTGTCTTACTGCCATCATATTTCATCAATTTAAATTTTTTTACTTTTTTCTTGTAAGGCTGTTCTTGCACCGAGGATGATTTTCATATGTAACTGTTTTTTCTCTTTATACGGATTTGTTCTAATGGTCTTTTGATGTGGTCTCCTTGCACTTTGTTCCCTGAATCAGTATTATGCCAGCTACTAGTATCACATCATAATTTAATCTAAACGAACAGAGCATGTGGAAGGATGAGGTCACAGCATTACTCCTGTGACATCAGATTGTCTGTGAAGTCAGAGAAAATCCTGTTTTCTATAAAAAATCCAGACACGGTACAACTTAGATTGGCTTTTCATTTTTTTCTTTTACCTCCACCAAGGAGTATGTTTTCTTCTGTGTTTGTTTGTTTGTTACCAGGATTACACACAAATTACTTGATTGCCAGGAAACTTGGTGGAAGGATGTGATATGGGTCAGTGGAGAACCCTCTATGTTTGGTGCGAATCCAGATCAGGGGGCTGATTCAGGGTTTATTCCAATTTCTTCAATTTTTTTTGTGAATTTATCAAGAAACAATAATTTATCAAGAAATAATGCAGAGTTAGTTCAGAAAATAATCCAACATCTGGTGCTTATATTTATGCACAGGATTGATCTGGAGATTGATCTGGATTTTGTGAATGTAGATATGTATTTTTTGGTTACTGTACAGTAACAAATTATTTCAACTATATCAGAGAATGGATGTGTTGCCCATGTTTAATGTAAACATTTTGAAGAAAATTTCTGTGTACATATATGTATATATGTATCTGATGCAATACATGTGCCCTTCTAGTTCGAATAGAGTCAGCATCAGACAGTAAATGTTGCAACTTTGCTCATTAGACCACGGGTCAGATTTTTGAGTGCCAACATGAACAGAGAGAGAACAACTGAGACCTTATCTGACCTGTATCACCACCATGAGAAGGAAATAGAGATTGGCCGCCCGCTGGAACTGTTCAAACAGCGTCAGGGGCAGAAAGGTCAGGGGGGAGTACTTGTAGCTGCGCAGTACATTGTCCTGACGACCAACGATAGAGCAACCGAAAGAGAGAGAGAGAGAGAAGCACAAGGGAAACACAACATACGCATCAACACATTAACCTGCATCTCGATGCACCATCCTGTCAACAGGTGTTAGGGTGGCATGTGGAGGAGAGGAAGGCTCGTGCAGCTCTGACTCACCGCGTATCGCCCCCAACGGAAGCCCAACAAGGATTTCTTCTGGTTGTGTTTGTGAAAGTGGCGGCTGTTTGCCCTCACCTCCCATGAGAGGCCTGTTAGTCACACGGCAGTCAGAATATCAGTCCATCTCCAATTGCACACAGTGATTTCATGTATCATTTTCCTCAGCAGACAACAGATGGATGT
Organism: Hippoglossus stenolepis; assembly: GCF_022539355.2. Classification (NCBI taxonomy): domain Eukaryota; kingdom Metazoa; phylum Chordata; class Actinopteri; order Pleuronectiformes; family Pleuronectidae; genus Hippoglossus; species Hippoglossus stenolepis. Next base: position 17,776,928 of record NC_061496.1, on the reverse strand, counting down.
TCGTTTCATATAAAAAATATTGAACTTCTTTCTCTCTTACACGTACATCTCAGTAGATTCAGTGAGATAGAGAGACAGTGTGAAACAGCAGATGAAGAAATAAAGGGAATATAAATGATTAACATAAAAAGTGACGTACCAGATTCAAAACTCTCCTTGGCCATGACGACGGGCGAACGTTTGCAGACTCTTATTTCACTACTAGAGGGAGACGGCACAGTAAAACAGCTGCTTAGGTCCCATTCTAACATGTCCTAAACACTCTTGTAACTCATTACACTGTGTTACCATGCTCACCTGCGGCATCGTTCAACACAGACAGGAGGTTACAAAACACTGCTGATCTAAACAGACCCCCCCCTGCCTCAGCCATCCTCCACTGACCACGTTATTACACTTGTCGGATGTTACAAAAGTTATTTATACGAAATTCTAAGTCAACTCTAGCCTTTTTTTGTGTATATGATGAAATACAGAGAAATATTGTACCGACTTCTCCGGATGAATCTCTGCTGTGGGCTGGAGGAGGGATCCTGGTGAAAGGGAACTGAGGCTGCTCTGATCCGAGTGTCGGCATCAAACCTGCGACACAACACACAAGCACACACACACAGCCACCTGTTTCATCCATCACCCTCCTCTCTCTTTGTCCAGACCGGCCCCGCCTCGCTCCTCCTCCTCCTCCTCCTCCTCCCAGGTAAAGGCTCCGGTGTCACAGCCTACTCCCCATGCACCTTACCTGAGGAGAGACAGAGGAATGGAGGAGGGGCGACAGACCCATTAGAGTACAGACATATCAAATCACTGTTTGGTTTGACTGGTTCTTGCAGCTGTTTAAACAGTGAGAATGTAAATGATTTTAGTATTTGGGGATAAACTACCACAATCCAGACCCAGAAATATTGTATATATAATAACTGGATGATTTAGGAAGTAACCTAAACAGGAAGTCTCTGTGACTGTATGGTAATGGTGCTTTTGTACCATGACAACAGTGGGAGTATTGGTTTACAGGAATGTGAAGGCAGTAAGACTTTGCATTCACACTGGGCCAACACCCCCAGTACTCCAGTACTCATTCACTGCACTTCTTCTTGTTTGGTTTCTCACATAATCTCGTTACATATACAGAAATATAAATCATTATTTGTGTTTTGTCCTAAATAGAAATAACATTAGATTACATGCATGCGTTTTTACATCATAGTTAATATAATACAATTGTTTTTGCATTTATATTTATATTTGTATGTTTATATATATATATTATAGTATTATATGTAATATAATAATAAAGTAGTAGAATAGAGTCTTGACCTATTATGATAAATAAATCACATATATACTGATTAAAATTAAATATTTAACACAATTTCTTTTAAATCACAGCAGTGTTCTTTTATATGTTATCAGTGTTTCTATAAAGAGGAAATGAATGTGCAGAAGTTAGTTAAAAGAAAAACACTAATCTCTATGTATAGATTTGGGATTAACATCAGTCGATCTCTGCATCATTTATTTAAAAGTCTTCAAGATAATCATTGTGTCTTTTTATGTATCTCATGCCACCTGGTGGAGGTAAGCTCCCACTGCAGTTAATCCTCCTGAGGAGGGTCAATAAGGGTGAGATTGTAAACAATGGCACCTCTGAACAAAAGCCAGTTCCCTGCATTTATATCCCCACTCAGTGTCAGTTACATGTACATGTGTGGTTTCATATCTCTTTGTCCCATATCTCTTCCCCTGTGTACGAGAGTTCGTCCCCACAGAGGCCACACGCCAGCGCCTGAACGTGTATTAATCTTACGTCTTACATGTGTGGATATGAGAGTGTGTGTGTGTGTGTGATTCCTATCTATTTTCACAGCTGGGCTAAACTTGAGAGTGGTTAGGCTGATGTGGCATAGACGCTCCTCAAGGCCTCCACCAACGATGACAGTCCACAGGCCAGGCTCCTTTCTCCACCACAGTTTAACCGTTGCTCGGCCGCCTCGCAACCAGAAAGACACGGACGAGTAGAATTCTCATTCTTCAAATATGTAGGTAAGAGCAGCGGGCTATAGAAAGATGGTAGGATGTCACAAATTATAGTCAAAGTTACCAAACTGTCTAAAATCATCTAAATATTACACAAAACTAAAGGTACCATTAAATCAAAATGCATAACATATACCTCCAAACATTATCTATTGTGTGCAAGTATGGGCAAACACAAACAGGAGTAAGCCCTAAGTCAGTCCATCTGGTTTTCTGGTCCAACTAACACTTTTTTTTACTGTTTTAAGTTGTATAGCCTAAGATTTTATGATTTATTCGTGCCAACTTCTGCTTAGTAAATTACAAAGCATATCATAACTTACTCCCACATGGTATTCGGAATTTGAAAAAAAAATCTAATAACTAACTAAGGTGACAATTTGCATGGTTCCAAATTGTTGAGTAAATCCCAAGATACATTTATTGTTAGACTAACACAATTATTTTTGTACAACAAACAGGATTACATTTTTCCTTTAAAAACTCAATTAAGGTGAATCAAATACATTTTGATGAAAGAGGTTTGGTAATATTAAGTGGTCAAATTATTTAATTTAATCTATTCTACCTTCTTTACATTACTTGATTTCTACTCTGGAATGTCCTTCAGATGTAGCAAGTTATTTAGGGGAATAGGAATAAGAAAACAAGGGTAAGGACAAATATAAGAAAATAGATTTGTAAAAGTAAACGTTTGGAATAAATATAATGAGGAACTAAAAACATATAGCTAACTTTGCAAGTTAACATTTTTTTTAATATAATTATTTTAATTATATTTATATAAAAACTATTGACTTCATCACAGTCACATCAATGTGTCCACTCCTCGAGAGATGATGGTCATGTCTTCTTTGCTGATATATGATCAGGCTGTTAAATACAGTATCTCTGCACATTTCACTGATGTCATGTTGATGCCACGTGTATTTTTATTGTAAGCTTCGAAGTATTTATGCCAATAGTAGTTTTATAAAAATGCTTTATTCTTGTTTTATTAAATCTGTTCTTACTTTCACTTGTATCTGCTGGTACAGGTCATGCTCAGCAAAAACATTCATCACCTACAAGGTGAAGATTTTAAAGAAGGGCTGAACAATCCAATAATTGTTAATCTGTGGTTTGACCATATGTGCTTACTGCTGGCTACTCAACTACTTGTACTGAAACCTGGAACATTGTTTGTTGTATTGGTTTTTGCTCTATTTATATGTATTTATTTATTTTATTCTATTGCTCTATTGTTTCCTACTAAATTTATTGCCGACATTAAATATGCAGACCAAAATAAACAGAATGAATGAATATTTGAAAGTAACATTTCAAAAATTCAATAAATACATAAATCGCCCCCTGCTAGAGATACAAAAATATGTAAATAACTTAACAACGTGAATTCATGTAGCTTCACAAAATCAAAAGAAAAGAAACCAAAGCCTGCCATCATTATTGCAACTTGTAATTTACTTTTACAGCTTTAGTGTTGTAGGAACTGAACAGCTGACAAATGTGTCATTTATTAAATGTATCAAAGATTTAGAGCTTAGATTACATGACATAACATTCTCACCACAGAGTGAAGAAGTGAAGAGGAGAAATGGCACTTCCTTTTTTTTTGTCGATAGAAAATGGAACAAACTCTGCAGAAACAAAGATGCTACATGTCGGAAAAGATTTATAAAAGAAAAAGGTCACTGTGTCGAATCACTCTGCTGTGTGTGTGTGTGTGTGTGTGTGTGTGTGTGTGTGTGTGTGTGTGTGTGTGTGTGTGTGTGTGTGCATACTCTATGCTGCTTTGTTATTGTCGCTATTACTATGCCTGTGTGTGGCATATGCTGTATGTTTTCATAAGGCACACTGTTTGTAATGAAATGTGCTGTATAAATGAAGTTGCCTTACCTTCATGTTTAATGTGAGCATGTTCTCATCCTACTCTGTATCTCTGAATGTGTTTTCTGTCTCCTGTGAGGAAACCCTGGGCTGAGGGGAGCTTCTCATTGCTTTCTGCCTGTGCCTAATATATCACCTCATACATTACGACTGTAAACTCTTCATGTAAGTCTGTACAAAAGTCATACAGCAGCAATGAAGAGGTGATGTGTCCTCCGAGCTCGCTGGGGCTCAGCTTCCTGTAAAAAGTGGTTAGCAGCTCAGCCATGAGGCGAGGAGAAGGAGTCAGGCCAGCAGACAACAATAGATCACACGAAAGGCCTCCATGTGAGAGAAATCATGTTTGACAGGACTCACACGCAGGTGATCAACAGGCTGAGGAGATGCCAAAAACAAAGCGGAGGTGTTTCCAGTGAGACAGGGCTTTCAGTGCACAGAGGTCAGCAGCCTGTTGAGGAAGATTGTGGTGGGGGAGTGGGGTGGGGGGTTTACAGGAATATATTCATTAGATTAAATCCCCAAATAATGAGTCACCTGTTTGGCGTCAGAGACATGTGTGGGTGCAGACTCAAACTCGTCAGTGTTTACAAAAACTGTGGTTTAGAGGGTAAACAGTAGCTTTACCTGAAATGCAACATTATTGGGCCAAATGTGAAGAATATATTAGCGCCCCAGTTTTAGATCTGAGAACAGTGTTTGCTTTAATACTATATGATAGAAAAATGTACATATTATCTTTAATTGTTGACACACTGTAGTTTGGATTTACTACAGAACCGTGAGCGAGACCAGACCAAACAAAACGCGCACCCCGATCACAGGTTGCAACTAGAAGTGCACTCAGTGACATTTATACCTCCACCAAGGCCAACTAGTCCCCTAAACCCCTATACAACCATATTTAAATCCACACAAAGTTGCACACACTCATCGATACCAGATTTTTTCATCAAGATTCACACATAATTCTCTGACCAATCAAATGGTGAAAATCACCCTTACCTCGCAATGTTAAGGAATCTGAAAAATCGGGATCTGCACCAAAACTTAATGGGTTCTGGCCTGGGCCATTAAAGATCGTTCCACCAAGTTTTGAGATAATCCATGCAGTATTTTTACGTAATCCTGCTAACTAACCAACAATAAGTACAGATGAAAACAACCTCCATGGCGGAGTACTAGTACAACTGATCACATGTAACAACTTCAGCTTCATTCAAAGACTTGCTGCAGACAATGCCTAGAAAACCATTAAAATGAACTAATGACATCAGAATGAAAGCAGCTTGTTTGTGGTCACCTTAAGTAAAGGCGAGTAAGAACAAAAAACGCAAATACGAAACTCAAAGAAACTCCTGATTTATTGCTGAACAGTTTGTTGGGTTTTGCGCAAAAAAAACAAAAAACAACCTTCAACACAAACACATAGGATTTACACTAGGTGCTGACAGTACAATAGATTAAGATTAAATGCTGGTTTAAAAAGCAGATAACTGTCATTGTTTAAATTACACAAAAGTGTCAATGGAACAAAATCTTATCATCGACGTTTTCGCCTACACCGAGTGAGAGGAGTCAACACATTTACATCTACGACTTGTGAAAGTAGTAGTTTGCTGTTTCTGTGTGTTTTTGTTGAAATTGAATAACATCAACCTCATCCTGTTACGGCGAGGAAGGTCCACTGTCTCCATATTATGGGAAACAGGCACAGCTACAAACAGCGCTGCGCTACAATCAGCTGGTCGTGGCTTTTATGTGATTGTCAGAACTGTATCGCTGTCAAACACATTCAAGAGATATTCTGTTGCAAACAGATCGTTGACGTGAAGAGAAATCATCTGCAGCTCTGCAGTCAGGATGTGGGTGTTACCACACAATGAGAAAGTGGCAGTACTGACGATCAAGGCCCACTACGATGTATCTGCTTTCGGAGCGTGTTCGTCATCTGTGCTGTACAATAACTTCTGTCTAAAAAAAACTCAAATATCAGTTATGAATGTATTGGATTTACTAATGTACATTGACTTGAATTTTACATTTATACTGGACTGGACGGCATTCAGAAACATTTTAACATTTGGTGCTACAACAGGGTGTTAAGTTGGGGGCCGTCATTTGTGAGCGTGTGTGCGTGTATGTGCACATGCCCATGTCTAATTGCTAATCAAAGCTATCAGATTGAGCAGCAGAAATCAATACTTTCTCTAACCCTTATTACATCATTATCATTTACATAATTCTAACTGCTTTATGTTTTATTCTGTGTATTCTCATTATCTGGGGACCATCTTCTTACCGAAAGAATAACCTCACTGTTGGAACATGGCAGACTGTGGCCTCTGTGGTCACCGTGAGTCAGAAACAAACATCTTTCTGAGTTCTATACAAGCAGAGCTGTTAGCTCAGAGGACCAGGGATCGCAGGTGATATGCATTGCAGTCGAAAGCCAGAGATGATACTGTGAGAAAACAAAACTTTAAACTTTCATGTAGCTTCATCTGTAGGCCCACTGCCTTGTGAGGACAAGCAACCTGCTAAAATGTAACATGTTGGCATGAAGGTGGCAGCTTTCTGCAAAATAACTACCGATGCCTAAAAAGTTTCAGCTTCACCCAAAACCTCTCCAACATTGGCTGTGAGGGGCTGCGTCCATAAACACGCCCGTCAGACACTGGTTTAGTGCATCTATCCCTTTCCAATACCAACATACACACCCACTCTGACAGTGACTGACCATTTGTGTGCAGAGACTCAGTTTATAGATCACATCGCAGAATGAACTCTTTCCAAGCAAGCCACAGATATGCACTGATCAGTTTTCCACAAGAGACTGTCTGAAAATGTGCTCCATTATCCCTGTGTCAAAATGATAAAGTGACTGTTGGCTTTTCACGCTGCCTTCGATTTTGGCCTTTCAGAAAACAATACATCTTTTGATGTGGTCAGATCACACTTCATACAAACACAGCAGCATTTCAAGGGACTTTGGGGGCCTCAGGCAAAAGGGACCTGGGGGCCCTACATTCTAGTCTTCAACCAAATCTGTCAAATTACATATCTTTTGGCAGAAATGTGGCATGGGGTCTCATTAGGGGGTCTCTAACCATGGTGTTGTTTCAGTCTCCTGTAAGTAGTCAATTTAAGGAGTTTCGTTGCTGTGGACTAATGTAATCAGCTGTTCTCAGTCTCAGCTCGGGGCCTTTACTATGTTGCAATGTTTATGTATAAACTTATTATTTTTCTACTTTCAAAATGTTGGTGTAGCTGACTGTAAGTACCAAAAAACTAAAAGTACGGGTCATGTGAAGTACCTATAATCCATTTGAACATGTGTTTTTCCAAATGCCCTGAGGGTCTTTCACAAAACTGGGAAAGTGTCACCAAAAACCTAGTGGTGTCAACCTAGTAGGTCAAACAGTGACCTACGTGGGATTTGACTAATGTTCATAATGTTGAAAAAACCAAGAGCACAACACATAGTGAACTCGATAAAGTTTTTAGGGACTTCAGAGTTTGGATTCTCATCTCGCAATACCCTCACAGAGGTTGTTCTCAAATTCATTCTGAAGCATCATAACAACCCTAAACACACAGCCAGAGTCCTAAAGAAGGAACTTCCGTGACAAGAAGAACAGAGAGTCCTGCAACAGGTGGTCTGATCTCAACATCATGGAGTCAGTCTGGGGGTCACATAAAATGAAGAGAAGACATGGAGACAGCTTCAGTTGACTGCAGAGAGTTCACCGGGAGATTTGGGACAACCTACCTGCAGAGTACCTTAGATAGGATCCACTGTATATTGAGGGGGTGTCAGTGTTATGGTGCAAAAGGTTCATTCCTCTTTAAGGTCACATTACAAATCAAACACCAATGCAAACTTGAAAACAGCCTCTTTGTGTGATGTATCTATCTTATTGCAATCATTTCCCACCAATACATTTTATTACTCACATTTCCACGTGCATATTTCATTTTTTATGGCTTAGTTTATCTGTACATCTATACGTCTGTGTATGATGCCTTTTTCGGGTAAGTGTACTTGCCACAACAGAAAAAGACATATCAGTGCCTCGCTCCCCACGTGAAGTTGGCTCATCAGTCTCTATACGCAGACAAGAGGAAGCGACGTGATCGGCTGTGATTGACAGGTCAGAGCAGCAGATGTGTAACTTCCACAGACCTGAGAGAGAAACTCACTGAGTGAAGATCTGAGCTGTGTGACGGAGCCCGGGCGCTGCTGCGAGTTCACTGCTCAACTGAAGCCGATCATCTCACAGGTGTCAACTTTTCACTGCAGGTCAGTTTCACTTTGTAATCTTCGGGTTTGAATACGTTTGTAGACAATGGAAAACATTGGATCTATTAATTCATTCACTCTTAACGTTCATTTTCATCGAAAACAAATCTTAAAATACTTCAAAGACAAATGTCAAAGACAAACGCAACACTTCACTGTTGTTAGCTGTTATAGAATGATGATGTTCAGATCCAGTACATCTTACCACCGCGTAAAACATTTCATCACGAGCAGCCAAGAAGTCCTGGGTTCAAAACTGTCAGCAAAATGGGGTAATTTGGGTTTAAAAAGTGCCTGCAGAATCGCAAATATATTATTATTATTATTATTGTTGCGTCAATTTAACGCTGTGGCTGAGACACATTTTGCATTCGTTAAGTACGTTACTATTGACTTATTTTCACCATCACATATATTAAATATCTGTCACTCCACTACATTGTACGAACCATTACGTTACATTGTTTTTTTTTAGGCAATCAAAAACTAAAGTGGAATCGGTCAACTGAAACCAGTTGTACTTTTACATAGGACATTGTTTGATACTTCCTGCACCACTAAGAGAGGTAGAAGATCAACTTTGAGATTGACTGATTGATTATTCACCACTATAGTGCCATGTCCACATTATGGAGCCCTGGTGTTGCAGGGGCAGGTTCTTCCTCATGCTCGCCCTCCTCCTCCTCGTCCTCCTCCACGGACCCTGCTGCAGAAGACCCTGGTCACCAGCACCTGTTCTCGGTGTCCAGCTCCTCTTCCCGTCAGGCTCGACATCTCCTGCAGCGACCTCTCCTGCGCTTACGGACCTTCAGCAGCTCCGTGAGACGCCGCCGGAGGGAGATGACCCCCGACGACATGAAGGACTCCAACTACTGGGACAAGCGACGAAAGAACAACGAGGCGGCGAAGCGGTCCAGGGAGAGGAGGAGGCTGAGCGACCTGGTGCTGGAGGGCCGGCTGCTGGCCCTGAGCCGGGAGAACGCACAGCTGCGCGCCCATGTGCTCAGTCTGCAGTACCAGAGTCTGAGAGCAGGGGAGGCCGAAGCTGCGGCTGCTGCAGCCTCCACCTGGTCCTCTTCACCCGCTCTCACCCCTGCTCACCTCCCGCCAGGACTTTGCATGAGCACCCCTGGGTTTCCTGTCCTGGGTGCGAGGCATCAGGAAACAGCCAGTCACCCCTTCCCTTGTTTCGGCTCCAATAAAGGTGCTGCTGCTTTTAGTCCACCGGGGTCAGCTGAGGCAGAGATGGATGCCCGGCGTCAGGGCCAGGTCTCCTCCAGCGAGGACATCCCCACCTCCAGCCACGACTCCGCCACCCGCGCGCATGGCGCCCTGCACCGAGCCTCCACCCCGTCACACACACCTGTCGACAGGCTACTGCCCCACCCGAGTCCCTCTGCCAAGTGTGATTGTCTGCTGCTGCCCTGGTGGTCCTACTACGGACCACGGCCCCCCCTCTACCACCAGCAGAGACAGGGCCAGGGCGCCGGGGTGGAGGCGGACTTTAGGAGCCGGGTCAGCAGCGCTGCAGCGGGGCTGTCTCAAGTCGTAATGCACCTCAGTCCTGATGGACGCTATTATTGATGTCGAAGTAATATTTAGTATTATCAACTAAAATCAAAGAGGATTTCTAATTTGATACGAACGGATGCAAACCTGTTCACTTGCCATAATGAAAACAAGTAAAGAAAACAACACGAGTATATTACATTGTAAATTTACTCCATTTAACTTTATAACAACAAGACTGTCATAATGATATTTTGACAATAAATGATAAAAAATATATTTTCCTGATCTGTCCTTGTCATGATTGTCAAGGGACTTTGAGGAGATAAATCTAATCACAGCTGGATTTCTACCATTTATCTGAGCCCTGCGGTGAAACTGGCTGTTTGTTGGTATTTCCCTTTATTCCCCCTGTGTGATTCTCCAGCACATCTCCACTGAATGGAAAATAAAGGGTTGAAGTCTTTTTAGACATCTCGCTCTACTGCATCTTGTTGTTGTGCTCATTTTTTGTTAAAGGCAGCAATATTAAACAAACAAGAGCAAAGTGCGTGGATCTGGAGGAGCCTGTTTCTACTTTTGAAATAAAAACGTGCATGTTAGGTATTTTTCCCCTTTGATGGGAAATGTATCTGGTCACTGATCATATATCAGGAGGCTCAACAACCTTCATATCAAACCGGAAAAATAAAGGGGTGAAAGTAAATAGAAAGACAAATGCAGAATAAAGGGATAGCGTGATCCTACGTAAAAAATGGTTTCAATAACATGGAAAAATAAAGTTTAAGGCCCCACAGGATAATACATTAAATGAAATAATAATAATAATAATAATAATAATAATAATAATAATAGACACAATTTTTACATTTTATGTCTTTTTAGTAGAATTTACAACAATAACATAATTGTATAATATATCTAGTTATGAATCATAATCTCTAGTTATGACTCTAAAAAGGCTTCTGAAAATAATCAAGTAAAACCGGTGGTAGTTAAATTAAATTAAGGAAAGCCACAATCATCCATAACTATACACTGACAAAAGCATGACAGCAGCAGTGGATGTACCCGAAGACACCGACAGAGGGCGCTAGAAGATAAACAATGTGGCAGATGTAAAACGTTGGATGCTCAATTCAAATCAGCAGCAAAACTGTTTCCTGAAAAATATGTTTTTAAATGATTTCTGCCTCTAGTGTGAGGCAAACAATTGATTTGTAATCATCATTTACACTGATTTTAAATAAAAGAAAATGTCTTAGAACCGAGGTATTATTTTATAGGTGCATTGATGAGACTTCCGTATATTTCTGACCAGTTTTAAAACTAAGTCAACGTCTTTCAAAAAAGTCTTTTACATCACAATTGATATGTTTTGTGCACAAGCATTGTTTTACTGTTAAAATCGAGAATCCAATAAATCAACAACTCTGGGTCAAGCTCACAAACATAGTAAAAAAAATCATCGTCTAAAAACTGGAACCTAACAATTTAAGTTCTAGATGTGCCTCGGCTGAAATGTATGACGACAGTAACATGATCTCATGGGCCTCTGGTGGATATTAACGTCCTAAGTGCATCACAACAGGAAGCAAAAATCGTACTTGTCTTCATGTGACAGCTTCTATACAAAGAAATGGGGGTTGGAGTAAAATGACCAAAGCAAATGTTGAAACTCCAAAGTTGGTTTTAATTAGTTTGGTTATGATAAATTGTGGTTCTGTAGTGAGCACAGTCTCAGATTTATGAGAGAATATTACGATATTAAACGTGGGAACAAATCGTCGGCACTTTGACACGGATGACAAACACTCTCTTTTTTCTGTGAATCTGAGGTTCTGATGATTTATTTATCACCCAGAGGGAAACACTTCAGTCACTTCACTTTTCTGCTCCGTACACTCAGATCATATCTGGGGGTTGTGGCTTTGTCTCTTATACTACTGCTTCTACTGCTATTACTAGGCTACTATGGCTATTACCTCTAGTACTGCTGTTACTAGATCCATTTTTTTCCTGGAAAGACTATTTGTAAAATGTCTAAACTGTGACATGTTTGTGCCGTTGCAACAGGTAAAAAACTACACATAATGATTCGGCACATATCACACACCAAACACAACGAAACAGCAAATACAATTAAATTCAACAGCACTGATTTACTTACATTGACAAAAGAGATGGACCGCCAGAGTAACAGAAAACAACACAGAAAAGAGTGAGATAGAAAAGAAGAGAGAGAAGAGAGAGAAGAGAGAGAAGGTAGGACTGAAAGGTGAGGAGCCACCTTCTGCTTTCAAGTGCATCAATCGCATGACACACAGTTCAGTGTATATCAGTTGTATATGAGTAGTGGATGAGGGCGTCATATCTCTGCATTAGTTCCCAGGCACCTCAGCAGCAGTGGACTTTCTGCACGCAGCAGTTGAAGGTAAGGCCACCGGCTCTTTTTGAACTGATTTGGGACAGTATGTGTGTCTAGGCAGGTTTAACCCCAGGTTTATGACTGAAGGCTTTTATACATGCACTATCAGTATGTATGTGTATATATCGACACATAAATATATACTATCAAGTAAAATGAATTTATTTGTAGCCTATTACCTGAAAATGTTGCCGTGTTATCTGGCAAGAAACCGTTTGAGAAAGAGGAAGAGTTGCTTGTGAAAAGTCAAATTTGACAGACTACAGATTTGTCTGTTTGTATTTCTGTCGGGTTTCTTTTGTGAGTCCACCTTACAATAGGATGTTGGTCATTTTTCATGAACTCACTTAGGCTCCATGTAATTAATCGAACCTTTCAATAGTTTCAATGTTACTTGAAAAATAATCTCACGGTCATATTCATAAGAAATAAAAAACTCAAGTGTTATTGTTATTATTATTATGTGAAGAGGAAACATTTTCTAAAGTTGTAAATATATGTGAAATAAGTCAGAGTGTCATCAGTGTACAGTGGGATTAGATGGTGTTTAATGGATGATTGTTTTAAATTAGATAGTTTACACATTACTTTGAAACATGATCTCAAGTCACCTCAATCCATTTGGAGATGACTGTACGTCCGGATGATCCAAAACAAAGCTAATTGGAATAAACAGTTTGTGTCGTTGTAAGTGCACCATCAATATCTGACTTTGCTGTTTTAACACAGAGCGAAAACCGAGAACTATAAGTTTCTGTTCCATATGAAACCTTTCAGCCCTTTACGAAAAAGTTCATATCAAGGGTTTTCATTGTATCATGTCTCATCTGTATTTTTTAAATACAAATCTAGAGGTTTAGGTTTATGTTGTATGTGCTCTCAAAAGTAAAACACCATATCTTTTTTATCATGGTAAAAGACAGAATTTATCTAAATATTGCTCATTTATCTTGTGTTCATCTATTACACCACCTCTGTTGCTCTGCAAGAACAGTGAGAATATTGTGGTCAATGCCATACATACCTTTATTGAATGGCACTATGAGTTATTTACACTGTCCTTCGGGGATGCATTAACAGAGAACTGTGCCAGTTTCCCCAAGAGGGCATTCATTCACTTGAATTACCCCGATGGCAGTTTGGGAAAGACCACTATTTTTACAATGGGTGGCAGAGTGCACAGCAGTGAGTGTGAGAAAAGAAGAAGTTTGAGAGTTCATTACTAAAAGGCTAACAGGCTAAAATTAGTCAGTGTGAAACAGGTGCATATGTGCAGCAGCAGAGTAGTGAGCAGTGTCCCTGTATAATTATTGTTCTCTCTTCCTGCTGTGCTGCATATACCAGTGCATCACACACTGGTACATGCAGTGTGCACGTTCTCACACAGAGATACAAATATGTGGTCTTACAGGAGTTTTGTTCTCGCTGGGCACAGGCCTGAATATTTTTAACCTTGTGTACGTCCGCACCACAGCACACAGGGCGCACGGTCTCTTTGAATCTTCTGTTTTGATGCCTATGGCTCAGTCTCACTGGCACATCAAAGTATGACAGTAGATGATCAGCGAGGGGAAAGATGCTTTAAGAAGATTACACAGGAAACTATGTGATCATTAATGAGGTAATGGCCTGTGAGGTTCTGGTTTGTGCTAAAGTTCTAAATGTGTGAAATCCTAAGTGACACTTTATTTTGCAGCTCATTCACGAGGTGTGACATGCATCAAGTATTTTGTTATGTCTGATTAGAAATGAACACATCCGCTATCACCTATTCTGCATGATATAAGGAGCGAGGGGCACATGACGTGTGGGTCAGTCTGTGTGCGTTTCTGTCAGGTGGCCGCTGGGGTTTTATTACAATGTTCAAGCAAACAACCCACAAACCCAAGTGAAATAATCAATTTTAAGCTGCATTTATTTCTCTGTCTGGTTTTTCAAAACTGGTTTTGTCAGGATTACAAAATGGACAAACCCTGTATGGTTGCCTTTACGTCCCCAGAATGCATATGAAGTGAAACAAGTCGATAGAAGAGGTGGAAAGGGGAAGTGATGACAGGGTGGATACTTAGATCAGAGACGAGGGTGGGGGAGACAGAAACGCACAACACTGTCAGTCTCACAGTCGAACAAAGAGATGGCTGTTTTTAAATCTGGGTCCATGCGTGGTTGAGAGTTGAATTTATATAATTTATATATAACGAGCACAATTAACTGCATCTCCACTCAACTGGAACAAATTTCTGCACAACAAAACCTTGTCGAAAAGAAATTTCTCTGTTGGAACAAAAAGGTTTGTGCATCATTATCAGTTAATATTATGTTTTGCTTGTTTGAATACGACACAATATCATTAATATGTAATTTAGCAAACATCTAATATGTCAGATTATCTGTACAAACTATAGCGAACTCTCAACAATGTGTGAATCAGACCAGTGGCTGATGTTGGAAATATAAATGATATCATTGCTGCTGTATGCACACTGATGCTCAGACGCATTAGTTGTTGTTCTTCAGTCGAACAGATGTTTCCTGACACCTCATCTCATGTGGTCGAGTTAGGTGGGAGGTGACGTTGGGTGGTGGGTTTGAATGTTGGAGTGAGACAGAGTTGCATGCAAAAGAGTCATGTTGTCAGTAATTGTGTTCATAAACACTGAATATGAAAAGCAACATTTATGCCAGCTGAATCATAGACAATACGATGCTATAATCTTAGGCATTGTTTATCTGAGGCCACATTAAATTCTCAGACACACATTGGTGCTAGTTACTCCTTTCTAGCTCTATTTGTTACCATAAAGTGGCTGAGAAAAGCCTTCACATGTACAAAGCTACATTTAAATCCACCAAGTCGCGACTTTCAGTTTCAGAGTTCTTTCATAATCAGTTTTTTGTATAATCTTGCTCACAAACCAACCAACAAACAGACAGTAGTGAAAACATAACCTCCTTGGTGGACATGACAAGTCAATGTCAATGTTGTGGTTTTTCTCTCAAGCTGGCGAACCTGCAAGATTTTCAAAAATGCTTCTCCACCTCAACATATCTATACAACAGATTTTTGTTTTCTTTGGGAGTGAAGACTGTATCACAGTGAAACCAACCAATTAAATTCACAGCAGGTCACAGGTCTACATTAGATATTTCTGCCACTTGTAGTAATCTATGTCAAACTACTCATGTAGTGTTATGTTGTCGCATTTTTCAAAGAAACAAGTCCATGAAAACAGTAACTGAAGGTCAAGGGGCCCTTCGACGGGGACCAGACAGACAACACTTCAGAAATACTGTGAGAGGTCTAAGGAAAACCGTAGAATTTGATATGCTGAGACAATACAACTGTGATAGTGAAATGACATTCATTTGAAAAGAAAAAGAAAAGAATTGGGTTATGGGCTCCCTCCTGGGTGAGTACAGAGCCTAGTTCCGCCCCCCTACCTGTGGTTTTGTGTTGTTCTCATAATGAATAAACCTCAACATCAGACTAATCTATTCTACTATTAAACTTCAGTGATGAACAAACCAACATACAGCAGGATGAGGTAAAACATTAGATAAGGTTACACAAGAATGAAGTGGCTGTATCACTCAGGCTCCGACACCAGACTAAAAAGCTTCCTCTGTTCTTTTTGATTTCAGGTCACTGTTGTTTGTTACTAATATTTCGACGACCATGGAGCATCTCTCGGTAGCTTTTCACAGAGGCCATGACAGCCATGTTTCACAAGTGGAAAATGAGCTGGTGAATAAAGGACCCCGTCGCAAAAGGGAGTTCATACCTGAGGAGAAGAAGGATGCCCTCTACTGGGAGAAACGTCAAAAGAACAACGAGGCAGCCAAACGGTCCCGGGTGAAGAGAAGGATACACGACTACGTGCTGGAGACTCATTTCATGGCCCTGAAAGAAGAAAATGCCAGACTCAGTGCTGAATTAATGGCCATCAAGCTCCACTTTGGCCTGGTTCGCCCTGCAGCACACACTGTTCACCAGAACAACCCACTGCAACACCACGTCAACAGCAGTAGCCACCACGTGCCCCTGCAGAGGGACTACTACAGGGGTGTCAGAGACTCTTCCTTTGTGCCTTCTCACCCCCTTTTCATTCCTGCATATGCCCTCCATACCATGAGAGGTTATCCATACTTAAACACATGTGGCGGTAGTAGCAGCTCTGGCCTTGTCGCTCCCCTCGTTCTCTCGCCCACCCATTCAACCCAGCTGGGAGCTTCTCTGCTGAAACCCATCGCCAGGAGAGTCACCTCAGATGAAGAGGAGCAGCAGGTCCCTGGGGTGCTGTCCACGTCATGCTCCACTCCACCTCAAAAAATCGCCAGCAAACATATAAACACCTCTGACTGACTGTCCAATCTGCTGCTTGTTGGATTGATGGATTGAGAGATGTAAAGTTAATTTCTCTTCATTTCCCGTTAAATATTCCTGTGGATGCAGAAAGTTTAAGAGGTTTATTTTTGTAAATTGATGGCACATGTATGCTGTTTTTAAAGAAGCACTGCACAAAGCGATTCAACCTCCACACAATCCTTGTTTTGTGTCGTAGCAAACATATACAACTGGCATTAAAACACATTTTGGATGATTCGACTGCAGTCGGACAGGAGTACATGCACCCAAGATGCATTGAGGCCATATTGTGATCTGATTGACCTCTGAAGTTCACAGTTCTACATTCGGATCATTCACACTACAACCAAACAAACAACATATTGCCGTCCCAAAAAGTCAGTAAGCATTTACAGCACGCTGTGCTACGTCCCGAAAACAGAGCTTTGTTAAAGCAGGTGTGGAGATGTGGATTTTGAATGAGGTCACAGTAACCACAGATCTCAGCTCAACATTCTCACTTTGGAGGACTGCAAATAATCAAGCCACATCAAGCAGCAAAACAAGCCTCACGCCCAGTTGTGGAGGAACTACTCAACTTAACTTTTCTACTTGAGTAATAATTAAGTACTTAGTCTTAAATATAATAAATTATTAAAAGTGAAAGTACTTAAAATACTAGCAGTCTACTAGATCATTTTGAGGCTCAGTCTCTTCTGAATCCATTTCAGGTGTTTCTTCTTCACCAGTGATGCTGCTGCGGCAGGAGGCGGGGTCTAATGTTATGTGTCTGATCTGATTGGGTCAGTGGATCAATTCATCTCTCTTTATCAATTACTTATTTATATATATATATAAAAGAATCTGAACATGAAACATTCTACTGCATCTTACAGTGTAGTGAATAGAACAGATATTTGCTGATATATGTTGTGGAATATAAGTGACAGTTACTTGAAAATAAATCTCCTTAAGTAAAGTACAGATACATGAAAAACTTAATTACAGTAATGAAGTAAAAGTACAGTGTTACATTCCACCACTGCTCAGGCCTTTTCTTTGTTTTTACATATGTAGATCAGAACTGTCAGTTTAATCAGGATTGACTTTTTTTTTTTTGATGGACCTACGTGCTAATGTGAACCAGCAGTGATATGAGAGACGTTCTTATATGTACTTTGTGACTTTATGTATAAAGCTTTCTGACACAATAAGTGGGGTTGATCTGCTTTTCTGATGTGAAGCCCCCCCACAGACACATTCTGACCAACAGGATTGTTGCAACAAGGTTGGCAATTGTTCTGAGCTCTCAGCTCTGAGCTGAGCCCAAAGAACGTCTGGTTACATTAGTCCACAGTAATTGTGTATGGCTCCCCCGGGTCCCTTTTACCGGGGGTCCCCAAAATACCTTGAAACACCCCTGCTGACCAGTATGTTATGTGTGAGAGGCTGCTATAGATGCCTTTACCGTCTGACCTCTCATCTCACTCTGTCACCCAACACAGATCCATGTAGATATGTAATGTGTACAATAAACGTTCAAAGAGATATTGTGTCTTAGCGTCTGGAATCATTTAACACCTGACCAGTAAGATGATTTTACCATGAATTAACAAAACTTTAGTTTTGACTGGGTTATTGTAGAATGAAGTATTTCTCTTTCATAGACTGAAAAGCAATATTGAAAACATGTCGCTCAATTATTTTAACATTTTTATATATTGACATTTATAAGGCTTCACCTGGGAAGTGGTTGCAACCCTCCTCTAAATGGAAACACTGAAGCATGATGTCGTTTTCCTGTGTGGGCAGATATAGTCAGCTTCTACCGTAATGTGACAACAGTGTGTTAAATCTTTTAATAGGCTAGAGGCACAGAATGGCCCCTTAGATTTAGGCTCCACACAGTTACCTAAATGCATCTGATTTTTGTATTTATTTAATGGCTTCATCCCTGACTTTTACTGCAGCCTCCCACCAAGTTTCATGGAAACATATTCATTGTTTTTGTGTAATCTTGCTAACAAAAAAAAAAACACCCCAACCAACAAACAGATAGGGTTGTGTAAAGTTATTCATACACAAAAAGCTGTGCCCAGATACAGAGACCAACTCCTACAGAGCTGAAGCTTCAGACTACAGAGAGACCCAAAGTAAAACATGACAGAAACAGCAGCCAACTAGTCTATTTGTCTAGTTAACATTTTTTTAACTCGACAGTGCCAGTCCTCCTGGGTCAAAGCCAAAGCCTCAGGGCCAAACACTACACTAATGATGACTACTGAGTACTAACTACTTTTTTTCTAACACTACTTTTTACAGAAATGCAATAACTTATCAGCTGCTGAGGGTTTGACTATGAAGCATAGCCAAGAAAGCTTTAACAGCAGTTTTTTTTAAAGTGTCCATAAGCCAATCAATGCCAAATTTAAGTCTAACTAAATAATTAGATTTTATGAATTATGGCACATTTGAATACAAAAGGAGTCAATTAAATATATGCATATGTTTCCTTATATGCTAATCTAGGCATTGAGCATTAAAAAATTATTAATCTGAACATTTGAGCCGATACATCATTTATTTGTGTCATGTAGCTGCAATTTTCTTAAGTGGATTTATTTACTTTTCACTTTTACTCAGCTACATATGTCAGCAAATATCTGTCGGACAACTTTCTGTACTGATGACTGGACAACGGAGGAATCAGGCAAAACTCATACAGAGGTCACACATGGGAAGAAGAAGATTACAGGGAATCCAACAAGTCAAAAACCAGAACAAGGCACCAAAACTTACAGGGTAATGGTCATACACAGGAGGGCTACACAAGGAAGTACAAGTACAGTACACCGAGAATCTGGCAGGGAAGAGATGTGTGAGCAGGTGTGTGTATACTGGGTGAGTGATTGGCGATGAGGTGCAGGTCGTCACAGGAATTTCCCATTAGGATCCAATCAGAGTGGGAAGGTAACATTAGAATAAGATTCAATTAGATTTAGAAGAGGGTCAGGGTTAGGGTTATAAATCATCATAAATCATGAATAGTAATAATGAATAGTCTTTTCAGCAGCATAATCTGCAGCATTCTTCATTAATATAATAAACTCTGTACTATTTGTGTATGACAGCATTAGGG
Source organism: Hippoglossus stenolepis (assembly GCF_022539355.2). Lineage (NCBI taxonomy): Eukaryota > Metazoa > Chordata > Actinopteri > Pleuronectiformes > Pleuronectidae > Hippoglossus > Hippoglossus stenolepis. The sequence goes on along the minus strand of NC_061496.1, from coordinate 17,757,280 downwards.
AGGAGGCTATACTTAGCAAGAGCTTTGACTTTTAATACTTTAAATACATTTAAAAGCAAGTACTAAGTTACTTTTAAGTGGGACTTCAACTCGTACTTGAGCAAATTACTTTCTATTTATTTGCATTTTCACTGAAGTTAAATGTTTGAGTTTTCAGTTTACAGCTCTCAGCTGCTGTAACAACTTCAAAATGATCATCAGAGCTCAAGGGGTTGAAATTATCGGCCAGTTCAAAGTTAGCTGTTTTACAAACAGCAGAACAGAAACTGACTTTACAGTAATGTTACTATATTTTTCCTAGTGACTCAAGAAACCTAAATTCTTGGTAAATGTTTTATTTCAGCTTATCTTCTGATCTGCAGGTCAATTGTTTGTTCAACACCTACTAACCACTATAATTCCAAATAGACACCACGTCTCAACACCGGTGCGACACGAAATGTGTCATCACACACACACTGTTTGTACGTCTATCTTAGTGAGGACACTAAATGCGTAACCAAAGCCCTAACCCAAACCCTTACATAAACTTAATTCTAAACCTAACCCTAAAACCAAGTCTTAACCCCCAGACAGTCCATTAAAGGTGGGTCAGAAAGTGAGGACCGGCCAAAATGTCCTCATTCGTAGGTTGTAGGCTCAAATTGGTCCTCACAAAGATATGAGTACAAGAGTAAACACACACACACACCCCATTGCAGTCACCTATCAGACTTAACATCATGTAGATGGAAATACCTTTGTTAAAGAAGAAGTTAAGTGTCAGTACATTTAGTCTCTTAAGCAAATATAAGAGCTCCTTGAAGGGAGGGTTTCAGAGCACTGTGCATTTTACCACTGCTATATATAGTGTTAAAGTACAAATAAATTAAAATAAATTAAATGAATAACATGTAGGGCAGACCCATGTGATTAATATCCTAATTTCACAGTCTGACAGTGTCTGTCAGTGTGTTATGCTTGGTTGATGACACCTCATGTGAAATGCATAGGTCACAGTCAACTCTTGATACACAGAACAAAGAAAAAGGGAATAGAGAGTCATTTCCCAGTAACATGTGTTTTGCTAAAGGTCTAATTTGAATTTCACAGGAAGAACCTGGTGTCAATTTCAGTAAGTAAAGTTTAATGAGGGTAACATTAACATTATTGTTTGATAAACATGTTTATGCAAAGCTATTTATAAATCTTTACTCTTGCTACTCGTGTTTTGATGAATGCATACAAATGAAAAATAATAACCTTATATGGAGTAAATATGCTTTTCATTAACTTAAGTGAAACATTAAGAGGAAAAGCTGTGAGCAGGGTAATTCAAAAAAAAAAGTATCTGTCTGAGTCACATCATGTTGTTTCAAAGCAGCTTTCAAGACATTCTTGTCACTATCCTTTTCTTCTCCGATTACCAGAAATTTTAATGAGTAAAATATGAGAAGGACATGACACAGTAAAGAGTTAGAGCTGTGAAAAGGAGAAGAAAACCTGAAGGAATGAGTGGAGACACATGAACGCAGACGCCTCATCTTATCATTCCATCAGATAAAAATGCTGAGCAGGGGCGAGTGATTTAGATTTTGGATCAAGACAACAAGAAGGGAAACAGCTTAGCGACTTATTACGAAACCAACATGTGTATTTAAAAGCCATCAGCCATAAGTACAGTACATAGCAACAGAGGTTTGGAGCCCATTTCATATCAAGGGCCACTATAATATTCTTCAAAGACACAAGTCACACAAACCTCTTCAATGTTATGGTTGGAATGGCTTCTCTTTGGTGTGGCTTCTGGTGTCACATGGTAGTGATGGCGATGCTACTTCCAGATGGTTTTCTGCATTGCGATCAGTCAGTCGTGAAAGTCTTGAAGATAATTTTAAAAGCTCTACTTAAACAAACCTGAAAACACATTTCACATGACCATTCCGCCTGCAGGTATCAATAGTAAGCAGAGCGTCTACTTTTATTTGCTGAGTTGCAGAAAATACCGGCTTTGCAAGAGTCCTGCTCACAGTTGTAGGCTGTTCCAAACAATTTCTAACCTCAGGTTAGTGTTGTAGCACATCCACTAGTTTTATTTGAACTCGCTCAAACAAATATGTGCAGCTCTTTTTGTTTGCTTTTCACGTCGTCAAATTATTCATTAAGTTCCTGGAGGAGTCCCAGGAGGTCACACTTGCTCTTGTCATTGCATGCTTGTTAGCACAGACAATTTCTCCCACGTCAAAAGTGATCCATGCATAAAAATGATGAGTCCGGATGTGTTCTGTATAATCACAGACCAGAGAGGAAATTTGAATTTTTTTTTGCAGTGTCTTGAAGTGTCCTTTCAATACCTCATTCTATATCAATAATCTGCTCAGTGATAGTTCTTCAAAACAAAATGATGTGATAAATCGGGGAAGACGAGGTTGTGACTGAAAAGACCCAATCAGCAAGCGATCGTGAGTGTCCATGTCTCCAAACATTTCAGTGTTTCCAGCTGTAAGGACGCTCGTCTTTTTCATCAACCCACAAGCCCATTTGCTGGTTTTTAATATTTCTTCTTCCAAATCTTGGTTCATGTGTTTTGTTCACCTTGAGTGTGACCTCACAGGCAATGACACCACCCTGAAGTCCACTATTTTCTTATAATACAGTATTTGCTTTCAGGAGAATTTTGTGTGTGTTTGAGTTTCTGAGTTGCATATATGTATTTGTCTCCTGGGCCAGATCAGACTGTCTTGTGGTCCTCCTCCAGTCTGGAAGCCCCCCACCCCTGATGTAGTCAGATGAGTCAGACATGTTTTTAACAGGTGTAAATCCTTGAGCCCTGTTACTTTGGTACTCTTAGTTATTCATCATTCAACTCATATGATTAAACATGAACTTTTTTGTTTTTGCATTTATAGGAATGGTGTTCATGTCATTTCCTGATCTGTGTTATAGGAGCACTGACGCTGTATTGAAGACTCGTGGGATTCAAACAAGCTACATGTTTAGGTCATGTTTTTCTTGGTCTTAATAAAGAAGATGATTATTCTTCCTTTTATAACTAGGTTTGCTAGTTAGCGTGGATGTGTTAATGTCTTCTTGTGTCTTTAATGTGCTGTATAGATCTGTATCTCCCAGGCCTATATTGGTCTTGACTTCAGGTTAGTCACCCTGATGAGGGCCAGGGGCATTTTTTTTAATATCTTTGCCATGCTTTCGCCACACTAACATAGACTTTTTTATTTTTCCACAGCAGGAGTGCCTTTCTTTTTTCTATCAAAATGTATTCCCCCAGCACCAGAGGACCTTATGGTATTTCTTCACACACCTTTTTTACCTTTCTGTACTAACATGTCTTTTTAGAGTGCAGGACTTCATGGCCTGTTTGAACAATAGAAAATATTTCAAAGATCTAATGCAGACATGTTTTAAGACATATAAGAATACTCTGTACTTTCACAGAAAAGTTTGGTGCACAAAAACTTATATATCACAAACCATGAATATCTGTTAATGTGCTCAACTCACCAGGTCACATATTTCACGGTCTACGGGAATGTCTGTTCTTAGCTTATGTAAACTAGAGGTTTCAAGTGTCTAATTCACACGTTGATTTTTGCATAACCCTAGAGATTATTTTGTGTGTGTGTATATATACATATAAATAAATCAAACTCCAATTTCAGCACATATTTAAAAAAAATAATATAAAACAGCCTCCTGGAGTCAAACAAAAAAACAGTGTGACAAGTAACACTTTTGAATAGAAGGGGCTAATGAAGAAGATATTTTGATAAATATACATAAATATACTGGGTGCTGAACATCTTCCTGCCGCATGCTCTACTTCCTCCTTAAGGCGTCCCTGAAGTGCACACCACTTCTTATTTATCTTTGACTTCAGCAGTTACAAGTCATAAGTTAAGTATGAATTCAGTTACCCAGTGATGAGGCTCAGTTTAGTTTAACAAGTTACAATGTATTAAAACACTCAATGACACTCTTCTAATATCCAGGGGACCCCCCTATACATGTCCCTTGGGATAACTAGAAATAGCCTCTTTTTTTTACATTTCTTCTGAGTTATGTGAAAAAACAAAACTGGATAAATAGTTTAGAAAGATATTAGAACTGTATTGAAAATATTCTCACCATGTCAGCACAGAATACCTATATCATGATCATTTTAATGAGTGAAGGTGGAAACTTTGAGACATTTGAATATCACTGAATATAGTCATAACAGCAAAATGGTTAAATGGTTGTGATGTAGAAAGCCAACAACAAATACATGCAACTTAATTGTAAATATTTGTACCAGTTTACAGAAATGTTATATATTTTTTTATCTTGTGTTTTGATGAATACACAAAATGAGCAATAACTCTTCTCAATCATTGTTGTGTATCAGGGCAGGAACTTGTTATTTTGAGCACTTAATATTTATGTGTAGTGTAGATAACACATCCTTCATTCATCTGAATCAACTGTTTTTTAAAAAATGTTTTAAATATGACAAACCTGGGGAAAAACATACCATAAAAATCTGCAACACAGAATCTCACAGTGAGAGGTTTACCATGAGGGTGGGGAGATCAGACAGCAGCTGTAAAAGAAATGGGACAGGACATCATCATAGCATATAATATAGCATGCTTTATAAACAGTGTGCTTCCTTTTTATAAAACAGTACAATACAAAACAGTCTAGCACTTCCAGACACAATGGCTTCCATATTTACAGGAGGAGTTCATCATTAGAAGAATTAAAAATACATCAGAGTTGTTAATCACAGAGAGGAAGCTTAACTGATGTCAGATCAGTCCAGGAACATATTCACAGTTGGTTAATAATAACTTCTTGTGCAGTATATGTGAGCGAACATGGAATCACGCTCCACCACTCTGTTTCCAGTTTCTACGCTTTGTTTGCTGCGTGAGGAATGTTACTTAGGTTATTCCACAAAATGAGTTTTCACTTTCAATACTGCACAAATATACAGGTTGAGAAAGTCATTATTCAGTCTTTTGCTGATGATTGTATGACTAGTATGTTTGATTTGATGAGATTGTAAAGCAATTTGTAACGTAAAGTTTGAAAATGGTTACGAAAATCTAATTATTATTATTGCCATTTTTTGCCAACAGAGGGCAGCAGAGTAACAGTTTTAAAAGTTGAATGGCAGAACCTAAGCAGCTGATCTCACAACTGGTGCTATTGGTTTATAGGACAAAAGATCAAGAGCATTTTTGAATTATATATGCAGCTGATCTGTGTTCTCACGCTCTCAAAATAATGTCTGAGGTGATGAGGAAAAGTGGATTTAATGACTCCAGTTTCTGGGTTTCTACATATACTGAAGTGTGGTATAGAAAGTACTACACATTTTCATTGTCCATGGACATGACTGCAAATTCATGTGAAACGACAATGTATCATATTCTCAAATACAAACTGTATTCCTCAAGTATAAATATTACCTCTGATTTCTATGTGAGGGCAACTAGCAATTAATAATGACATCTTATTGAATTTCACCTTTAGAACCGAATCTATTCAAACTCCTACAAAAACGTTGCACACCTCCCTTTTGTGGCCTGTTGTTGTGACCCCAGCACCGAGCCCTTTGTTGTTAGTGTCTGTGTCTTCCTAAAATACCCAAACTCCCCCTCCTCACTGCCTCTGTTTCATTATGACCTCTGTTCCAGTTTGCTAGGTCTATACCGCATTAGCATTTTTCTCTACGCGTCTAAAAACAGATCGAGATCCCGATCAGAGTCCACTTAACTCCTTCCCCTGGTGGTCAGCCAAACGCCTCCCGTATCACACTGGACAGGAATAGGCCGACGAACGAAAACCCGATATGGACGCCCCCTGTGATTTGTGTTGTGAGCTCAAGGAGCGAGCAGATCTGATGATGTGATACAATGAGAGAGTACAATTTCTGTTTATGACCGGACTAGATATCAATGATTTTGAAAAAGAGACGTTAACAGTACAATTACAGTAGGACAGTAAAATCTGATCAGTCAACATTACTATAAACAACGACAGGGATGTCAGTGATTACAAAATATATAATACAATCTCATACAGTATCATCTATTCAACATTGGGATAAACGCATCCCGGCAAATGTTCAATTTACAAATAATTCACATTATTCAAAGAAAGAAGCCAACGTTCATCTTTACACAGGAGTTTCAGATTAACAGGGCAAGAGTCTTGTACAGTGTGACAGTGGACAAACAAAATTGTGCATGTTTTGATTTACAAGTGCACATGACCTGTCTGAGTCCCACTTTTGTATTAAATCACCCTCGACCAACTTACATCCAATGAAAACGTCTCTCTCCCCCATCTTTGCACTGACAGTGATATTAGATGGTGCTTTATGGTCAAATTGGCAGTGTTGCAGAGTAGTAGTCGTTTCGTATAATTCGTATTTTCTGTACGAACCCATCAGCGGCTCAGAAAGCAGAGCCTCTACATATTAATGCTCTAAAGTTCTGATTGTAGTGTAAATATGCAGTATTATAGCTCAAACTAGTCAAATACATGTTGGCAAGTCCTTGGCAATCATTGAGCACCACCCAGCTGTTATGTATTCATGAGTTCAGAGACAGAGAGCTCGAGTCACCACAGACGGAGCAGAGAGGTGAGGTCCTTTACAGATGAAGAGAGACAGGGATCCTGGTGGGGAAGAGAGCTGGAGTTGGCAAAGAGCTCTGTGGAGGTTAAAGACTGCTGGGACTCTGAGTGCTATTGTTGCTTAGTCTGTTTTTAACAGTCTATTGAAGACATCTTTAAATATAATCCAGATTTCCTCTGCACAATAACAAGGACACGCAATAAAGAGCAGTAGAAATACATTATCTCAAATCCATACCGATTGCCTTTTTTCCCCCCCATACGTCTTTTTTCAAAAACAAAACCTTGTCTCGATAAAACGTCCCATAAATAATTCTAATGTTTTGCAAGCAGGCGCCCACTCCAGTGTTTTTATGTCCCAGCTTGCTACTGCTTGTAAACAGCATCACGGACAGAATACTAAAAAGAAAAAATCGGTCCCACATGATCAAATCATCTTCATGTTGAACTTGCGCGCCCCGCCCTGTCCTCCGCTCGCAGCAGGTCCCTCCACTTTCCTGAAGGAGTATTCCACCGAGAAATTGTTCTTGTGCTGCCCCTTCCCTCGACTCCACACAAACAGCAGGATGAAGCAGAACAGGACCACACCCAGGAACATGATGCAGCCCATAGCTGTGGATATGAGGATGGTCTTGAGGTCCAGGGTAAACTTCAAGAAGACTCTGGTGTCGTTTAGATTAGTGTCATTAAGATCCCCGGCATAGTAAGTGCGGTTGGCCATGAGGGCTGCGTCTAGCGGCAGCCCGCTCACTGTCAGAGTGGCAAAATAGGTGTCATTTCCACCAGCGTTACTGGCTATGCAGATGTAGGTTCCACTGTCTGTCACCTGGGCGTACCGTATTTCTAGCGTGCCTTCTGGTAACACAGTTAAGCGCCCGCTGCTCTTTGTGGTGATGCGGCGGCGCTGAGGGGAGATCCAGAATACCACTGGTATAGGCTCGCCTTCAGCTCTGCATATGAACGACACCACCTGTCCCTCGCGGGCAGTTATCTGCTGCAGTTTCCTGTTGCGGATTTTGGGCTTCTGGCAAGTGAAGTGGTCAAAGAGGGCCGAGTCAGAGAAGGCGTTGAGTGCCCGTCCTTGCACCTCGACAGGCGTCATACACACCGGGGAGGCACCGTCAAAATTAAGGGTCTTCCTGCGCTGGAGGATCCAGAGCAGGCGGCAGTCACAGGCGAGAGGGTTTCCATCCAGACGCAGTGTCTCCAGAGTGTTGACAGATTGAAACGCTCCCTCCTCCAGGGTCACCAGGCTGTTAGTGGAGAGGTTAAGAAGGCGGATCTGCCTTAGACCGCCCAGTGCGTATGGCTGCACTACTACCAGGTTCGTGTTGACCATATGCAGCTCCTTCAGCCTGACAAGGTCCCGCAGCGCCCAGGACTCCAACACAGAGATGGGGTTGTAGGAGAGGTTGAGGCTGGTGAGGTGGGCCAGACTGCGCAGGGCGGAGGTCGGCACAGACGTGATGTTAGTGTGTGTGATAGACAACCAGGACAAGTTAAGCCCCTGCAGGCTGTGAGGGGAAATGTGCTCCAGAAAGGGCCAGTGGTTGATCTCGAGCCCCCTCAGGTTTCCCAGCTTGCGGAAGTTCTGGTCTTCTAAGGCAGAGATGCTGAGGTAGCGGAGCCGCAGAGTCACCAGGTTATGCAGATAAGAGAGAGACTGGCTGGACACAGACGTCAGGTTGCACCTCTCGATGGTCAGCTCCTTCAGCCCCACGAGACCCAGGAAGGCCTTGTTGGAGATATAAACCAGATCATTGTCTCCAACTTCTAAGTTTTTTAGGCTTTTCAGGTCCTGGAAAGTAAAGTCCAAAAGAATCACGATCTTATTCCCACTGAGGTCCAGTGACGTCAGGTTGGAGAGACGTGAGAAAGCCCCCATTGGGACCAGTTTCAGCTGGTTGCCCCTCAGCGACAGCGACTGCAGGTTCTGGAGAGTAGAAAAAGCATTCGGTTCTAGGGCACTAATCATGTTGTCACTCAAGTCCAGCTTTTCAAGGCGGGGATACGAAAGCAGGTCTCCGTGCTCCACCCAGCGGAGTTTGTTTCCACTTAGATCCAGGATCTTGGAGTCCTGTGGGATGCCTTCTGGCAGTGCGGACAGGCGTTTGCCGAAACACGACACGGTCTTGAGCTTCGGGATGCAGTCGCAACGTTGTGGACATCCCTGGCTGTGAATCGGTGACACAGTGATCATCAGCAGCAAGAATAGGAAAGGCAGGAGCCAGTCCTGGTTCAGGTTCAGCCCCATGTCCCTCTTCTCCACTGCTTCCTCCTGCTCCTGTCTGGGGTTGAATCACTGGGCCAGACACCTAAGGGGTAGAATGGGAGGAAGAAAAGGAGAAGAGGATGGTGAATGGAGGGGCGGGAGGTGGGGATGTGAATGAGAGGGAGGGACAAAGAGAGAGACAGTGAGACAAATTAATTACACTCCATTCCCGTTCAACAGCAGCGATCAAACACTCTAAATGAGTGGAATTACAATTACAAACTCTAATTGACCCGGCACAGCAGTGAAATTAAAGCCAGAGCGCAGAGATAATCCTCAAAGGAGCGAGTCCTGTGTTCAGCCGAAAGCAGTTCGGTTCACAATGTTCCACTGTGCTCTGCAGGCACTCCGGCTTTTTAAAATCATATGTCACAATAACTCAGTCAATAACATCATCTGTGTAAGTCTCCGAGGCGTGAGGCTTATCATGAGAGGAGCTCGCTACAGCCTGACCTGCGTACGGCTTTATGGCTTTTATATGAAACACACACACACACACACACACACAAAATTCCCCTCTCCCTCATCCACCCGATGTTTGCAGCAGACTGGTAATCCCTTTGTAAACCCAACGTGAAATACCAACCAGTGGGACAGGTGGCGCTGGATAACATGATCCATAATAATGCAACGTTGCTGCTGATAGTGTGTTAAAACATATCGAAAGGCCAGTGCTGCTTCACTCTCAGTGGTTCACACACTATGAGGGTCCCATCCTGTAATATGTGCTGGTTGTGCTGCTACAATGACACAAACATATTCAGAAAAAAACTGAAAAATCATTGTCCTTAACCCCCTGGAAATAGATATAAGACACATCCATAGCTATACGGACACTCGGAGAGGACATACCTCCACAAGGTTAAAGAATCGGCCTGTTTGAGTAGTTTTTGCAAAGTCTTGCTGACAAAGAAATGCAGACAAAACATAAGCTTTCTTTTGGTGAGCAAAACTAGGGAAAAACTTCTGATCGGATAACCACCCAAAATTCTGTTAAAACTCAAATATCGATCAATCAATCATTTGATCAGTGTTGATAATGTGGCGGATCATAGATGGTGTGTCTGCATGACAGCGCAAATAAAGAGAGAGAGAGAGAGAAGAGAGCAGGTGGAGCAAGGTTGGACTGGATATAAATAATTCAATATAATATATAATAGGTGCAAGTTCATGGGTTTATTTATATAGTTGAGGCGTAGAGACGTATAAAGTGACGTATGTGGGGACACAATGACGTGGCTCTAAGGCGACTCCAGTCCCTGGAAAAGTAAACTGGTTATTAAAAGGTTCCCACGTTGAACCAGCTCCGAACCAGCACTAGCACACTGTTTAGTTTGGTGGAAAAGGGGTATCGAACCCAGGTGGAGGTGCTCTACTGTGTGCAATTCTTGTTCATTTTGTGGGAAACACTGCAAAGACAATTAAAATAAAAATCCTACATCTGCCCATTTATTTAGAATCGCTCCAAAATGTAATGGGTTCTTTATTGAACCATGTCCGACCCCTTCACAAAACTGAATGTAAATCGGTTTGGTAGTTTATGCATAATCCTGCTATCTGACAAACGACCACTGATGAAAACATAACCTCCTTGACAGAGGAAAATGTGACTGTTAAATGCTAATGTTTGGCAAAGTTAGAGAATTTACCAGTCCATAGAAACTAAAGTGAAACACCCAAAAATGCACCTGAGTCACAAGACAGGAGGCGTTTTGGCATTTGGACGAGAACTAACACCGCTGAATGGGTTTTAAATTCCCTCCTGCTGCTGTTGCAGACGGCTTAATAACTCCTTTCATGTCCCTCACCTCTACACATGTTCTCATTTACAATTCACCCAGGTTCAGACATGAATATTGAGTATCAGCCAACCTGCCACTGAATAAATGTAACTGTCTGAAAATGCCAGCAGGACTGTCTGACGGCAGACAGGCTTAAATGAGCAGAACATTGTTTTAAAAAATCATCTAAACCAACTAAATATGAAGATTTCAGACATCTGAGAAGCCATGAGTGGAATTAAAAAAGGAGACGATGGAAGCTGCTGACACCCCAGATATGCATTAATCAGACACAGCGGCCTGACACAGTCCACAGCCCACAAAGTGTGTGTCATTCGCTGTGATCTAAGAAGACACTGAAGCTAAAAGTCTTTTCTGCAGCCAAGGATGGAGCACGACAGCTGATCTGGATCCCTCGACAGATTTCACCTTGAATATCATGGAAATTTATAGATTAATAAATCTGTTGGAAGGACTTTATCCTTTCAAATTTACACTTTCATTACCAACTTAAGATTAAAAGGTTCAGGGGTTGAGAGATGGAGAGTAAGATAGTCTACATGTTAAATACAGAACTGCTCAACATCATTATCTCAACCCCTTTTCTTCACTTCCTGTTCCTAGCAGCTGGATTTAATGGATTCAAACTGGAATCCAGGTTAGTTTTGTGAGCTGATGGTCAAAGTCTAGAGCAGACTTTAAATTTTTTGTGTGTGTTTTTTCTGTTCACGGAAATTATTTGCATTATATTTGTTGATGCTGCAAACAGAATGCACTTCTCTCTCAGTGTATAAACTGTGATTGTGAGGTCACCGTGACCTTGACCTCTGACCACCAGAATCTGATCAGTTCATCCTTGAGTCCGAGTGAATATTTGTACCTAATTTGAAGAAATTCCCTCTACGCATTCTCAATATATCACGTTCACAGGAATGGGACAGGCCACCCGAAAACAGAAGTGATTTTTATGCCTCTGACCACTGGCTGTCGCCGGTGCAGAGGCATAAAAATCACTTGCCGGGACTTTAGGGGCTCTGTAGCACACGGTAGCATTGTGCATTAAATCATCTCTATGTGCTTCTGTTACAAGTGAATTTCCCCAGCGTGGGATCAATTCAGGTCGTGGTTTGAAAATTCTAACGAGAGCGCGGGACAAATGGCATAGTGGACATAATGTTGTCATATAAGACTATGCTCTGCATCGTGTAAACATAAACATAAAACTGAATATTCTATTAGCAACTTGAGTAAACATCAGAATTGGAGTAATGTCTTAATCAGAACAAGATGAATAGTCAGACTACTGGTGTCCATGTAAACTTAGTCACTGACAGAGGATCAGTTCAAATCTGGCTGCTCTCATTAGAGGATAACTAAAACTTTAGTGGTATATGAAACTCTAAACAAGCAGGTGTGTGTTGACCCCTCACAGCACTGACCACAAACCTCCTCCTCCGAACCCCAAACGCTGCCCCCTCCCCACATATGAAAAACGTCTCCAGTTTCCTTGTCAGTCACATTGTCAGTTTTCCAAACCCATATCTGGTGGCAGTCACTTGCTAATAAGCCCGGAGGCCCCAGAGGCAGCCAATGCTCCACGGGTCAACAGCAGGTGGATAGAGCAGTGTTCACTCATCTCCACACAGAGCTGGGAGTCCGAGAGGCTACTGTTACCTGGAGTAAGCCGAGTCAAAAATAACCTTGAGTGCCACATCTCTTTGATTACACAGCAGGAGGACTCTGGTGCTGACCTTCAGCAGATGCTGGTGACAGAGGGCAGAGCTGAGGCTGCTGGGAGGATGAGCTGGTTCTCCTGACAGAGGAGTGACTCACATCCACTTTCACTCAGACTTTATTTTTCATCTGCTTTTTTTTTTAGATAAAAATCTGAATTACCTCATTTACCACCTGGCTGGAAAAGTGATGATAGAAATACTGCACTATACCAACCAGTGCAGTTTCCGTCTACATACTCCCCCCCCAATAAGATCACAGTGACCTTTACCTTCGACCACTGAAATCTTATCAGTTAATTTTTCAGTCCAAGAGAATGTTTGTGAGAAATTTGAAGAAATTCCCATGAGGTGTTCTTGAGATATTGCGTTCACAAGAATGGGACGGCCTCTCTAACATACTCAGGGACAGTTCCTGCCTGTAGCCTCACATCCCACTTATTCGCTTCGGCGGCACAGGGAGCACATACTGCCCCCGAGCAGAAGCAAAAGACATGGGCTGCGGTCGGAAACCCAAGTTAGGAAACCTTCAAAAGCAAAATGTACTATTTGAAGGCACCCCGGAACTCTCCCGGTTGTATGTCATAACATGAATAAAATGCCTGGTTCAGATAAACAGGATGTTCAGTCTGTAAAGTCAGGGGATGTTCACCAAACTGAACTACACGGAGCAGAATCAATATGCAGCTCTGAGATAAACTGCAATGCTCCCATCGGCTTCGAACGGACAACGCTGTAGGTGTTTCACGTTGTCATGGTAACGGTTGCACCATCTCCATCTACCCTACTGCTTCAAATTCTCTTCCTCGGCTGCTAGTTTTCAATCCTGATTGAAACATACCTGTCCACTAGACGTCCTAAGCGAGGTTCCTGCCTCCGTGTGCTGCTGACCTCACCTGAACGTCTCGGCCACCTGCTTGTGCAACTTCTTGTTGGTTTGCAGTGAATACATTCTATTTCTGCATCGAGGCTTTCTTTCCTTCCTCTTACCTGCAGATGATTTTCTGTGTTACCTGTTGTGTCTGTGCTTAGTGCTTGTTGCTTGTTATTTGCAACACAATCTTAGTAGTTGTCTGTCACTGTTATATATATATATTAATAAAATATGAAATCATTAGCAGTAAAAGTTGTTCATGCAACATCAGTACATTTTCTTTATCTTACTGTTTTTGTTGCCAGGCAACATTTACTAATCCAGTATTATATATTAGAACCAACTTCACTGCCTGAAGTGATGTTCTATTCTGGAAATGGTTCAATATTTATACACGAGGGGAGTGAAAAAATTTGAAACATCTATTTTTTGTTTCTGTGGAGAGTGTTACGCTGTCGGCTGTACCAGCTTTACATATTTGTCATCAGACTGTAAAACCCTATGAGATAACTCTAGAAGGCCAAAGGGCATATAGAGACATGGTCATCATCACTAGTGAGTTTGCTGTGGCCTGGAAGTGTTTAGCAGATTTTTCCTTTCAAAGGCGAATAATGTATTCTTATTGAGATGTTACTTCTAACTTTAATAATGGCTCTGTTCTATTTAGAAGCCTCAGTAATTCAGGACAGTCAGTCTGCATGATGATGGGACATGAACCAGAACTAAAAAGTCCAAGTATTGTTATAATGTTTTCTATAATTTTAGGGAATTTCAAAATAAGTTTGTGTTAAATTAGTTATTTGATTATGAAGTGAAATATTATGATTGACAGCTAAGACTGACTTGTGATTGGTCGAGTGCTTGTATCGGCAGGACCTTGATACCACGGCTCCAATCCACGATCACTAATGCACAGATTTTGGCTCTGAATTATGTCACAAAGAACAAGAGGGTGGCGTCTGTATCTGGAATATTTCAGCGTTGTTAATCTTTGTATTATACCTGTGCTTTTTATACCGTGACCTTGTAGGAAAACCAGATGTATAGGTCAGATCCCAAAACAGAGTCTGTGGAAGCAAATCAGCCTGATTATGCATTCCAGCACAATGGCCACATTTTACAACCCCAGTCTCGGTTTTAGAGTCCCTTTGGAGATAAAATGCCTGAATCCTCCTAAAGATGTCTTAATCCTGTCCTACCCTTCAAATCGAAGCTTTAAACTGCAGCTCACGCTCGGATTGTGATGCCAAAAAGAACTTTGTGTAGCCTGAATCATCCACATGATAACAAAGGTTATGTTTCTGACTTAATGAAAGCCACTGTGCTGTCAGTGTCTGCTGAACTATACGGCTTCAGTCAAACATTCTTTCAGCCCCCGTTCTCATTTCCATATAACAACTTAGCAAATTTTTTCCCAATTGCTTACGTTCACAGGTAAAACACCACCTCATGAAAGAGTCATGCATCCTCAGTCACGCGTGATGGCAGTCACATACAGACAGTTATGCCATCAGCTGTAAGCAGCATTAAGTCAGGAGCTGGCAAAAGCAACTGGGAATATGAAGTTCTTAAAATTTTATTAAAAGACTTTTGAAGAGGAGCCGCCCTGTCACTTTCATGATCTTTCCAAAAGTACATAACAGTTCGGCGGCTTCTGATGAAAACAGAGGTGCTGATTGGTTGTCTGTATCACATCTGTCCATTCTTGTACACGTCCCTGAATGTCCCCTGTCGTCTAGATTAAAGTTCAGTGGAGCCAAGAGGACATTCCTGAGCTCCCCTGGGTTAATCATGGAACTAACCCAATTCATTTGTTAGGCAGCTCAGAGTCAATATCTATTTACTTCAGAACTGAGTGATTTCACCTAAAGGCACAGACAGGTCCTCCAAGTTTGCAAATGATCACCTAAAACAGAAAATGTATTTTATTACCTGCGTCAAGGTGTTTTATGTTTCTACTATCTGTTTGTTTGTCAGCAGGATTACAATAAATAAACTCCGAGAATTTGCAAACGAAAGAAACTATAGATTTTGGTGCTGAAATGAACAAAGCAGAGTGGATCCAGTGTTTCTTTTATCTCGATAGTACATTGTTTTTTGACATTTTCACAAATTTCTCAGGGAATAATCAGGCATATGTAAGTGACTGATATCTAAGAGTGTGTGAAATTTGGTGTAGATCCAAATAAAAATCCATTCTACCATATTTAAATTTGGTTTAATATGGGTTAGGCTCTGCTGTACAGAAACAAACCTGTAACTACAACCAATGTGTAGCTGAGACACAGTGGATTCAATAAGGAATCAACAGTTTATATGTATCTTCAATTTAGAAACTATGTCCAAACCAACATGAATGATAAAGTCAAGATAAATTGTATCTACTACACATTGTGACATTCATAAGAGCTTAAGTTTAAGATAATTAAATGTACAATATGCACCTTTGGCCACTAGGGGTCCCTTTCAAAACAATAACAAAAGATCTAGTTTGATGATGTTGTGAAGCAGTGTGGGATCATGGGAGTTGTTGTCTTCACCACCATTGCAGATGAGGATAAGGTCATGTATTAAAGTGTTCACATTTTGACCAATACAAACAGTGGAAGGGAAAAAACTGCCATCTGTCTAACTAGCTAGCATTGTTCGATCGGACAAAGCAAATATGACGTAATTGAAAGGCGACCAAAATGAAATGTCCCTTTATCTTGAATAAATTTGGAGAGTTTGAATACTGTTAACATAAACATTTACATATTATATCTCTAAGCTAAACTAAATTTGTATCAGTATTTTCTTGTTTTTGTTGACATACTTATGTACAAAGCTGTGATATTGAAGTCTTTTAAATTAAAGCTGTAAGTGTATTCAGCTCAAGTGTTACGCCAAACAATTACAGCTCCTCAGGTTTCCATGTGGCCCCTCTCTCTCTCTCAGCTGCCTCAGAACTCATGTGTTCTCTGACCACAGGCCAATTACCATCCGAACACTGCAGCTACATGCCCAGTGAGAGAGGGAGGGAGACGAATGGCTTTTAAGTAAAAAAAAAAAAAATCAAGTGCAGGTTAGCTAGCAACAGAGCCAGATTTAGACATTGAGGTGGGCTGTGAAACTGCAGGGGCAGGGGGGCTCCGTGAGATGTTCTGCCACCTCTCTACCTCCTCCTCCTCCTCCTCTTCCTCCTCCTCCTCTTCTCACCACCGCTTCCTGTGCAAAACAGCTGCATGATTCATTTGTGGGACTGCACCTTTACTGCAGCCTCACATCCTCTCCCATCTCGATTTGTTTAAACAGAAGCAATTGGGGCTTGAAAGACAGCAAATTAAGCTAATAGGCCTTATGCAAACGCTGTCCTTCTCTGCTCTTGAAAATAATAGATGGGGACGGCCCCACATGTTTCAACATGAGGACATTAGGACGGGATCAGACAGAGGGCACTGCTGATGCTCGGCTAAATCGCGCACATTAAACACGCTCACACTCCATTAATGTATGTGCAAAGCCTCTATAACCAGCCAAAAAGTGTGTGTGTGTGTGTGTGTGTGTGCGCGCGCGTGCGTGCGTGCGTGCGTGCGTGTGCGTGCGTGCGTGCGCGCGCGAGAAACAGTGAGACAAGAGAAAATGCAGCCTGGGCATGTATAAGCTTATGCAGAGCTCTATGTGTCATAGCCTATACAATTTTAAGATGTGAGATGTTAAAGGATATATATATATATATATATATATATATATATATATATATATAAATAAAACTAAACTGTTTTGGAAATGTTTCCTAAAAAGTTCCCCACTGAACAGTCAAGTCGTGACTGTCAAGACTCAGTCAGGAAGCGACTGCATTATTGTTTCCAAATGTCCCAGTTTCTGCTTTTCCAAACTAAAATGCAGCCACGAGGTTTTCAAAATAAAAATGGGGCCAGCATCATTCCCAAAGTTTTTTATGGGCTTGAAAAACCTGCACGTAGCAGATGTGATGAATTTTAAACATACTAGTGTGGATGTAGTCTTGGTCTTTCTCATAATACAACTTCAGCAGTTTGTACCTGTGTTCCTATAGACTTTTCACTCTTTCATTCATTTTCAGGGCTAACTCATTTCCCAAAATAGTGGAAAATAGTGTAGCTTTAGTAAAAGGGACTATTGTCAGGGGCGGAACTGTGTTGCGGTGCTTAGCACTGTCGTCTCACAATGGTTCCCAGTTTGGATCCCTGTTTGGGGGTCTTTCTTTGTGGAGTTTGCATGTTCTCTCCGTGTCTGCGTGGGTTTGCTCCAGCTTCCTCCTACAGTCCAAGACGTGCAGATTGGGGTTAGATTATTTGGAGGCTAATGAATTAATTGTCCATAAATTTGAATGGTTGTTTGTCTCATTGTGTCGGCCCTTCGATACACTGGCGACCTGTCCAGGGTTTGCCCCCCCCTCTTACCCAATGTCAGCTGGGATCGGCTCCAGCTCCCCCCACCACCCTCAAAGGACAAGCCGTATAGATAATGGATGGACTATTGTCAGCCACAGATTAATACTCACTTGACTCTGAGTATTTGCTGCAACATTTATGCCCATGGGATTCACCCAAAATAAACGGTGGCCATGTTCATCTCAATGACAGAACCTGTCACACAATGCAATGGTGTGAATCACTAATGTCTATTAATAGTTCATCACCAGATAATATAAGACAAGTATGAGATCACCACATCTTTTGACACCATGGAAAGAGATGCTAAATCTAAAAAATCCCCATGATGTCCTGGTACAGCTCCACAAGAGCTGTTATTATGTTATACATGTCTATAGAAAAGCAAATAGCAAAATCGAGGGAGAGAGAACACTGTTCCACCAATAATCCTGCTGCAGGTGTAACACACAGCTGACAAATGAGCAGGAAGCGTGTTGCAGAGTGTGTAGGTGTAGCCGAGCGCTCTGCGGAACACCGCACCGGCCCATGCATAACATCCACAAAAGCTACCGAAATGGCTGCGCTCGCACTGATTTCTATGCCCACTCATCATGCTTTACATAAGCACAACTCGCTGTGTGTGCGTGTGTGCATGTGATTGTACTATTTGTTTAGAGTCCCGGGGAGAAAACACATTACTCATTTGCACTGAGAGAAACCATCGTCCGTGTCCTTCAGTCTGTGAAGGGAAACCCTGACGCCCCTGGCAGTGCACGATCCAGGGAGCGCACGCACACACACACCACACACACACACACACACACACACACACACACACACACACACACACACACACACACCTGATGAGAGAGAAAGAACCCAGAGAGAGAAAAAAAGACTAGACTTGCTTGTTCCCATTTATGTCCCTGACACTTCCACCTTGCAGTGCGGTGATGGATTGTTATTACTGGCAGGGTCGTGTCACCCACCACAGGCAAGGACAACAGTCGCTGAGTGGAGGGAAGAAAGCTGTGGGTGCTGGTGTGGAGTATGAGCACCTGCTCTCTATGTATACATGTGAGCAGGCACAGTTGTGAAGTCAGGAAGAAGAATTCCTGTGCTCTTGAGTGTACATGTAGAAGTATTTGACCACACGGGGGTCCATCGAGCAGCTGCGGACACTGAGGTGACAGGAGAAGTCAGAAGAAGATGGATGATGTGCACACAGTGCTCTTGTCTAATGTGGTGTAGTCCTCATGCTGCTCATTATAATAATTATGCAGTTAAATGATCATATATATTGGAAATTTCCATTCCACCTCAGCACCGAATGCAGATTGATATAAGACACTAGCTTAAAGATGTCAAATAGGATTTTCATTATAATAATGCATCACACTGAGTTTCTTCAATTGCACTTCTGTCCTATGCAAAGCATGAACAGTGAATCCAAAGGACACAATGAGGGGATAAAGAATCTTGCCATGTGTCATGAATCTTTAATAGGAGAGAACTGTTTCAGGGCTTATTGACCTAAAGCCTTCTACGAAGAGAAGCTAAATAATTGACGATGTTATGCTACATGGTGGTGACCCACTGACATGGAAAATTTGACCTTAACTGGAACTGCAATGGCCACATATTGTATTCAAAGACAGAGGGACAAACATGATACGGCCACACCACCAAGAACTGCACTGACAGTAGCATGACTGATGGTATATATACGCTCCTCGGTCCTGCAGTGACACGTGAACAGTCATCAAACTATAAGTAAATATGTTTTACTGCTTTCAGACATGCACTGAAGTCTGGATATTTTCCTGAAAGATTCTGGAGGCGCTGTATGTGAGAACGCACCTTGGGTATCGTGGACATTTTCCAGAACTTTTCCTGTCAATCCACCCCCAAGTAAAATGTCCAGAAAATATCTGAGTGAGCCCATGTGAGAATACAGCAGGAAAATTTCAGTGAAGTTAACAAGCAAGTGGTTGAGTTGATGATGTTTCTAACATGCCATGGAACCACACCCGGAAAAAAAAAAAGAATACAAATGTAAACAAAATCAAACACACAAGACAAACGTTTTTGGCGATTCTGGCGTTCAAGTGCTATCTCCGCAACAGAATCTATATGTTATGTCCTGCCTCTTCCACTCTCCACCCTGGTTCCACCCCTCGCCTGAATAAAGTTGAATACTGAACTCAGTACTTTTAGGTACCAACCGTAAATCCATCTGTAAGAAAGAAATCAGAAATCATCTGGGTGTGAGAGCAAGTGGCCTACACATTTGTACTTGTGTGCATTGCTCATATGCAGATGCACTAGAGCAATGCTTAATTTCTGAGAAGGTGCATCTGGCTATGGTGTCGGTAATTGGAGGCAATGGAGAGCAGCAAACCGTGTAAACCGCCACCTACTGTACCTGTTTCTCAATGCATGTTTAACTCCAGGAGGTGAAACTACATTTCCTGGAATTACAGAGAGAGCAAAGTAGCAGGGAAAAAAACACCCTTTGGTTCCGATACTGAATTCCAGGTAATGGAACTGGTACAGAATTAATTAAAATCTGAGCAGTTCCCAACCCTGCGCCTGAAGGTTCAGGACATTTTACAGTTGTTGTGAACATGTCTGACCAGGATTATGTAACTTTAGTTTCAACAAATGTCTGAAAGATAACAGGACAACAGCTCGTCTCTTTATCCATGTGATGTCTTCACTCTCTTTTGGACACAATAAAACTTAAAATAAATCCATATCCTAAAACATTATGCAAATACTTCATTAAAAAGAAAGCAGTGGGCTGCCCAATGTCTCACATTTTCATCTTATCAGCATGACGTTCTAAAAATAACATCTCTTCTAATGAGGCCATCTATCACTCATTAATGTGAATGTGTAATACAAGGGCAATGTTGATATGAAAGTCCCATCTTTTAAGCACTTAGACGATAGAGTCATAAAAGGTTCGTTTTAATCCTTATTAATTTAGAGTTGTAAGTAGCAACAGTGCTTTAAAATATAATTCGATCAGCTGATCCTCAAAGTGAACTTGGAGTTGAAATGTTCAAGATCAAAATTATTAGACAACAGGTCTGAAGAGAGACAGTCTATGGTATATTTATCTGTTTCTCTCTTTTAAATAAAACTTGGATGAGACCAGATCTTCTGAATCCATAAAGTGCATCTAGAGTTCAAAAAATCCATATCTACCGCATTTATACTGTTGGAGATAAATAAATTACTGCTAGGATTTCATTGGTCTGACGTGGTTTCTTTTTTGTGTTAACAGCTGAAGGTTAAAATGAATATTAGGCTTGCTACACAAACGCTCCCACACAAACACAGAGCCTCCGAGCACAGTCAGTTTGAGTTAACACAAAGGGATCCGTGGCTCAAAAGAACATTAAGTTCGATGCCACTCTCTGATGGGCCACAGGCCGTCACTGTAATGCAGGGTGACACATCTTACCCTGGTCGCATACACACACTCTGTGATGCAAGACGAGGCTTATAAAACCCTCAGCTTTGCCTTCCTATCAACACACACACACACACACACACACACACACACACACACACACACACACACACACACACACACACACACACACACACACACACACACACACACACACACACACACACACACACACACACACACACACACACACACACACACTTTCATTAGAGACGTTCTGTAACAGTAATTTGTAAGGTGGGACTATTACATGGGTGGCAGACTCATTTATCCTCTGTTTGTTTATTTCAAGGCCTCATGAGACTCGAGAGCTTTCACTGAAAAGACTGATAATTTAAAAAGCACCTAATTAAAGTCAATTAATTATCAATTTTTATATTTCCTGTTTTAGCAGTAAATTCTTTCCAATAAGACAACAGTCATTACTCTTTTTATTGTTACTCATTCATTTGGAAAAAAAAAACAGTTTGTTTTATGTGCAGAATTAAACCATTCTAAACAAGCCCAGTCAGCCCAATGGTTCCTGTTACCTGTCAGAAAGGCTTAAAGAGAAATTGAAGATGTTCGAACAAGGGTTTGATATGACTCATGTCTGTATGGTAAATACATAGCATAAAGAGTGGTAACATGGGGCTAGCTGTGTACCATAGGTTGTATATGCTGCTCCCCAAAAGAGAAGCAAAAATCATCTTGATCACCCCCTGATGGCTGGCTGCATTATGGTTCATACACCCTGCCTCCTCCATGTTAGCGGATCAGACATGGACCAAGCTAAAAAGTAAAAATACATATGAAAAAATATATAAATTCAAAGATGGTTGGTGTCATTTTAGATTGTTCTTACCGTGTTCTGCACAGGTCCAGTTTTGCAAGTTCGCACCTGCCCTCATCCGCAAAGCTCCACACAGGACCTGACCCATT
The DNA here is from genome assembly GCF_022539355.2 of Hippoglossus stenolepis. Taxonomy (NCBI): domain Eukaryota; kingdom Metazoa; phylum Chordata; class Actinopteri; order Pleuronectiformes; family Pleuronectidae; genus Hippoglossus; species Hippoglossus stenolepis. The sequence goes on along the minus strand of NC_061496.1, from coordinate 17,735,200 downwards.
ACCCGCCATTATCAACAAATCTAATCCAGACCCAACCGCACCCGTATTCATGATATTTAAGCTTTACATGTACACAAAGGGAGGAAGAGGATATGCATCTTCATATATACAGTCTATGCTATGTGTGAGGATACAAAAATGAACATATCAACACCTCTTGTTAATATGTTGTATCCTGCTTGTTTACAAGAGTAGTATCAATCTTCTTTTCTACATCTCTGCAAGAAAGCAAAGAAGCACATTTCCCTAAATGAACTATGAAAATCTTCTTTAAAGTTTCCCACTCTTCTTTTCTAAACAGCAAACATGTCTTCAATTTTTCTATATTTATAAAGTGTATGTGTCACTTTCTTAAATGCCATAAAACTATATAAAAAAAAAAACATACTGATGGCAGTATAGGGGAACGCTTGAGTATTCGCTGTCCTTTGCTTATGAACACAACAGTGGAACAACGACACCTGTCAGTCACTATTCAGCCAGCTTGTCACGTGGAAACGCTGCCACTGGCTGCTAGCCTATCAAACGACCATCCTCACTTTAAGTCCCTGTGATCAGTGTGTGTCAATCAAGCAACAGTTCCCATCCCCTGTGGGAGCTTCTCCGGCGACTTAAACGACTTCAGCAGGGATGAGATGTGACAGACCACCAGAAAAGGGAGAACATAATTGGGGGAATTAGGAGGAAGGACAGATTGTTTGTGCTCAGTGAACAGATCAAAACGTTCACTGTCCCTTGTCCAAATCCTTTGTGGCCATTTTTGTTTAAAAAATTGTATCTGGCAATTACTGAGAAGTTGATAGAATAGAACAATCGCAATAGATCCATCTAGACATCAGGTGCCATTTAAATTGGTGTCTTTGAAAGCTTCCTGATCAAATTCCAAATGTAATTATTTGGAGACATCCAGTTCTTTGTGACTTTCCATAACTTCAGAGTCCTTCAGAATCCTTCAGAGGCTGCATTTGAAGACCAATTGCGTCACAGCGGCACGGCAAGACTGTCTCATTTCGAAAGCTCCTCCAAATGTGTCCTTCTATCCTCGAGAAACAGAGGATCCATCTTTCAGGACACTCACTCAACTGGACTCAGCCTCATAACTAACCTGGTTGGATCCATCTGAACCAGAGACTCTGAAGATTCCTAGTGTTGATTCATACATTGTGTTTAACGACTTATGCATTAAAACTTTTAAATCTACTTCCCGTCTCTGCCTGTGTTCTGCAATTAGAGTCCAGACATTTCCCTAAATCCTAACAGCATCACTGTATAATACTCTCTTCTGTCTCCATTATGTTGATGAAATATAGAACTGGGGCCAATTTAACACTTCTGTTGTTTTCCCAACTTTTCTAATTAATTACATACAACAGATACCGAAGGCCCCAGCGGTCGTATATTTGTACAAACAGTGGCAATTCATCATGTGGCCTCAGTGCTTGTGACAAAATAAACAAATACCAGGTGATTTCAGCACAGTTCTCCAATACAGCATTTAGTTAGAAGTAATAAATAAAGAAGGCTCCAGCCTCCATTACCCAAAGAGGTACTGAGGTTAATGAGAATCCTTGGCACAAGCTTGAATGAATAGCTGCCATGTTCGCAGCCAACATTAATTCCAGGAAACAAAGTGGAGCCCTAAATTCAAGAGTGACTTAATTTGATCTAATTTCCCCCATAAATGCAAACATACAGGTGTTTGTCAGCCTCACCAATGCACGTTTTAAATGGCAGTGACATGAGGGCCAGAAAGACTAAGGCATGAAGTGGTGGAGGTGAGTGTGATCAGTCTCCCTGCCGCAGTGTATTTCCTGCCTCGCCTGCCTGTCCGCTGTGTCACCAGCCATCACTTCAACCCGGGCTGCTTCCATGCCAATTGGCTCGACTCTTCGTCGCTCCCACACTCGCTGCCACATCCAGAGAGGCAGAGACGGGGCATATTAGGCCAGCATCACACACACACACACTCATAGTTCTTTCTTTGCACTTCACATCATCTCACTCACACACACACACACACACACACACACACACACACACACACACACACACACACACACACACACACACACACACACACACACACACACACACACACACACACACACACACACACACACACACACACACACAAATTTACACTTGAAAACGGATGAATGCACAGAGAAACAGAAATGCATGCATATTAACACATACATACACACACACACACACAGAGAAACAACTACACGTACACACCCACACAGTGTGAGTATGTGAGTTGTCTTTAAAAAGGTTAGTGTCTTGAGGACACTGACCTTTAGAAAACTATTTGTTTACCAACAGCTCTGGATGGAGAGCAACTAAAGATCTAAAGTATAACAGATGAAGGGATATCTACATAACTGTAAACAACACAAAATCTCAGTCCATCTCCCGACTCAGACCCTTCCTTCGTCCTTTTTCGCCCGTCAAGGTTGAGCGACTCGTGGAAGTATCATAAGCCTAAATCTACTGGAGTCGGCTCTAATCCTAGTTGAAGCCTGCAGGCTCTCTGTGTCCTTCTCTTTAGCTTCATTAAAAGTATCCCCGTCCTTTCTACTTCCCTTTCACTGCCTGCTGCCTGCTCATCATCTGGGCCAATTGCAACCAATTATCCGGTGTCAACGAATTTCTGAGAAGGGGTCACACATGCACCGCAGTTTCCTCTTCCTACCAGAAGGAAAGTGAGAAGTGTTGTCTATGTGTTAGAATATATGCCATTAGGGAAGGAGTCAAACACAGGGGCAGCAACTGGATAACACATTGTGTAACAAAATACACTGCACTGAGCATCCATAGCAAATTATTTCTCCAACTTTTTACATGATTGGTGGGGTTAGAGTTTCAGGAGGCAATCTAATACTGCCCTCCAGGTCCCTTGAGAAAGAAGTCTGACTGGCGATGCGCGTCAGCGGGTGAGCAGCAGGAGCGCTGTGCAAATTGAAAGTAATCCTCAGGCCTGGCCGGCGGTGCGGCTGGATTCACTTCTATTCATAATTCATCAGTCGACAGCAGTGAGGTGGAGAAAGTTTTGTCAATGGAATAAACCGGGAAGAGACGTCGCTGTAAGGCCCTGACGGAATTGGGCAGATCAACCTCTGCACTGCTGAAGGTCCCACGTGAGAACTGCACTTGTTACTAGCAGGAGGACAGATGGAGCAGATAGCTGAGAGTGCGTATTTCACATTATATTAGATGCTACAGCTGTCTGTCCACAGTGTTCAAGAGATTAGCTGACTGAGCCACTGTCAAACGCCTAATAAGGCAGATTTCAAGTATCACTAGCTGAGGCTTTTAAAACTGAAACACAAAATTAGATTTGATTTCCTCCATTTCCAGGCATTTAAGATTTTACTCTCGTGATGATTAGGGAGTGAAACTGCTTCTCCTCTGGGGAACCGCACTCTCCACACCAAATGAAATATATGTGAAAATCTATTGAAGCTTAAACCTGCAACATTTAGGGTCAATGGAAACAAACACAAAATTGACATGTTTCCCTTTTTAAGTTGACATGGCGAAATTGTTGGCAACAATTTATTGAAAAACTTCAAACAGCAGTTTCAGACACTTTAATCCCTGTTCACTCAGGAGGACAGAATCATCTCAGTAATATCCACTAAATGTCACTTTGGCTGTGGCTGCATCTGTGACAGAGTTTGAAACAAGTCGATTCAATTATCAGATTTAAAATTAGACGGGACACAGGGACCAGTCGTCCTTTAGCAGGGTGATACGAACATTTTTGGAAGGACAGCTACAGTCATTCACAATGACAGACAAGAAGACAGAGAGACAGCTTATACGAACCACACTCACTCAACTCAGCTAGAAATGCACATGTTTAAGAAAAGTGACTCCTGAAAGTTAAAGACAACTTCACACGGTTATGCCTCATCACGCCTAAGTACACACATTCAAGGGAAGACGTTTTAACCTCCAAAGCACAAGTTCAGTGAAACCTCCTCATGTTAAAATGTGAAACATGCACAGCTTGTCCAGTGACAACACAGACACCGTGGAGGTGACTTTGGTTGTCTGTGGTGTTGCGACAGAACAGCCACCGAAAGTTTGTCACCACACTGACGAAGGTGAGGAGGACGCAGTGGAGGTGAAGAAGAGTAAGGAAGGGAGGGGATGTTTTAAGGTTTAAGCACAAGGATAATGAGGCACGCCGATATGTTGCATAGAAGCACAAATGTCAGCCGGCTACCTTTACCTCATACTTTGCTTTTAGAAGTTTAGACTCTATTCCTCTAAACTTTAGCAGAGAGGGACAGTTTGTGAAACACACAGATGAGAAGACTGATAACACGAACCTGCCCTTCATCGCCTCAAAAGTTCACCACACATTTTATATACTGTTTGTTTAATACATTAAAAACTCACAGACTCCGCCAAGGCCCAACGGTCTCCTTCAATTCAATCTAGTTTTTGTGTAATCTTATTTACAAATGAAGGTAAAATCAACATGTTGCGGTTTCACACGCGGGAGGTTATGTGCCGGAACATTTCTTGGCTTGCTCGCGATCAGTAGCCACAAATTGCAGTTTTCACACAACTCTTGGCAAGAAAGTGAAGTGTATTTTCCGAAATAGTTAAAAGAGAAGTTAAAATATTTATTTGGGTGCGATGAAGCCTAAGTTATAGAAAAGAGTCAGTCAAAGATATGAGAGGAGGTTTCACTGTGGTTATACGGATGCTGCATGTTACCTCCAGTTCACTTGTTCACTGAAACATGTGCCTCGTCAGGTCCGTGCGGACGTGCTTATTACATTTTTCCTTAGTTGGTATTGAGTCTAAAATAGCACAATGTAAAATAAAGCATTTAAGCCCTTGATGAGCAGAAATTTGAAGCTGGCTTCTTCTGTGCCTCATCGCTGTAACATGACGCTGGCTGACATTCCTGACCTCTCCTTCACCCCTCTCATCTTCATCCATCTTCGCTGACTGAACCAAACCGCACAGGCTCAACACTTTGCACAGGGAAACGAGGGAATCACAGTGCGGTGCCGTTTTTGTGTATCATGTCATTTCATGTGGTTCGTCTCGTTATATCCATCCATTATATCACATCTGACTCTCAACAAGCGATCACAATTTAACTTTCAGTTTTCGGCTAATTTCTATATTGTGCTGGTTTCACAATACAATGTGCAGGATCATCCAAATGTCCTATTTTGAATGCTAAAAAACATAAAGACAGTTTTGAATATATTTATCAGATCTCAGCTGAAGCTGGGAGGAAGTGGAGTTGCGTCGTTCATCTTTATTATACAGTCTATGGTTTACACTACAAAACATTTGTGGTCACATTTGCATAGACAACTTTCTCTCCCAGCTTTCTTGCATTTCTATAATAGATATAACCATATAAATTAAAGTTACAAAAACTAAAACAAAAAAAAGGAGAATATGTATAGATTTTTTTCTTTGTAGCTCTAATGTGTCATGTCTTTGTTTCCTAAAATGCAGACAAACATCCGAACAGACTCACATATCTGACATGAGCACAATAATCTCACACTAAAATACAATTTCTGTCTTGTGATTCTGCGTCAAGGTGGAAACAGAAATATCCTCAAGTGTCCTTGACCAGTAATTATCCCTGCCTGACACACATGTAGTCCATGGATTACAGCATAATAACAACATGCTGATGAAATGTACTGGGACATCCAGACCTGTCTATATATGGTCTCTTGTCCATATTTTAGCTGAGCTTGTTTGTATGGCCTACTTCACTGTCCCACCCTCTAATCCTGTGCCGCCACGAACTGCCACGCTGCCCGGTCCACTTTCCAGCTCTCCTCCACTCGGCTTTAATCTCGCCCCAGCCAAGATAGAGAGAGAGACAGAGAGAGAGCGATCTGAATTTGGGACAGCTGAGAGTCGGAAACCGCCTCGGCTGAAATGTGAATTTGTACGTGATGAACAGAAATAATACTGATGTGCAAATTACCTTTTATTTAGCATATTACTTATGGCCTTCAAGACATTATCCATCTGTACTACTAAAACGATCTCTGTCCACAAGACAATTTTGGATCTATATCAGTTTTAATCCCCCGTCCATACCATTATCAAAATTATCAGCGATTACTCCAATAACAGCTAGTTAGTTGCAGCTTTGTAATATGAAGAATTTAACTTTAAAAACAATAACGCCTGTAATTGATCATCAATGTTGCATTCAACACTGATAGCTGAGGCTGGTGTCATTTGTTTTCCTACAGAAAGGGATCATGTGATATGAGCCTGACCAATCGTGACCGAGAAGACTCAATCAGCAAGCAAAGTGTCTACGTCATTGTTTACAAACATTTGTGCCGGTCCAGACTAAAACACTGCCCTGGAGTTTTCAAACTAAAAATGTAGCCAGCAGCATTTCAGTTTTAGTGGCTCTAAAACTCTTGAGTCGTGTGGACAGGCGTACCCGTAGCAGTTGATGAGTTGATACGTTTTCAAGTGTTAACATAGGAATGTGGATATAGCCTCAGTGACACACTTCCGACGACGCTGAGTCTAATAATGTCAGAGTAGCGAGGTCTGGGATCCGATGGTAATTATCCAAGAGTGTTAATTACAGGAAGAATTCTGAGGCAATTACTGATCTGCACTGACGGCACAGAGAGACAGAAAAGAGTCTCCCAGCACCATCACACCACAGCAGCTAATTGTTGATTAATCTTCTAACGTTGATATCACTGTCAGCACCCAGCATTCACACACGCAAAAAAAAAACGACTGCACACAAAATCCAGGGAGATAAGCATTCATTTGTTAAATCACAAATTTATTAGTTCTCCCCTGCTTTCCCTGTTGGCCTCAGTTGAATAATGAGGCGATGCTTGTCTGGAAAGCAGCGCCTGTTTATAGCTACGAGCTGAAGTCGGGGAAGTAGTAAATCCTGTATCTGTGCCACGTCTTCTGAGAGATTAGCTAATGCAACAATGAGCTTCTTAGTAAAAGGTGGCACGAAGTCAAGCATCTGAAGAGAGGGAGAGGGGAGCGGGCGAGAAGGAGTCCACCAAATGACAAAGAAAAGGAGTCAACAAAATAGGAAAATAAAGAAAAGAACATCTTCAAACATACGTTAGACCTGAAAGAGCTGGGCCTTGTGCAACATAAAGTAAGAAGGAACAGGGAATGACAGATGAAAAACAGGAAGCAGACAAGTGAGATGGTTTAGGGAAGGCGATGGGGGATTACACATCGTGAAAGAACCATGGAGGGAGGAGAGCCTGAAATGTATTTGTCAAAAATGAGGCACTTCAGAGAAACAGACTGTAACCGTGTGTGTCATTGGATGGTTGGTTGACAGCCACACTCTCTTATCTCTCTGGCGTAAATCTCAACTGGAGACAGATTCCACCACAGTGTTTCAGCTGCTGCTGCTCTGGTCCGTTCTACAACTCTAACAGCAGCGCCTAATACGGGGACATGCACAATGACAGTAAAACCACAAATATGCATCCATGAATCCAGTTAAATGCAGAAAAAAACCCCACATGCACTCTCATCTGAGGCTCTGCAGGGAGTTAACCGTGAACCTTGGCGATTGACACAGGTTGTCAGCTCCTGTGACGGGGGCTTACTGCAAGAGAACAGAAGGAAGGTGGAGGAAGACGAGCAGGAGCAGATTGACGATGAGGAGAGGGAGGAGAGAGTGACTCAGCTGTCCTCCCCGAAGGAGAAAAGAGAAGGAAAAGAGGGATGGAGAGGCGCTGAAGAGGAGGGGTGCTAAAGCTCCCTCTGCTAGACACAGATTCGTCTCAAATTTTCGGAAATAAAAGAGAAGTCAAGTCGGGGGCTTAACCCTTCAGTGGGAAATTCATCCCCAAAGCAAACAACAAATGTCCGTGATGCCAGCGCAAGGGATATGAGCAATCAGTGTCCATAGAGGGGATCACCATGCCACGCTATCTCCCCAACCAAGTCTGAGGCAGATTATGACATCATGGCCTTTTTATCTGGCATAACTCAGCATTGGATATACAGGGATTAAACAGCATGCGGGATGGAGGTAGAAGTACGCTCCACCGCACCAAAAACAACAAGAAGCCCCATCCATGCAAACAGCTACATCCTGACATACGAATTATTCACTGGCTCTTTTGAAAATGTTTAGTCTGACAAGCAGACGCTGCCTTCCTTGCATGGAGACAGCTGAGAGACTCATCGCAAGTGGCTCTGATGAAATTTTCAATGTGAGACAAAGGCAAGAGAAAAGAGGCAGGGTGAACGGGAAATTCTTTGAAAGAGAGCAACGGGTGCGGGAAGAGGAAAGCGCGTCTGTCTTTGAGAGAGAGGAGGTAAGCTTTGACAGTGTACTGTCATACAGGCCGTCTGTCATGCAAGTGGCCCGGTCGCTGATTCAGTGATCAATGTTTGTTTTTTTTTTCTGAGAAAGAAATAAGAAACGATGAATAATTCATCCCTGACTGATGACAGGCTTGTGAGGATGACTAAAGCATTAGCTCCATGCGACACTGTCCCACTGTTGCTCCTCCGGCTCCCATGATAAATTCATAGGGTCCCACCTGATGTCGAGAAGCAGCTTGTCCTCTTCACCTCAAAGTGTGGCCAACCGTACAGTTTACAAAGAACACCAGTCAAACCGAAGGAATGTGACAGGAAGACATTTAATAGACACAGACTTGTTTGTGTACATATGTATGAGCACAGTGGCGAGCAGAGATATTCATAGACGCGCACATCCACAGATTGTGATCTATACTGACAAATATAACCCCTTACTTCTCAGAAGCAGCATGTCGCCCGCCTCCACATATAAAAATGGGCTGAGTACACACACACAGTGCTCCAGTTATTTCACCAGTCGAGTATAGACTCTATAATGCCCCCAAACAACGGAGGAGAAACTTGCCACAGCTGCGATTCAGTTCAAAGCAGGGATCCTCAGCAGACTCGTTTTGATCAAACACTTCTGACAGGCGAGCCGAATCCATATGTTCCCAAAGAAAGACAGGAAGACGAGAAGAAGGAGGCGAAGGAGGACGAGCAGCCAAGGTCTGTTAAGCGCAACCCCATCACACCCATCTGTCACGGCTACACATGGACACATACAGCTGCAGATTTATTTGTTCAAATGATGCAGAGACAAAACAAGGGAGAGATTTTCTTCCTGGCTTGAAAAGGCTGAAAAAGGGCTTGTGCCTAAAAGGGCTGAAGAGACGAACTCATACACTACATGGAAAATAAAAATTGGCCTCTGTTCAAACTGGACCGGTGCAATTATGAAATGACCTATAACCAATATCATTTCCAATCTTAAAGAGAACCCGAATCTGACACATTTTTCCCACAGGTTCCATAAGATGAAATAACCAGAGAGAAAACACTTACGTTTCTTGTCAAACTAAAAAGGTCACTTGGAAATAGCAGCTCAGCTTAAATTAACATCCCCATAATGAAGTCATGTGTTACATTTTTGTGTCAGCTGGCAGATGGTCTTAACACCTTCAAGCTACAAGCTCAAAAGCACTAATGAACAAAGTGAGTTCAACAGGACATGTCTGACCTCGCTGTAAAACCAACATCATTTAGACCTATATTAAGGAGGACGTAAAGTGTAATCCCTCTGGTGATCAAATTCTCCATTGTCTCTGACATGCATTCAGTGAGCAGAAGTTCTTTTTGTGTATATTGTATATTGTGTATAGCAACCTGTCAGCTGATTGTCCAAAAATTTGAAAATGTATTGATGTAAAGAAAAGATCATTTGCAATGTACAGCTGATAAAAGAAAATAAAAATGTAGGTGATGATGTTCCCTACAAGGCAAGATGGACGATGCAACTCCACTTCCTCCCACTATCCAGAAATGAAGCCAAACTATCCTGATATGAAATCTGCCATCTTGCACATTTGAAGCCTGAGTATGTGCAGAAGCAATCGGGTGATGGAGCCACAGTATTTAGGTTTCGCCGATACACACACTCGACCAATAGCTTGTCAGACTTATAGCTGACAATCATGATGTTTCACCCCTTTTTTGGTAGCATCAAATTACTAATTAAAAACACACAATAAATACATATGCCAGGCTAGATGTTTAGCTTAGCTTAGCTATTTCTGTATGCTAGGCTAAGTTAACTGGCTGCTGGATGTAGCTTCTCACATGACACAAGAACAATTATATTCTTCTGATTTTACTCTCCTTTAATGGCGAACTGCACATTTAAACAATGAACTAACTTGGAATCACCCATCGAGAGGCTTCAAATCCCAGCTTGTACTTTCGCACTTCACGCCTCTCCTCTCTCAAGCATCAAACCAAAGTGACCAAGGACACAACACATAAAGCAACACACAAACACAAACGGAGAAAACAGCCTCACTGAGCGGCTCCAGCTCACACCTCTGTTCTACTGATCTCCACTTGAGGAAAAGTTTTGATCAGCCGATTATCTGATTCATGTTCAAGGCAGAGAAAAAGATCAAAGTTTGCTTTAGCTGACGGTGTGATGCAGAGAGCGGAGCGGAGCGTTGGGGTTTATGGACCGATGTGAAGATGCATAGAGGCGTGAATCTTTAATCTTCATTTATACCGACGGCTCACTGGGACATTTAAAACAGGTTCAGCGGGTTTAAACGCCAATTTCTTAACGAGCGCGAGTACAGGAAGAGCGAGGGAATCAGACAAACGGCTCCATAAACACAAACACAGAGTAGATCTCAGGTGCAGGAATTTCTATTTTTGCACAACTAATCACATTAATCTTGATCTAAATGCATCATCATCAGCTGGCAAACAGCCGATAGTTCAGAGCCCAGCTGAGTCAGACACACTGTTGACGACAGGACCCATTTGAAGAATGATTAATTAATCCACTGCTTAATACCCTTGCACAGTGTTAAGTGTGCCTGACCACAATACGTAAAGATCTCATTAGAGTTGAAGTCATTAGTCCGTTCAGGACTGTGGGGAGAAGATGACAAAAGAAAAATGCTACTTTTCAGGCACTTAAAAATCAATTTAGGAGGTAATGAGTGTGTGTGTGTGTGCGTGTGTGTGTGTAGGTGGAGCTACAGGCATCTGAATTTAATTAGCTATATCAATCTAATCACATGATGTTTTGTTTTTTTTAAATGGAGAATTGTGTGTGTGTTTGTGTGCATGTGTGTGTTGATCTAATCTTGTTCATAACTACATAATTGAAGAGAGCTGATTAAAGAGCAGTCTCGTGTGTGAGGTCCGTGGAGAGACGATATGAAAGATGTAACCCGAGTCAGCGCACGGGACACAGGTGGTTCGATGCAGCAGTTCAAAACACAGTAAGACCTCCATGTTTGTCCGGCTCGGCTGCTTCACATGTGCTTAATAACACAGGAAATTGGAATGATTCCACGTCAAGCATAAAGCAAAAATATCACAATAATCTAACACTTGATTAATCAACCTAAACAAGGCATATAATGACAAATAATGGCATAAAATTACACTTTTATCCACAAGTGATCATTCATCAAGTGGGGTATTTCCCCATGTTTCACTCCCCCTTCATCAGGGGGAGTGAAACATTTCTGAAAACAGTCTGCAAAAGAAGAACACACTCTTGTCTCTCTTTAGACAAACTCTTGAAGATTTCCCTGTGAGGACGAAAACAGCCTAGTGCCCTTCAGTGCTCTGTGTTTCCAACTGTTATGAGATACAGAGGCGAGGTAAGGTTATATATAATTGAATCATATTATATGGATTTGCTGATGCAGCCACAGTTTGCCTGGGGACGATTTTGCTTTGGATCAAATGTTGTTATTGTCATATAGATATATGCAGTGTATTGGTGCAGATAATTCTGAATGTAACTAGAATCACTGAAGCTCTGGGTTTGCATGTAAACGGATATACTGCAGTATAATAAATGCACTTTTCCCCGATTATCTGCCTCCTCAAGCTCACAGTTCGTCAGCGGTCTGTATCTCAGGCTGAAGAGGACATTTAGGGACACAGCAGAGTGCACAGTACTGACACGTCAGGAAGGTTTGATCAGGCTGTTGAACCAAGGAAACATCTTTCCAGACAACAATAATTTTTGTGTTTTCTAAAGCTTTTTTTCTGTTTTTGGGGCCATTCATGTACAACCCAAGATACATATACATTATTGATTGAACTGATACAAACCAATCAGAACTGTACCAATGAAAATCATGGGGCCATTATAGCCAATAACTCAAGACTCAACTATATGATAAAAAGGTACAGATATCTATACGGATAGAAATTTTAAACTGCTGTCTACAACGCTGCTCCACTTTTGTCTCATCACTCGTTTGTTGCAGCCAGAACATTTTGACTCTGAGCCGCCCTCTAGTGAATGCAATTGCTTAACATTCATGCCTTTGGAAAGTGTGCAAGGAAGTATGTGGGCAGTTACATCATTTAAAATGCACGCATCCATTTTCATATGTAAACGGAGCATGAAATAGCCTTAAGAGAAACCAACACTTACCATCAGACTGAAGTGGACACTTAGCTGCATCAATTTTATTAAATTCATTTTAAAGTTTATAAATTCAACACTTTCTATGAACGAGGAACAGCAATTGTGTTAAGTTTTACCAGCAGTAAATGTTAGCAATTCTTTTAATATACACAGTATTATCCATACAAACCAATGGGTCACATGATAGGAGTGTGATGAATATGCGCAATTGTTAAGTCTCCGTTTCAGCCGGTCCAGACGTAAATACAAGCCCGAAGTTTTCAAAATAAGATTAGGCCTGTGCATTTCTAAAAATCGACATTTTAGGTGTAGTGTGGATGCCAAATGTTGCCAATTGATGTGCTTTAAAAGTTAACCATATTAAAGTGGATGTAGCCTAAAAGAGATTATTTATGAGAAAGTGCTGCCCATGTATTACCCACAGCTCAGAGAGCGGAGGATGCTGCCTGAGTTACAGTTATAAGGAAATGTTAATTCTACTTGACAAATGAATCAATCAATCACTCGAATAATTGTCTGAGCACTAACAATGCTATCTATATGTAATCCTCAGACTCCTTTTTATACAATGACTTGTTCTTATGCTGAAGGTTCCAGTCAGAGCTCAGGAGCTTTGAACTCAATTTTCTCCTTCAATCTCCGTCATGATGGTCGATCCACAACGGAGAATATTGTTTTATGGCTGGCCAGTCGCAGCACTTCAAGCTGCCAGGGGCAATAGAAATACATAAAAAGAAATGAGCCATAGAGACGACAAGTATATAAACTCCCCAAATACCTGCTCTTCATCCCATAACACAACTCACAGCTGGAGCCATTTTGCTCTCTGTTACATTCAAAGACACAAGAATTCAAATATCGGCTTGCTTACTCCCAAGGTTTGAATTATAGAACATTCAAGTTGGCTTCAGCTCAAATGAACATAAACAGTCTCTTATGTTTTGCAGATCAGTTCAGTGAGATATAAAGTTTAGAGTTAAAAACCACCATCTGCTGAAAGGCAATAACATTAGTCGGGAAAAATAACTCCATGCCCAAAGCATTAGCCGCAGCGAAGTCTCTGAGCTCCTGTTAAAGTGTGAAAGCACTGTCTACCTGCACTCGTGAGATTCCTTGGCCTCCCTTTAAGCATGAAACGCCAGAGCCATTTCATCACACGTTCTTTCATCCAGAGACCTCAAGATAATATAAAATATGCAGCATAGTAAGAGCTGAAACCCTTCTCTTCACACCATCCCTTCCTCCCGTTATCTCTTCTGTACTGTGGTTCCAGTCCTCCTGAGCTGGTCCAGTGAAGTCGCACAGGCACTGTCAATGTTAACGAGACAGTTTTGCGAAGAGATGAAGAGACGACTGAGAAAAATAATTCATAAATTTAAAAAAACTACATTTGAAACGCGTGTGGTCTACATAAATGGACACTGCTTGGATAAGTGCCTGGATGGTATTATAAACATATTAAGTAAAATAAAGTATGCTATACAGTTTTAAAATACAGACAAATACATTTCCTAATTGGACATGGGCATAATTTGCATCCCCTCCAATATTCTCTGAAGACAAATTGCCCACCTGATGTCAGAGCACTTTTATTACTCTGCTGCATTGTAGTGGGTTGACCTATTGTTTGGGCTTTTATCATGTTGGCGTCAAAAAACAAAGAGCCCTGTAGTTACAAAGGGTTCCATTACAGTCATTGAAATAAATGGCATTACAGTGACAAAGTGCCATGTGCAGGGCTTCATTACTCCCCCAGCTCATTAACTTGACAAGGAAGTGGTTGATAAATGCTTGACATTAAGTACAAATAATGAAAAAATTGTTGGAACGGCTACAGGTATGATGAATAATAAATATCTGTCAGATGGCTAATGGACAAATGATTGAAAAAGCTCAAACTTCAACTGTGTAAAAAGTTGTTGTTGTTTTAATAGTAGAAAGAAAATTCGAAAGTCTGCAGCAGAGGGAGCTTCTCTGCCCAACAGAAAACACTGCTCCTGAGACACCTCGTCAGTAGGCCGGCCGTTACTTACTGGCTATTGTGGTGGTAAATGGTCTGTATTTATGTAGCACTTTTTCTAGTCTTGATGACCACTCAAAGTGCTTTACATTACAGGTGATGCCATTCACCCAGTGGGCAGCACTATGGGGTTCAGGGATTCAGTATCTTGCCCAAGGACATCTCCGCATGCAAGATACTGAGACCGGCTCGTCTTGCACAGTCCAACAAAGCCAGTTAAAGCAAGAGCAGAGGCCGACATTTCCAACATGCTCTGAAATTGGTTGAGCAATCACAACAGAGCGGGCCAGCTGGCCAATCAGGGGAGTCTGGGCATTATCAGGAGGGGGGTCTATAAGATACAGGAGCCAAAATTAAGCGTTTCAGACAGAGGCCGAAAAGAGGAGCTGCAGCAATGGACAGAATGAGGAAAGTGATGCGTTTTCTGAACATTAGAGCATGTGAACCTTTTCCAGTAATAACCCTAATAACATTTTAAAATATGAGCATATGTCGCCATCAAAGAACTAACTTGACCTAAATGTTTTTAGACAAATTGCATAAAAATGTCTGTAGCATCTATAA
This sequence comes from Hippoglossus stenolepis, assembly GCF_022539355.2. Classification (NCBI taxonomy): domain Eukaryota; kingdom Metazoa; phylum Chordata; class Actinopteri; order Pleuronectiformes; family Pleuronectidae; genus Hippoglossus; species Hippoglossus stenolepis. The sequence goes on along the minus strand of NC_061496.1, from coordinate 17,720,126 downwards.
TTGTATTCACTTGTTTTTTTAAATTGTATATGAAATCTGTTCAGATGAACATACAGAGCATGGTGGCGTGGACAAAGAGGTACAGTTTACAGTTGACAGAGCTGTTTGACTGAACCTGAGGTAACAGGGTCAGCGAGGCTTTGCTGCTGCGACACATGAAGCAATAATGTTTTGAAATAAAAGATTTGTAAATCCCTGAGTCCCTCTAAGCTCTGCATCAAGGTTAAAGCCCTGTCTGAATGACAAAAATTGCATTAGAGTAGTCAGGGAGTCGGAGAACAGCACACACATGCCCGTCATTGTTCCATGTCACAGCTGACATGTTCCTGCGGGGAGCTGACAGCTTCTCATAGGGCCGCTCTCTACTTTTCCTCCTGCATTCCTCCACCACTTCATCCCTCCGCCCTTTCTTTCCCTCCACCTCGCTCTGCACGGCTCTCTCTGTCAGAGCAGCAATGCACTCATCACGCAGACAGCGGATGCATCCCATTACTGCCCCCATAAATACTTAGGAGTTGGAAACAATCAGGCCGGGCTTTGGCAGTAGGTAGTGTCACTATTGAGCGCGGCTGACAGTTTTATGTGCGACCGAAAGCGACAAAATGAGAAGGTAAGTGTGGGCGTAGTAATGGACGGGGCCAACAGGCCTGAATCAACAATGCCCTGTGAGGAGCGCACGGACCCGTCAGCACACATTTCATTACTGACTCATGAATCCGTCAAACAGGGGGAATGGGGGGCTAAGTGGCACCTCGAGCACCATCAAGTGCTGTTACATAATTATTTTCACCTGAATGCGGCTTCTATGGCTACTGTACAAGCAGGATGAAACCATAGACTGTATTTAAAGATGGACGACATGACTGCTCCCCGAAGGTAGAGCCAAAGTGCCTTGTTCGCCTGTGTTGGTTGGCTACACTATAGGTTTTAAATCCTGCCTCTACCATGTTATTGGATGGGACATGGACCAAATTAAATAGTACAGAGTTCTCAAAGATGGTTTCTCTCATTCCAGGTAGTTCTTATCACACCAGTGGAGGTTTAAGAGCTTATTATCTCTGCCAGGGAGTTTTTACATTTTTTTTTATCAGTGATGAAACTCTAAAGGTTTTACGCAAAAAAAAGCAGGAGAATGCAAAAAACTTCTGAACAGTTTTCTATGAAATGTTGTGGATGGGTGGGGCTTGACCCAAAGAAGGTCCCAATAAATGGAGCAGATCTGCATAAATAGATGGATCCAGGATTTTGTTATTCACTTTCTGTAACATGGTGAGATTGGCGGAGGTATGTTCCCTCTGCTTGCCCTTCAAGTTTTTCCAGCAAGCTTGGTTTTAATTAGTTATTTGATGCGATAACAATGGGTTGAAATGCTATGATATACAACAGCTGAAACTGACTTGATATTGGTCAAGTCATTTTCTTACTACCGCAGCTCCGTCCTTTGATCACTCCTGCACAGACTCAATCACGCAAGATGGCGGCGTTTATATCGAGGATATCTTGGCTTTAGTTCTGTATAGTGGCCGGTGGTGGATCCACAGGATCGAAATCCACAGGACGAGTGACAAATGATGTAGGTCAAGAAAAATACAACTCCGTATATATAGATTTGATGAGACACTGCACTTATTTAGACCCGTTCTCCCTTGGTGCAATGGTCTTTTGATTGATGTCATTCCACATTTCAGTCTCCCCTATACTTTCCTGCCAACTCTGTTTAAGGCCCTACAAATACTTCAGTTAAAAGAGGGGGGGGGAAACATACACTCTGGTCATGATAACATAAAAAGCTACTTTTCAATGATCTTGTAAATACAAAAACATATGCAATTACAATTATAATATGCAGTTTGCTCCATATTTAAATGTGCAACGTGTCAGTTGAAAAACAAATCAAAAGCAAGCAGACCTTCCTTATAAATAAAAACATGTGATTTCCACAACTGCCCTTTAGAAAGTGAATAGAGGCACAATAAAGGCAGGAGGAGAGCGGAGAAGGCTGAGCAAACACAAGGCAGAAGCTTCCGATGTGTCACACTGACAACAGGCACCGGGCCCCTCACACTGAGGACGACTGCAGGGATCGATCAGAGGATGCATCCCCCCTTTCTACCCCACGTTTAAACCATTAAAACCTAATTGAGGGCTGGTAACAGAAGAGATAAACACACACACACACACACACACACACACACACACACACACACACACACACACAGTCACACACAAACAGTGGCTGTGCTTGGATGGATACACAAGCACTGTGTATTTCAAGGGTGACTACAGAAACGCACAGGCAGTGTGAAATAATGAGACCAGACGTCCGTGTGAGCAAAGCTACAAATGGATCAGAAGGGACTGCACCATGAGAGGATGGACACTGACCACAGGTGAATCCTGCGCTCACCAGGTCATCTGTGCAGGTGAGAGCTGACCACAGAGAAGTGGGTGTGAAAGAAGAAGGCATAGCAGAGGAGAGGAAAACCAAAACACCCCCAAAAAACATGTGCATGACAGAGGTGTCACAGGGGATCAGATGGACCATTACGCGTGTGTGCGTAAAATAAGGGAAGTTGGCTCACCCAGGACTAGACCTTGCGCACCGCTCCATCCACATCTGCAAACCTGGAGGCTCTCTGATCACTGCTGCTCTGCCTGGATCTCTGGATCTTTGCGGGGCGATTTTTTTTTTTTTGTTGCTCCTCCTGCCTCTTCAGCCTCTTCAGCCTCTGCACCTGCTCCTCCTCCTCCTTCTCCAGCAGCGAAAGCAGCAGCAACAGCAACTGGACTGGGCTGCATTCACTCACCTTCCCTCCCCTCTGTTTCCCCCCCTCCTTCTTCCCAGTATATCTATATCTGCCTCACAAGCCCGGCTCCTCTCCTCCACTCTGCTCCTTTGTGCTGTGGAAGCAGCAGCAGCAGAAGATCGTCTCCAGGCGGGCTCCCAGCTCCGTGTCTCTGCATGTGAGGAGCCAGTGGCAGCGGCAGGCAGCTCCGTCTGATGGTGCTGTCGGTGCTGGATTGTGTGTGTGTGTGTGTGTGTAGAAGTGTCCTGGCATTTGTGTATGTGTGTGTATGCATGTGTGTGTGTGCGAGTGTGTTTGTTTCAAAGAAGACCCGGCTGCTGCTCATTGGGGCTCATCTGCGCTCTCGCTCTCTCTCTCGCTCTCTCTCTCCCTCGTACTCTGGCTGTGCTGCGCTGCGTTCACGTCCTGTGGGAGAAAAGGAAAGACGAGATCCCTGCTTTAAAATTCCGCCTCGCTTTAGCTCTCAGGTGGTGGATACTCAAAAATACTCTGCGGGGACAGCAGGGGCTGTGCAGAAATCCACGTGGAGCGTAAAATAAATAAACACAGGGAACTGAATACACAAGCAGATGAATAATTGTAATAAAACATTACATGAACAGATTTACTATAGAAAAACACTGTTTCGTAGTTTTTACTTGCTGAAGTTACTTCTGAATATCAAAGTTTATCTCAAAGTGAGGCAATTTCCTATTTCGTTTCAGAATGGAGGGCTATTTCATGTTTGACTTCAAATGTACAGGTATTGACAAAACTCCCTGCGCATGGTTCTGTTCAATGATTAATGGAATTGATCCCTTCATAGGTGGATTTTAGCCACTTGCAGGCAGCAAAACAAGCTTTATTATCACAATAAGACATGTTATCACCTCACCATTTGTGTGAATGTGACTCTAATAAGCTGCTTTCAGACCTGCACAAAATGAATGTCCAGTGAATGTCTGGAGATTCTCCGGAGGGGCTGTATGTGTGAACGCAGATATTCGAGAAAGAGCCACTGGACTTTCTCTGGACAATTTGCAGTCTTCACATTGATAGACCAGGGCCCAAGGCTACATTCAATGTGGTTGATGGGGTTAGGTGGATTGAATAATATTATTTCTGACTTTGAGTTGTTGAGTTGTACATAGTTTTGTGCCATCCAACAGTTGACATCATTTAGACAGCTAGGCTTTCAGGGTCATCAGATCTCAGCGGAAGGTATATCTGTGTGTCATCTGCATAGCAGTGGAAGGAGACATTGTGGCGTCGGATGAATTGGCCAAGAGAAAGCATATGAATGGAAAATAAAATTGGACCTAAAATCTTACCTTGTGGTACACCACAGGTAACATGAGTTTTGGAGGATGTGTATTTACCTGTGGTGAGCGAGAAGGCTCTTTCTCAAAGTTGGGAATTAAACCAACTAAGTGCAGTGTCCTTGATGCCAACCCAGATTCTAAGATGATCAATTAGAATGGTATGATCCACTGTATCAAAGGCTGCGCTTGGGTCTAGAAAGATTAAATTTGCGCTTTCAATTTTTCTTTGTCAGCTGCTATAAGGAGGTCATTGGTTATTTTGAAGAGGGCAGTTTCTGTGCTGTGCAATGCTCAAGAACATGATTGAAATTTCTCAAAGATGTTATTATGACACATAAAAGCTAAAAGTTGGGTTGAAACCACTTTTTCTAAAACTTTTGATAAAAATGGTCTAAATCTGATAGAATCTATTACCTTAAACAACCTTCTGGGATTAGATTGATTTGTTAAAATCAATTGGAAAAGAAGGATGTTTTGCTTCTTTAACTGCCTTTTGGTAAGTTAAAAAGAAGAAAGGGTTTACATCACACATTGAGAATACTTTTGAAAGGAAAGATCCTTGGATGCTTTTAGAAAGATATGACTTTTTTTGTAGTCCAGGTAAATAATTTACTTTTACCTTGAACCCAACATTCCAGTGTCATGTTCAACGACACAGGCCTACAGGAGGAGCCAGGGATCAAGCCACCAACAATACAACTAAAAGCTGGACCACTCTATCCAGCTCAGTGGCAGTGAATCTTTTTGTGCTACAGTGAGAGTGGATAGAGAGAGAAGCTGTGCCAAGCAGTTGAAGCTATAATACAGCATTAAGTGAAGCATTGTATTTCATTTCACAGTGAGGGTAGAAAGAGGCTACTGCTCTTTAAATCCCATCACTGCTGAAGCCAAAACCTGGTGTTTAACCACTGACGTTTTATAGCTCTCAAAAACAAGACAGATGAAACTGCACCGTACTGTAGTTGCACCAGAAAATATTATGTAATATCTTGTATTTAGGCCAGTGAAATGAAATGCCATCACAGGCTGCAACTTGTAAACATGGCAAGATATTTAAATGAACACCAACGTCTGGGAAAGCCTTGGGATCCCTGAGGAGGAGCTGGAAAACATTTCTATGGATGGATGTTTTTAACCAAGACATTTTACTTTTCAAAAGGCTTATTTCATGTCGTTACCTATCTTAGATAAATGAAACAAATATTTGTTAAGTAACTCAATGAGCAAACATGTTCCTCAAGGATAAATATTCAGGAAAGAACTAATTGTACGCGCTAGTAATGCATTCTTCATCACAGCATCAAAAACAGCACACACGATCACATTACCATATCGAGTGGGTCTGAACTCAAAAGATATAGATATGTTCTTTTCAGCCGACTGGGCACTTCTCCCTCTCCATTCATTCTTAACTACAGCGCTTGAAGTCCAGTTTTACTCTTTAATGAACTCAGATGCCGACGAGGAAGAGGAGGAGTAGGGGTTGGGCTGGCGCTCTTCCTCCAGGCATTATCACACATCTTTTACATTTCACTGCCGCTTTTTAACAGAGCATAAATCTGAGCCCGAGGCGGTGCAGGAGTGTCACATCCAGGTGAAAATGGAGGCTGTGGCATGTTTCATTCTCTCTGCAGTCTGCGTCGCTGTCCTCAAAAGACACCGTTTTTTCCGGTGCTGGTTCCATCTGTGCTGCGGCCTCCGTGCATGTGTGGTCTCCGAACGCTTCGGTGTCACTCTCAACACCGTAGAGTGCGAAAAATTAAAATGGGGGGATTACACAAGTGAGTTGCTGTTCACGATGTGAAAACTGCTGCTGGTTGTTGCATTGTTGAGCCCAAACTGCAGCACTGCAATCGCCTTCTGTTACACCGACCTTCATGAATGTCATTTTCCCCCCCTCAACCATTTCCTTGAGAGGCTTATGGTGGAAGCTTTGATGTGAGGTGGAGGATACTGTGTCACTTGGCTGAGTGTGCTCTGTAGCAGCTTTAGAATAATACCACAAGGTAGCATTGTAATAATCACCACACCTCCCCTCCTGTGCTTCACACCTGAGGGCAGCGGTGAAATGAAGACCATCTGGCATCCAGGAGCTTTTCTGGCTGAACATTTTTGTAAAGGTTTCTGCAGAAGTATTGGTAGGAGAGTGTGTGGGGGGGGGGTGTTGATAAATATGTTATACATAAAACATGAAGGCAATGTTCCTGCCTACTGTGCGGGTTGAAAAGGCGGTACATCAATTCCAGGACTCTATACTCATTTGTCAATTTAAAGGTGCTGCTGCTTATACCCTCACATTTGCACTGCCGCTGCGAGGAGCTGTATAAAGTGTGTGAACATTTTTCAGTCCTCAGACACAAAAAAACATATTGTCAAGCACCAGCAGAATTTACAGCTCGATTATGTGACTGTAATTTGATGCAGGTCAGTTGTTGTTTACTTGCACCTGCCAATAAGTCTTTGTAATGTGCGGGAGCTTTGTTGTAGAAGCATAATACTGATAAAACTTTATATTCACTTACTTTCAAGGAAATCTATGTACCTGCAGTCTTGATCACTTTAGATTTAAAGGACTTGAGAAGTAGATTACAACCGTATAAACACACAAACTCTATAATATAACACAAACCCTCTGTGTTACTGCTGCCTGATTAAGGATGCAAATGAATGGAAAATCAACAGCTCATGTGTGGCTCCATCTATCCATTATATACACCGCTTTTTCCTCTTTTACACCAAAATTAATGTCCCACAGAAAAAATGCAATGTCAGCATCCAGACTGAAGAAAGAAGAGGTAATTATCGCAGTCATCAAGGTGACTTAAGTTGCCGATTGGAGCTGTAGCCGATAAAACCCTGTGTCTACTGCAGAGTCATTCGTTGCAGACAAAAACCTGATATTAGTGGGGGGTTTTAACCATTGGAAATGGGGCTTTATACTTTGAGGGTCACAGGGGATGTGAAACCAATCCCAGCCGACACTGGGCGAAAGGCAGAGCACACACTGGAGAGGTCACCAACATATCACAGGGCCAACATACAGAGACAACCTTTCACACTCACATTCCCACCTATGGAGTCTACAATTTCACCTAACCCCGATCTGAAAGACACGGGGAGAACATGTAAACTCCACACAAAGAGACCCTGGCCAACCCAATGCATATGAACTGTCAATAAAAAAAGTTTTTTAGGCCACAGTTTGTATTGGTGGTAAAGTCTTTTCTATTTACCACAGCCAACTTGCAGCAGGATGCACCAGGACTTCAGGCAGTGACCAAAGTAAATCACAAACACAAAGACACTAGAGAACTGAACAGTGTGTGTGTCAGCTTTAGTGAGCAACTGACGATCATCCTGCAATGCAACTTCCACATGTAGAAAGAAATATAGAAATATATCAGTGTCTCACAATGGCTGGTTCATAGAAAGGTGGCACACACCTGTGGAAAGGAGCAAAACAAGGGAAGGGGGGAAAACCCTGGGGGGCACAGAGGAGCTGGGACAAAAACGTCACAGCAAAGTGATAACAAGCATATTTACTTGACTTCAGATATCATTGCCACAGAAATTCAATTACACTCTGTCAAAACAAAAAAACGCATTATAAACTCCACAGACCTGTTTTCACTATAAAATTGTTGCTCTTAGCCTTTAACAGATACAACCACAGCTCACCTCGACTACAGCCATTAGCAACCACTCACCACATTCTTCAACACATACAGCCTGTTGTACTTTTCTAAAACCTGCCCACACATACACTCAAATAACAGGCTTGGGGCCTTGAGCATCTCAGAGCAGCTCTAGCCACTCACTAGAAAAACAAATACACAACAATAAGCCAAGTTGCAGAATTTAGTGAATGGAAGACAAAGGGAAGCACTGCAGAGGGATGTGGTGCACGCCTACTATACGCTTCCGCCGAGTGGGTGAGTGAGAAGGTTTGAGAGTATTCAAAAAAGAAGAAAACATGAAGCACAAAGGATTTCATTATGCTGTACAGTATTTGTGTTCCAGTGGTTTCAGTGAATCTGAGAACTAGAATTCACAGACAACATCGAGGTCAGGGAGTGCTCGTTCATGGGTTTCCAAACATTTTGGTTTGTGACCTTAAAATTAATCAATGTCAATTCATGACCATAATATGTATGAGAGGTGAGAAGTTCAGAAACTGCTCCATTAACAAACTGTTTCACTGAGTTGAAGACATAAACTCTTCAGTACTTCTATAAACAGCCATGCTAGCAGTTTTGTGAGGTTGTATTTAGGTACAGCAGTGATTTGAGCTAAGTGCTAATGCCAGCATGCTACTGTCACGACCTTAGTTTAGTGTATTATCATGCTAACATTTGCTAATTACCACGACACACTTGGATGGATACATTAACATTTTGAAATTACAATGGTGCTAAATAGAAAATTAAGCAGACGCCAAAATGGCAGCAATTCATCCTGAAAACAATATGAATGTCTAAAACAATTTTATGGCAAAGCATTTTACTCAATGACATTTTACCCAACAAATCATTGTCAGTATATGTCGACCTAGCCTGCGTATAGGTGATGAAAGGACATACGTTTGTCAAACAATAGTGAAATGTGAAAACTAACCACATCAAATGTAAACAATGTAACAAACACATGAACCTGGGTTTGGACCCTGCACTGGACTTTAAGGGGTTAACTTGTATGCATTTGTTTGTTTGTTTTGTTTCTGGGTCGTCATGTTTTCACTCACTGAGCATCAACACTACATTATATCACAGTACATGAGGTATTTTTGTGCGCTCATGTGTGTCATACCTGCTTTGCGTGCACATTTGGCCTTTGGCTGCTGCTGGACCGGACACAGCAGAAGAGTCCCAGCTGAAGCACTGAACCACCTATTTTACAGAAGCTGTGTGTGTGTGTGTGTGTGTGTGTGTGTGTGTGTGTGTGTGTGTGTGTGTGTGTGTGTGTGTGTGTGTGTGTGTGTGTGTGCGTGTGTGTGTGTGTGCGCGCTCTGTGCACGTGTGCTTGTGCACATGAGAGAGATGACATGCAAGCACAATCTTAGATTCTCACTGCAGCCGTGAAAAAGGCTGCGTGAGTAATCGTTGCTGCTCAGCTCGTCTCAGACTCCCTCCGGGTGACGCGAGCTCAGAGGTGGCACATGCACTTCAACAACAGTGCAGACACATTCAGGCAACGACGACATTCTTCACACCACAAGCATGAATGTACACAAACACAAAGAGACACGAGAAGAGGCATCAGTCTCTGATGGTGTCGTGAGCTGCTCATTTGTGCTCTGTGATATCTGTGTTGTGCGATTGGGAAATTACTCGAGACACATCAGAAAACAAGACAGTATCAAATGAGATATGAAAGACATTTTATGTACAAGTAAGGAATATGATGCAATCAAATATGGTGGCAGTAAACAACTGACTCACTGTGGGTTGTGATAAACAGTAGATTGCAACTGGATTTGAACTGACTTTTTAAACTTTTCTATAATGTGATGACTTGAAGTGAAGTGTTCCAGGCAGAGGCAGGCTGAGTAACTGGTGTGTGTGTGTGTGTGTGTGTGTGTGTGTGTGTGTGTGTGTGTGTGTGTGTGTGTGTGTGTGTGTGTGTGTGTGTGTGTGTGTGTGTGTAGGCTGAATGGACCAACAACAGCAAGCTTGGACAAAGGTTGGTGACTCACCAACACTCAGACAAAGCAGGGGGGGGAAATAAAGTGATATAGAGAAGGCATGGGACTGGATTAGTGGTGGAGAGGAGAGGAGAGGAGAGGAGAGGAGGGGATGTTTGGAGGGATGGATGGATGGATGTCTGCAGGGAGGCCAAAGACCCTAAGGGATAGAAGAAATGTGTGAGTAAATACTAGAAGGAGGCGGAGGAGGCAAAGAGGAGACGTCTGCTTCTCCCTGAAGACTCCTCTATGGGGAGTGAAGGACGGATGAAGAAGTAAATAAATAAGAGATGGAGAGAGACCAAAGGGGGGGGGCTAAGCAGCACCCAAGGGGACTTTGAGGAAAGCAGCAAGGAGGAAGAGAGGAGACAGCTTGGGAGGAACTCTGGAGACTAAAGGCATATACACACACATACACACACATAGATACACACATGCACACTCTCTCTCCCGGTTGTTTCTCTATTTACTCGAGCAAATATGGCCTCCTGCCCGAAAGCACTTGTGTGTGTGAGAGTGTATTTTATTTACCTTTTTAGGACCTTGTTGAGACCAAAGTCCTCATGAAAACAAAAGCCTGGTCCTGATGAGACAAACCCTGTGAGGTCCTGGTTAAGGGTGTGAATAGGTTACAGGTTCACAATGAATAGAAGTCAGTGCAATATCTTAACAAGGATAGCTGTGCACAATATTTTTCAGGGGGCAATATTATTCTACTGTGACAGTCCAGAAAACCTCCACTTGCCCCATACGATTACATTGTACTGCCTTTGTATCACTCAGGATCGGTAGGGAGGGATGTCCAAAAGTGTCCTCACAAAGATATAAATTCAAGTATCTGTGTGTATGTGTTACAGTGATGATAACAGTGTTTTTTTATTCAAACAGAAATCAGGGACTGCAGAGGCTACGGGCCTTGAGCTTCTGACGGCTTGCATTATGTCAGGCTCCTTTCCAAATGATTGCAGCCAGAAGTAGAAAAGTATACCGCTTAACTGTTTCCGTTGGGAATAACCAGATGATTAAACAGACTGACTTCCTTTTCCTTCTGTGGTGTGAGGTCTGAACACCCTCTGAAAAGCCCCCTGTGGATTTTTTTCTTTTTAACCTCTGGTGAGTGGATTTCTGTGGCAGTCGTGCAAACCAACAGTTAGTGGTTATGGTAAAGATGAAGAACAAGAAAAAAAAAAATCAGAAGCCAAAAATTGAATAAAACACTACAAAACCAGTTTTACGAATGTTTTATGAAGTGTTTAATGAATTCAACATGATTGTAGGTATATGGTAGAAATACAGCACTCTCAACTCCTGTAAAAGGCTTCTTAACAAATGTGTTTCTTATAACATTAAATAACATTAAACAGAGTTGGAGGGAGACAGGTCAAGGCCTCAGAGGAGGACCAAGTCTTCACTGGTAGAGGTTCACGGCTAAGATGTTGATTGAAGTATGTTCTCACAACTCTGTGAATGGCAGAGATGTATTTTTATGTTGTTGCACCTCATTAAAAACCTGTAACCATGTGGCACCAGTACCCAACTTAAAATGTCAGTTTCTAATAGTTTTTTAAAAATAGTGAAAGATAATTTAATAATAAATTAAAGTGCACATTAAAACCCTTGTAAATGACAGTATGTTTCATTGAAGCAGGTTACACCCAAGTTACAGGACTACACACGGTAAAGTAAAGTGAGTTAAGTACTTAATCCCCACACCCAGAGGTGTAATCATGAATATTATATAGGTACAGTACAATAATCAGTTTAAAGACATAGGATGTGGATTCAGAAAACTACTGTGAACAATATATTTTTATTCTATTTTCATCTTTTCTGTTTCTATTTTTGTGTCCTACACAGTGTCCAGCCCTCATGGGTTTACAAGACACAACAAGTAATGTTGCAGTTGTCAAACCAACATTACATTTTAATTCATTACAAAATGAATGATTATTAGACGTCAGTCTTAAACAAATAAAACTAAAAAATATTATATTTTACGTATAAATAATTTGCCTTTTCTCCTAAACTTGGCAAATAAAACCTGCCACGATAAATGTTCCATTCCTGAAGCACAGCTAAAAAATGTCTTAATCAATGAGTTAGAAGTCATCAACAACAACAAAAAGAAATAAAGGACATTTTACTGAAAAGAAAATCACATGTGTCCTTGAAGACAGGATAGTAAAACGAGAAGTGAATCTCTGGAGTGAATTAAACCTGCTGGTCACTGGGGCTAAAGTGTTCCTGAGAGCAGCTGTGTACATAGGGATCTTTTCATATATTTGAATTATCCTTCACATCCATCCATCCATCCATCATCTATACCGCTTATCACTTTACGGGTCGCGGGAGGCTGGAGCCAATCCCAGCTGACATTGGGCGAGAGGCGGGGTACAGGCTGGGCAGGTCACCAGCGTATCACAAGGTCAACAAGCAGAGACAAACAACCATCACACTCACATTCACACCTATGGTCAGTGTCTGCATGTCGTAGACAGTGGGTGGAAGTCAAGCTAATGCCACACAGTAAAACCCTGCCTGGGATTCGCACCACAGGCGACAGCGCTAACCACTGCACCACTTTGCCGCCCTGCAATTACAAAAGGTTCTATATTCTTTATGAGACAATAAATGTCTTTTTTTTTGTATATCGATATATCAACAAAAAGTGTTTCTTTATAGGCGAGAAACATTTTGCTCCTAATCTCTTGAATATCACAAACTAACACAGCAACTTGTTTGCATTGATTACAATAAGAAACTACACTCTCAAGCTGCATACATCACAATAGCTCTTATCATTTACATGACTTGAGCACTGTGTACGAAGCTGTGCAAATGAGGCTGTTGGGAAAGAAAATGCAGGAGTCGGTTTTTAAACGGTGTGAGCACAAATTTCCCAAACTCAAGTCAGCAATAAATAATACTCCATGCAGTATATTTGCCTAACCCAGTTTCTCCTCCTTTAGATTTTCTGTCCATCACGTCACAGCTTCAGACCAGCCTGAAGGGATAGAAAATAAAAATGCCCAACCCTTCAAGGATGAAATTTGACCTGCCCACACTTTGCCAACATGCACACACACACAGACAAAAAACGGTGAAATAAAATCGACTGTGAGCTCTGTTTCTGGGTCAATGTCTGTCCTATTACAGTGAGAGGTTGCACTTAACATCCCATAGGCGTTGGTATTGAGGGTCAGTGCTGCCCAAAACAGAATGTGGAACATCTCCCTGCATACATCGCTGCGTCACATGAATAATCCCGGCAGCTCCCTGCCAATGTCAGGGACACACGGGGCATATAAACACCCACAGCAACTGCTGGGAGAGGAACCAAGAGATGCACGAGGACACACTTGTGACAGATCTCTGGTGAAACACAGACATACAATTAGACTGTTGAATTTTTCAGTGAGTCTGTGGAGCAGACGGTGGGACGCTGAGCTGAGCTCGACAGATCCAGAGTCATGCAGGCAGCTTCAATAAAACGATAAATAATTGATTGTTGCCTGGCAATAAGAAAGTAGCAGCAAATATATTTAAGTGTGCAGCATCTCTCTAAGGTTGGGGTTAAGGTTTTGCTTTTAGGCTGTCCACCATGAATGGAAGTCAATGCATAGTCCAAATAAGGACAGCTCTCTCTGTGTGTGTGTCTGTGTGTGTGTGTGTGCGCGCGCTGCTAACAGTATGACTCTGACTGCAGCAGCATATGAATTCATTAATTAAGTCAAGGCTTCAGGACTAAACCAAACCCTCTGGATGTGAGTATATTCCCTTGGTAGGTTCTCTAATTAAATCACAGCAATTATTTCATAAAGTTAAATTAATGTTTAATTTTAAAGGGGTGCATGTATGTAAGAGAAAAAGTGAGGAAAAGTACTGGAGTGTGGGAGCTATAAAGTGTGTTCTCACACAGAAAAGAGAGAATATTACCAGTGAAGGGCAGTTCAGTTGTGCATGATGGCAACATAAATGAGATACAAGAGCGCACGAACGTGGCCATAACTCAAGGATGATACACAACAGCTGAGATCATACATCAAATAAAAGCTTTTAGTCTCCAACGAGCTGAGGCAGCAAATAAAAGATGCAAGTGAAATTCAGTCATGGATTTGTGCCTCAATAAAGCTGAGGCTGGCAGAAATGCGGCTGCACCCGAGGAAGAGGAAGACACATAGTGAGCTGTAGAAACATGAAGACAGTGGAAGCAACAGAATAAACAGCCATAGTACAGAGAACATTGAATTACACTTAATTATACAATGTCACTTTCATGTCAAAAACTATTTGTCCACTGCTGCAACGGACCGACAGCTCCAGGTCATAATCATCCTTGTGTCTCTCTCTCATACACTCATACACTCATACACACACACACACACACACACACACACACACACACACACACACACACACACACACACACACACACACACACACACACACACACACACACACACACACACACACACACAAAACATGCCAGAGCCACAGCTGGGGCATTTATTTTTATTAAAAATGGCTCTGATTATTGCACAGCATAACATCGCTGAGCAAATATGACTCTTTATCTGCACAGGAAACTGGATTATGCTGCCTCATGTGGACACGTCCCGTCAACAATGCACAGCTGGGTATTTATGAGCTACATGAAATCAAGGAGGATGTGAAATCAGAGGATAGACAAAGATTCCTTGGATCCAACGAGCACAATTATGAGAGGGGAGGATGGCATGGTGATTATACACACAGAGTGATAAGCACCATGAAAAACGAACAGAAGGCTTCTGAGGTTTAGGGGAGGAAAACACCAATCATATATATATACAGTATATGATTGGTGTTTTCCTCCCCACATTCTTGTTATACAAGAGTTAAAGTAAGTCACAATGTTTCCTTTCTAATATGAGTTTGAAAAAACTTTGTTTTCCTGCACAAAGAATGAGGTCAAAGTTATTAACTTCCAACTTCTCTGCCTCCTGCTTTAACAACACGGGTCACCTTCTGGTGATCCAATCAGATCTAAACATACCACGTCCACATATTCAGTTTTATTCACAAATATTGTGTCTACAGAGGATAAAGACACTTTATCTGTCATTTCAAATAAGTTCTTCAAATTAAAGGCAAAAATACATTAATGAGGGGGTGGGGTCAGTGGCACTGGCCCGAGCTAAAATCTGATTGGCCCCTTAAAGTGTCCCTGTCCTGTCAGTTGTAAAAATAGTCACTTAATGACAAATATTAAAGAAGTTCTCATTTTCTAAGCCTTTTTGAAGACCACAATGTTCTTGAACAAGGAAATGATGTGGCTTTGCTCAAAGCTATAGAGATAACAGAAAACTAGGAATGAATCAAGAATTATGCATGATGTTGCACATATAATTGGCCCCTCTGTGTAAATTGTGGCCCCTTTATGGCCCCTGGTGTGGAAAAATCCTAGATCCACCATTTTGTCCATACCTTGATGGGATGAACTCTATTGGCAGACATCATTTGTTTGTGTCTTACAAAACACTGTAAAACCAGACGTCTGTTTTATTATGTGTCATAATCAGATTAGGTACAAAAACGTGGTTAGGTTTGGCCCTAAAATAACTTAACCTGCTTTCTTATTTGGTTCCGATTCGGGAATCGATGGGGGATTCCAGATTTTGCTGAAGGACACCTTCACAAGGACATATGGACATGCTGAGCACATGAGCACAAGAGGAGTCATGTTGTTCATTTGGGTGCGAGCATGAGTTCCCACATTCATCTCTTGTTTTCCGGCCTGTGTGCTACTGGGGCAGCTAATGAGCAAAGTGAAGCCCAGCCAAGAGCTCAATCTGCTGCCCACAACATCACGGCAGAGCAAGTCTGGGCACAAAGCCAGGACTCAGACAGTGGCTGTCTGTGTAGGTGGGCTTTCTGTTAAACCCTTTAAGACCAAGTATGTGAATAGACACAGGAAACATTTGGGGCCTGGTCGAAAGCACGTGGGGAAAGTCCATGTAGGGCGTGTCCAAATCCACAATGGCTATTTTGACAGCAAGATTAAAGCTAACTGAGCCAGTAGCATGGTTTGGATTGGTTGTACTTTGTTTTCTAATTAATGATGAGTGTGTTTTGGGTGTAACATTCAATTAACCAATCAGAGTGCCATCTGCCATTCTCTTTAAACGCCTGATGTGCTTGCACCCTTGTGTAATTGCCAGTTAGTTAGAATGCTTCACTACAGAGAAAAACATTTAACTCTGCACACAAGCATGCACATGCATATTATCTTGATAATGCACAGTTAAAATGATTGCACCATTGACTTCAGATCATGACTGTATATAAAGATGGACGACATGACAGCTCTCCAAAAGTGAAGCTAAAACATTGCAGCTGCCCCCTGGTAGCTGGCTGAAACATAAATCCTGACAATGGGTCATTGACCAAACCAGCAATCCAGATGGTTTCTCTCATTTAATATAGTTCTTATCACACTGGTGTATGTCTAATGGTTCACATTCCCAATAGAGTTGGTTTTAATTAATTATCTCTTATTTTCTGGGACATTTCTGGGCAAGAACCTTTGGGCAGTGGGTGTGGTGACCCTCAACCAATGACAACACGCCGGGTCTGAGGGTGGGACATAAAAACTTTGCAACCAGCTTAAATCTGTGTCAGTCTCTATCCTCTGCTATCTGTCTGTGATATTGGCATTGACTCTGTTTGTCTAATGAAGGGGGTACAAGCACACACATTCACACACGCATACGCCACAGTGAACAGGAAGAAGCACTTCTTGTCGGGTTGTGTGGAAATGTTGGCATGCGTTTCAGTGCTCTAGAAAGTACCTGCAGAGAATCTACAGTAAATATTGTTGTGTTTCTTTGATTCATCTCTTTGTTCTGCTGCTTCTCTTAATTCTCTCAGGCTCCCTCGACCACCTCTCGTCTCTCGCTCTCTGAGCTTTGAACGGTGTGTTAAGAAACAGCAGCGTGACAAATCCTGCCCAGTGAAGTGTGTGTGTTTGGAGTGTCCTGAGACAATCTGTTTTTAACGCAGATAAAACTGATTATCTTTTAGTTCATCTTTGGATTTAGATGTTGGCACCCTTTCAGTGTGTGTGTGTGTGTGTGTGTCACTGTGTGTCCTCTGACAGAGTCATTGGTTCAGGTCTATAGATTCAATGAATGATGCACTCTTACAACATCTGCCTTTCCACAGTGAAATTAAGTTCAACCGCGCCAGTAAAACTAACTGCAGGAAATGTAAAAGTTGAACTAAGGGAATATATGGATGAATTTTAGCCAAATATTATAATCTCCTCCTGGAGGCAATCCTTAGATACATCTACACGGCTTTACCCACAGTGTACAAAGAAGAAGTTTTTTCAAGGAGAGAGGGTATATTTACTCAGCAGCTCAGGAGCTTTTTTGCTCCCATCTAGTCAGACTGTAATGACAGAAGTGTCTGTAGCTGTCACCCACAGAGACACGCCGGCCTTGATTAATCCACCACTTCTCTCCCCTGTTCTCCTGATCCAATCTCAAGTCCAGTCTGTCTTTTTTCCCTTCAATCCTAACAAATGGAGTGTCCAATCTGCAGAGACAGAGAGGGAGAGAGGCTGGGGAACTCGCAGATACAAAAACAGAAACTAAACAATGTCAGGGTCGGCTATTGATGAATCCCTGAAGGCAGCTGGCAAAGCTATGACTGCAGAGAGATGGGGGGAATGAGTGATATCAGGAGGAAGAGAGAGAAAAAAGTAAACTCACTTCACTGTGTAAAGCTGATCGGCTCTAAAAGCGAGCGTGGCTGAGGAACAGGGTGGAAAATGTGATCACAGTTTCAATTTGAAGCTGTCAGGAGTAAATAAGGAGTATGTGGCGGCGAGGCAGAGGGCAGGATTACTGAGCCCCGCTCCGCTGCAGCTAATTTCCACCTTTACTGGAGGAAAACCCAGAGTGAAAGACTTTAAACTGCTTAATGCCAGCAAGAGGAAGGATAAGCCACCAAAAATATATACGTTCGGGACGTGAAACTCCGCCATGAAAACTGGTGGGCTGTACATGGATTATTATGAGGAGAATCCTGCATCTTCTTCCAGCTTGTGCATCTGTGTTTCCTCTTTCAGAGAATCAGCCGCAGATGTGATGTGATGTCACCCTGCGCAACTTCTCAGCCAAGACAAAAATAACTTGAGCCTGGATGAAAAATATGCTGCCTGTGGAATGTGTCAGCAGGGATTATGGGAGCTTGGTCATAGTGATATTGAGCAGTAAGTTAGCAAAGGGAGGGGGGAGAGAAAAAAAGGGGAAGTTTGGGTATGAGAGGCTGTATTTTTGTCACAAAATGTTCCTATTAGCATTTTGTGGTCTCATATTTAAATGGGTGTGGTCGAGCGTGACACGTAAATGCACACACAAAATCGGATGTAGAGCTCACATGCAGCTGGAGGCAACAAAAGCTTCTAGACCGTCCTCTGAGCTTTCTATCACTTCCATTTAGGCCTGTGGAGAAAAGCACCATATGTCAAAATAAAACATAACAGAAAGGGAGGGTCGCTCAATAGAGTGTATACCTCCGCCAGGGCCCAACAGTCCCCTGATGAAACCACATTTAAATTCACTAGATCCTAATTTGTATTTTTAAATGCACCAAATCGCGCACAATCATAAAAATCCGTCCTAAACAATGGCGTGATTTTTGTAACCAAAAAAAATCATAACCAAAATATCCCTTTTGAAGGCACACATGAGATTGGTTCTTTCCCCTTTGAAGGCACACATGAGATTGGTTCTTTCTGTTACCGACTATAGTTTCACTTCTCTATATGGTGATGAATGGGCAAACATGGGAACCACATTAAAAAAGATCAGAATCTTTGAACTTTTGATTCAAAAGTTGAATATTCGCCAATATCTTTTGCTGATCTCTTTAAAATGTGACCCTTTAGATAATTTTTTGATTTTTTCATCAAGATCCATGAATTATTATTATTATATGAATCTGGTCATATTTGCTTAACATATACAATGGCAAGAAATACTTTCTTTTTCCTGTTTATTAGTAAGCATGTTTTTAAAGTAGATCCAACTTCAGAACGATATTCCTGCCAGAGCAAAACATTCTGTCTGAGCTCCTGGTTAAAGTTAGGGTTAGGCATACATTTGACATGGTGAGGGTTAGGGTTAAGGTTTTAGTTAGACTGTCCACAATGAATTGAATTCAATGCAAAGTCCTAACAAGGCTAGCTGAAACCTGTGTGTGTGTTGTCTATATTTTCTGTGGCATCAGATCAGTGAGTTCACACAATAGCCTCCCACATCATATGCAGATCCCAGCAGAGCAGAGGATAGTGGGTGGATTAGAAAGCTCTCTGGTTATGTGTCTCTTTACTGTGGTTTCCAGCCCATTTTAGCAGCTCACACAAGAGGAATCCAAAATTGCAGCGGATGATACAAGTGAATGTGCCACGTTAGATACAATAAAAACCAATTAGATGGACACAAAAGGACACATCTCCCATGCTCGGGCTTTGCCAAAGTGGGAAAAGAAATGTTATCAGTGAGAGTACATTTCAGAAATTGGATTTTTAAAATTTACTTTGAGGGATCATGTTCTTCCATTGGCCTCTGCTATTTTACTCCTGGCTCACACAATGTAATCCTGCATCTCATATATATATATATGACATGTACATGTACTTACATGGCATTACTTATATGCAGCATGTCTTATGCAGCAGGATAAATATTCCTATGCATATCGTTGGAGTTCGAGAGGCTTCTCATTTGCATGACGTTACAGCACCGATATTCAACCGCAGGGTGAGAATCTGTGATTGGCTGTTTTTTTTTTTCTTGCTGACCACTGCTCGGTTTTTTGCTTTAAGCTTGTTAGTGCTCAGGCCAGGAGAGCCGATTAGGATGGGTGGCCAGCTGAGTTAAGCCGAGCGTCTATAATGCTCACAGTTCACATAAACATGGCTACAAATGTCAGGAAGTGAGAGGGGGAGGTAGAGGGTGCTCAGGGAGAGGAGCGAGGGATTACAGAGTGGAAAAGAGATGGGAGGAGATCCACGCCTGTAAACAAAAAGTAAAGCAATCACCACAGGTAAAATGGAAACAGGGAGGCTGCAACAAACTAAACTCAGCGTGGTGAGTCACCTGGAGCCGCTCTGGTATCAGATTATTTCCAGCTACTATCAACGACACTACACAAAAGACTGCTGATATCCCCTGATACATTTCAGAGAGATGGGAGAAAAGAAACAAACGTGTTCCCATTGTCCTCCCACTCACTCACTCACTCTGTCACCCCATTGTTCTCATCTCTCGCTTATTTTTAGACGAGTCGAATGGCCTCTGCTTTGTTGCCTCCAGGAGGTGCTCCGTGCCCCGACAGCTCCTCAGTCCTGCTCCCCTGCCTCTGGCTACTCTCTCCGTGCTGTTTCTGTTATGTAAGGAGGCTGGAGCCAAGCAGCTCATCCACAGTTGCCAGGTTCTCTTCCTGCTGCTAATGCTGAAAAGCTGCTCTGACGCAACTCTCCATCACTCTCTCTCTCTGTGGGACGGTATTTTAAAGCACACACTTGCTACCTTACAGGTCTCTGCTCACCCTGCATGCTTTCCTCTTTTGTCCGTTTCTCATTTCCATCACAAAATATTCAAATTCAAATAATAAACACTTAGGCAAGACTGCCACCCTTTTCTAAAGCTCCATCAGTGTGGGTGCACACAGCCAATGAAGGGGCCAAATGGGCTATTGCCCTTCATGGCCTTCCACAGTCAAATCAATCACATCACTGAAAAACCTTTTGAAAGATCTGTGGTATAAACTCATTGTGGCCAATAACCAAAAGCTAGACACCCAAGGATTCTCTACAGAAATATGTCGGTGAAATCAGCACATCTCACCTCAGGTCTTTTGAGTTGTCCCAACCTAGAAGCACTGTGAGGTGTTAACCCCCCCTGTTTAATTTCCTGCTCACTCACCAATCACACGTGTCATCTACACCAGCAGGAGCCCGAGGAGTTACATTAATATGGTGCTTAAAATTGATAGCAAACGAACACACACACACACACCTTTCTGTCCACATATCACCATCTATTCTTTCAAGAAAAAAAATTGTCCTGTGTCACTGTTTGCAGCTTCAAGGGAAATGAATTTATGAAACAAGTTGAGTCACTGACTCGCACAACAAACTACGTAGCATATGCCTTTTGTATGTGTGTGTGTGTGAGTGTGTGTTTGCGTGCTCATTTTGTTACCTCTATAGGACTTTTTCGAGCACAAACACTGACCTTGTCATGACCAGTATACCTCATGGGGACCAAAGGCTGGTCTGAATGAGACAAATCATCATCTCTTAGGTCCTATTAAGGTTAGTGGTAACATGTGAATTGTGGTTAGCTTAAGGTAAGAGATAGGCATGAATTCGTCATGGTTGAAGTAGCTTCACCTCCAGCTTTCTGCCTTACCATGTCCACTTTTTGGAATTTTGTTTTTGAACCCTGTTCAAAAAATGTTAATTTTGAAAACATGCCACAAACTGGGAAGGGGGCTGAGAGGCGAGGGAGCGAGGCTGAATGTGAGAGTGACAGTATCACTGTTGAGACATTTTCAGGCCATAAAAAATTCAACGTGACACAGAATTGCAAGGCACCTCTGCCTCAGAGGGCTTTTCTGAAGTGGAGGACTTTTCCCCTCCAAAATCCGCTACAGAGGGCTACAGTGTGGTGGATTGACCCCAGGTCAGTTATTTCCAAAGCCGGCGCCGAGGATATGCAAGTGGGAGAGAGGGATGGGGCAGAAAGGTAATGAAATGTTGGTTAGAAAGTTAATGACAGCGAATGTTTGAATAAATTGTAAAGCTATGTAATTACCATAACACAAAATGTTGAATAATCCAGATAACGTTCTTTACCCAGGTGTGTGCGGGCAATGCAGTCGCCTGTCTACCTTGTAGGGAGCTGGCAAAGGTAACACCACACTAGAGGAATAAGATCAAACTATAGTTTGTATATAAACACCATTTCCCCAGTCAGACAATTAATCCATCCACATTTGATCAGAGGGCATTAACTTTAATAATCATCGCAAACATTCCCAAACTCCACGTTAGTGTTGGCCTTACAAGATCCAAGACTGATTGAAGCATTAAGTGACGTTTTGAGTCACGTTCAATCCATGAAATGGCACAATTTTTATAAATGTGGTAGAAAATGTGATGTTCAAACCACCATTAATTGTTTCATTATGACAAAGTCGTATGGTTTAGTTTCAATCAATCAATCAAATTGTATTTGTAAAGCCCATATTCACAAATCACAATTTGTCTCATAGGGCTTTAACGAGTTGTGACAATCCTCTGCTCTTAACCCTCAACAAGAGGGAGGAAAAACTACTATACGAATACTATACAGCTCAAAAATACATTTAAGTGTGCAGCATCTCCTTAATGTTAGGGTGTGTGTGTGTGTGTGTGTGTGTGTGTGTGTGTGTGTGTGTGTGTGTGTGTGTGTGTGTTTGTGTGAACAAGAAGTGCAGTAATTCGGTTTGAAAAGAAGACAAATATCATTAGTGCCAGTGGGCACATCAAACACGCAGTTTTCAGGATTTGACTCTCTCACTGTGTGTGTGTGTGCGTGCGTGCGCCTTGGCGAGGTCTCCCTGTGACTAAGAGGAAGCTTAACATTCACTCTGCATATTATCTCCACTGTCCCTCAGCTGTTCTGGCACATTCTCAAAAAGTGCAGGACGACACGGAGCTTCAGGGAAAAATATAATGACAAACAAAACAACAGCAGACAGCGAACCACAGGGAACTACATCCCAAAACAACCCTGACATCGAGGAGACACGCAGCTCAAAAAAATGTGTAATTTCTGCAGGATGCATCTAACCACAAAAAAAGAAATGCTGTTCTTATAAACAAGGAAATCTGAGGCTCCAGCTAAATCCTCTGCGGTGGATGTTGAGCCTCCCCCAGCAGAAGTCTTTACCATCACAGCCGGTCCCCGCTTTTATTCATCCGTGTTATATTCCACAAACAGCATCATCAGTACTAACTCCACTCATATAACAAAAATGTTTGACCACAACAACAAGAACATGAGTTAATTGGGCAGATGGTCATTGGAGCACATTATTCTCTTTGCTGCCTCTTTTCAGTGGAAACAGGGAAGTGGGGGATTTGGGAGAATCGCTGGATGGTCGTGGCCTAAAAACGCTCCGGTGTGATGAGGAGTAAAATATGTAAGTAAGTGTGACCTTTAAAAACGATGCTGTAATATCAAAATAAAAAGGCCAGTCTCCACACGATACTATCAGTCATACTAACGGATGTTTCTGTTGAAATGCAGAGGCATGAGACGTGGTTACATGTTGTCTTTCACACCTGGGATAGAGGCATGTTTTCCAGCTGGTAAACACAGCGGAGCGTTTGGCAGCTAAAGAGCCAGATGTTTCCCTGAGGAGCTGGCACGGACCAAACACAAGGTTAGAAGAGTGATGAGGAACACTGCTCCACATCAATGAGGAGGTTGCTCAGTAAATGCTGCATGTGTAAATAAGCAGCTGTTTGCCTTATCAGCTAAAAGGTGAAAAAGATTGTGTTTACAGCTGTTTTTTTACTCGGGTTAGTTTTAAAATGAGTGTTTTCCCATTCGACTTTTAGTTAGAATTAATAATAATGATTTATTAAATGCAGATATTGATCTTTTAATAATTTCCTTCTTACAGTCTAATGTGACCAGCGTTCTCACATTAAGATATTTTACCAATGTGAGAGACTAAAACCACTGCTGCTCCACTGAAGGCACCACCGAGCCTAAAGGCAGATGTGTGCTCGCACTTCAGATTTAAAAATCATGAAGACTGTGAACAGCTGCAGGGAAGCAAACCCGTGTGTAACATGGAGCCAAAATACTATGTAAATACCACAAATCTCTGAAACCAGGCAACAAGACATCACTCACAAAACAATCCACAATAGAGAGAATTTGTGGTGAGGTTACCATCCGATTCTTCCTGTGCACAAAGAATAAGTCACAATTGCAAGGATAAGGATGCCACATTTAAAATCTAAAGTTGTTGTATAATACACTGAAGATCTGTATATGAGGCAACTTATATTGGATTTGTTAATGCTCATGTTGTTTGTTTAATGTTTTATCTATTCAGGTTTATTAACTAGAGTGTGTCATCTCTGCACCAAACCCTCTGCACTAAAGAAATCACTTGTGAAAACTTGAATTAGTATTTTTATTTTATTATTTTTATTATTGTTTTGGGGTCAAGTCTTATTTTAAAATTGAATACTTTAATAATAAATCCACTATAAATGGTTCCTTGGACAATTTACAGCATTTGTCAAATCAATCAAATTTTATTTAATAAAAAATAAACTTGACTTGTGACCCGATTAATCAAAATCATTTCAATTTGAGAAAACAGTGGTGATACCCAGCCCCATAGTTCCTACTGTAGTAGAAGTGTCAATAAAAGTCCTCACAGTAAGTGACAGGGTTCACACTCAAAACCTAATACTGGCTTCTTTAAGGTTAACTATAGGCTGAGGTTAGCAAGCATGATAAGTACAGATGACTTAGATGAGGATAGAGTTTCTAATGCTGGCAGCCATGATGAGCGCTCGTCAGGTTCTCTTAATGCTGAGGAAGCTTTACTGGACCACGTTTTATGCCATCCCATAATTCCCCCGCAGCAGCAACATTTAAAGTGATCCACATCAATAGCATCTGCGTCGCATGAGTCTATTGTAAGTGCAATCGGATTTTCTTTGCACTACAGCTGTCTTTTGAATTCTTTGACTTCATAATGTTTTCTGTCAACATCAAAAAAAAAAGTTGAAAGGACATGTTTTGACTTTTCGAGTCTCATACCTTCTCTGCTTAAGAAGATTCTAGTTGCATCAGCGCACCTCCAGTCTTAGCACCAAACCAACACGTCCAAGCCTGTGGGGGTGGGGATTGAACAAAATACTATTATCAGCAAAAGTCCTGGTCACACAGTGGAAAAGACGACCCTCAGAGTTTTAAAATAATATTTCAAATTGACAGTCTCCTACCTTAGTTACTGTAAAAACCAAACAGTGATTTTGCTACTTTAGTACTCACAGCCCCACACAAGTGTTTCCAATCATTCTGGACTGATTGAATCTGTGTCCGATGTGAGTTCAGATATTATAAAGAGTCACACTAAGACATGACAGTTAATCTGTACAATACCAGGACCAAGAAACTAGCCTAATGGTTCACTTTGTAGGATTTAGTGGCATCTAGTGGTGAGGGTGCATATCGCCTCACACTCTGCTTCCAAGCATGTAGATGAACCTACGGTGGCTTTAAGGTCAAATAAAAATAAAAATACAAAAGTCTTACTCTCAAGACAGCGTTTGTCCATTCTGGGCTACTGTAGAAAGATATAAAGGGCTGA
Organism: Hippoglossus stenolepis; assembly: GCF_022539355.2. Lineage (NCBI taxonomy): Eukaryota > Metazoa > Chordata > Actinopteri > Pleuronectiformes > Pleuronectidae > Hippoglossus > Hippoglossus stenolepis. The sequence goes on along the minus strand of NC_061496.1, from coordinate 17,694,897 downwards.
TTCTTAGCTAATGAAAACACAATGATTTTTAGTTTGAGGTGATTATACACTAATGAAAACATGATGAGGACAATCATATTACATTTCTGCTGGTTTATCTCCTTCATCCTACACAATCGACCTTTCATTAAATAGAATGCAGAAATTTTAAATGTCAACATCTATCCCTGTGCTTTCTTCTGCTTTGCTGACAAATGTCTGTAAATAAAAATTCGCAGGTGTGTGAGGAGAAATGTCAACCGAGCTCAGTCTGCCACACACACACTGTCCTGAGAAGAGACAACACCAGTGACAACACTGTGCAGTAGCCGTAAAATTGAACAAATGTCTAACATTTTAAATGTGCACATTCTGCGATCATTACTACGTGTTTGTTGTTGGATTATTCTCTCACTTATTGTCGCCTTCTTTTTACAGTCAAATGTGTGTTCATTCTTTTTTTTTTTACAATTTGACTGCATAATTAAATTTAAAATATTTGTTAACATTCCCAATAAGAACTTTTAGTTTGATACTTTGACAACTAACTTTAAATGTATATCTAGTCTAAAATACACTGCAGAAGCAGTATATATACTTAGTAAACTGTATCTACAGCTAAAATATAGCTGTAACCAGATTTTACTGTTTGCATTTATTAAAGCATTTATTTTATAATTTTTTACCAGTAAAAATGTTTCCCATAAAAACATGTTTTTTATGATGACAAATATGTTGTAACTGAGAAAAACAGTTGTATTTATACATTGCCTCCACTCATGGCTGCTTACAATAGGAAACAGTTGTTAAAAAAATAGATTAATAAACACGTGTCTGCTTAAAACTAAACTAACTAACTGTCAACTATTTACTATGTGTTTATATAGTACTCCTGAGAAAGTATGTATGTGTGTATTTTTACACTGTAGTAATACAACATAAGCTGTTGTGCCAGTAAGTCTGTCAGAAGGTATTAAGAGTTTAAACCTGTCAACCAAATATTTGTTCCTCAAAGTATCACTGCACACAGCTTGTAATTTAATGCAGCGTGTTCTAAATGCAGCACATTTGAATGGCAGCTAATAGCCACTAATTTTAATAAACCCACAAATCCTGCTGTTTGTTTTTAACGCGGTAGTGTCATGAATCAAGCTATAAGTGACTGTTGAAGAGTCTGTGTGCAGTATATGTGAACAGGTGGGGGCTGAGATGGCAGCGTCAGAGGAAGCAGACGCCTTCACTTGAGGAATAAGTCCCTCTTGCTCGTTTCTTGGAAAAAATAAAAACCCCATCTGTACACGGTCGACTGGCACCACGGTGCTGAGTTCACTGAGGGTCACACTGTGGACCATGGATGCACTGTGACAACTGTGAGGGCCCACTCACTTCACTGACCCAAACATAAAGTGAAATGTTGTTTTTTTGACCAGATCCTTTCAGAGCAGCAGTTTAATGTCAAACCAACAATTTCTGCTGTGAACAAAAACAATATCTCAATACAAACGGTTTACAGAACAGATTCGCCCACAATCTCTTCTCTTCTCTTCTCAGCAAACTGAGCAGTTGAAGTGATAATTCGGATTAAAACCTGCTGGGGAATTGAAATCTAGAAGTGAGGAGCATGTACGCAGACACGACCTCTGCTGCAGCTCAAGATAACACGAGGTGGAACGTCTCAGTGTTTTTATTCCACTGCTGTAGCTACTGTCAGTACAGTTTTGATGTGCTGATACTGGGATTTTATTTCAAGCTACAAGATTTAAACTCTCAGACTTTGACACTTTTTCTCACTCAAATTTTAAGTGCATGATATTGCACTACATCATATATTTAGACCGTTGAACCACCTGTCGCAGTGCATTAATATTGGTACTTATATTTCCATTTTAATAATAACATTTTTATGTTATTGACTTCACAACTTTTTCACCTCAGTCTATAGCAACTCCATTTGTGAAACGATTAATTTCATATAAATCACAAAGATATAGTCAATAAACAATTATTCCCATTGTTATTCACTGTTATATAATCAGTCATGTGCTAAAAAATACATCACGGAAATAATTTATTGAGATTTTGTTAAAACTGTAGAAATGAAATCCTCTATTTTACTAAAAAAGCTCCTCCTCTCTGAAGTGATAGGTTCAACACAAATATTAAATATTAAGAACTATACATTGGCAGCAATTGGCAGATGTTCTCACCTAAAGCAGCATATAGTTCTGCAAAGTATTCATGATTAAGATCAAGTGAACATGAGTCTTGGCTTTATATGAGCTAACTGGACTAATTAACTTCGTATAGGTCTGTATTACTAATTTCTATTCATTTTTCTATGTTGTTCATATTTAAGTTCTCAATGACACAGCAAGTGTCAGAACGATCTTCCAAACCTCCACTAGAGGGCAACAATGAGCTAAAAGTTTAAATAGTGGCATCAGTTTACAAACAAACGTTTTGCTAAAAAACTTTAGATTTAGAACACCAATTATCTCGATAATAAAATAAAAGTGTTTCCCTCTCCTGATTCTTACAGCAACAATCATGCCTCTGAACACTGAGTAAACAACGTTTTGGTGTCACCCACACATTTGACATTTGACCTGTCAAACTATCACAATAAGACGAACCTGCTGTTAACAAGACGAGACAGAAAACCTCCAGCAGGTGTAAATGAATTGAACTAATATGTCAAAAAGAGAGAGAGAGAAACCACATTTAAATTCATTAGGGATATATATTCAATATGTAAGCTTGTATCCAACCGAACATGACAAATAGATAATAGTCTTCAAAACAGGCTTTGTTTCATTTAATCCGGATTATTCTGACCCCGCCTGTCAAAACTAGTCTCACATTGGTCTTTGTGTTTTGAAAAATGCAGAAAATAAATTAGAATGACGCTCGGTAAAGTTTATACCTCCACCGTTATGACATTTTAATTCACCAAATCCATATTTCTATTTGGATCTGCAGGAAATTTCACACACTCATATATACCAGTCCCCTAAACATGTGTGATTTTGATATCAAGATGCATGAATTATTCTCGGAGAATTGAATGAAAATGTGTAAAAAAGTAAATAAAATTGTCCTTTTGTCCGGATGAGCACCAAATTTAATGGATTTGTCCCTTGCCTATGTCTCATTCTTCCACCAAGCCTTTTGGAAATCTGTTCTGTTGAGTTTGTGTAATCTTGCTTACATACAAAAACATATGGCCAGAAACTCCAATTAGGATAGTGATAAGATTTACAATCTGATATCCTGACCTGAAATAACACATGCTCAGCACTCTCACTGTCTCTCTCTCTGTCTGAATGTTGTATCTCTCGGCTCTTAGGCCTCAGAATATCCTAAATGTGTGAACTGCTGACCAGCCTCGGCAGGGGCTGACCTGCACGCGGTTTATTGGTCGTCTCAGCTGTGAGTCGGAGGTGTTGCTGACCTGCGGCCGGACAAGGACAAACTCAATCACAGAGAGCGGCAAATCCTTTACATCCTGCTGGATGGATCAAGGAGCACAGCGAGATGTAAAATACACTCATCCAGGTGAGGAGCTGAGGTGACGCTGGCCTGCGGCTCAGGGAGGAACTATGAAGATGTGATACCTCAGGACATCATGCAAACTATCTGAGGAGGATATACACCAAGATTAAGGAAATGAAAAACGTTTCTGTTAAGTTTCTAAAGCTTGATGTATGTTGAAGCAGTGCCCCGAGGAAGCAGCTGCTCATCCACCAACAGTTGGTCCTCTTTTCACTCAAGAGGGCTGAGATCAACACTGATTACACAAAATCTGTCTTCCTTTTAGTTTCTCTTTCCTGTGAACGTTTTTCACACCTCTTTTTCTGCTCTACTTCTCTGAAGATGATAGATGCTCTTGAAATCTGTGGGGACAGCTGGTCATTAGACCGGGGGTAAAAGTGAAAATGCAGCTGCATGGCTCTGTGGTGAGAGGCTGCAGCAGAGGGGCGGAGAAGAAGGTAACGGCAGAGAGGTGAGAGGAGGCAGGGGAGTGGGTTGGAGCACTTTTGTCGGCTGACATTGGAGAGTCACATTGTAATGCAGCAGATAATAGCCTGCAGGTCGGACTGTGGTGCCTGGGGAGCAGCCGGCACCTGCTGCCATTCATTCAAGGTGACAATAAGACGATGTCACCAAGTCCTATAGTTGTGGCTCTGCAGAGAGTTGAGCCTCTGGCAGGAAGTCTCTGTGTGTGTGTGTGTGTGTGTGTGTGCGTGGTGTTACAATCTGTTCTGCATCAGCACTAAACCTGCTCCTGTGAATTAGGTAAAAAAAACTATAAAAAACTGGCATTTACCTCCACCAAGGCCTAACAGTCCCCTTTATGAAACCACATTTAAATTCACTACGTTCAGATTTGTATTTGGATCTGCACCAAATTGCACAATATCAGTACTTAATATCAGTCACTGTTTTATCTGAGTTTTAATATTATACTATTATACTATATACTATTAATAGAAATGTTTCATATATTTGAATGAACATGTGTGCTGCTGTGGAAACAAAAAGACAAAAACAGTCTGTCTTTTCAAAATTGTGAAATGTCTCGACTTTGTAGGTGTGTTTTGATGATCAATATTAAGATTCATGAATTATTCCCAAGAAACAAAGGAAAATGGTGAAAATCGTATATATACAATATATTATATATTACAATGTTAAAGAAAACGTTCCTGGATCTGCACCATAATGTAATGAGTAATTCCGTTTCGTGGTAATCTGTGCTGTAGTTTTTGAGTAACCGTGCTTACATACAAACAAACAAATGGAAAGGGGGAAAAACATAACCTCCTATATATAAAACCACCTGTTGGCTGCAACACAACCACCCTGCATCTTCACTGATCAGCTCAACAAACCACTCTGCATGCAGCTCACCACTACACCCACAGCATGAGGCAGGCTGCTTTTGTTCTACATCACGCCTGGGACTGTTCATGAAATTTATAAACCCATTCCAGACACTGCGTTTTCACCTTTCAGCTGAAAGTCAAAGACAGAGCTCCTGGTTTAAAAGCAGTCTCCAGCTGCTTCCCAACACCAGAGATAGAGGTCGATGCTCTCTATCGCCGCCTCCATTGAGAAATCTACCCTTTAAATCATCAGACAGCCACGAGAACCCCAGAGACCACCAAGTTCTGTTCTGTATCCAGCTCTCACTGCTGCTGCCCCTTCCACAAACACACACACACACACACACAGAAACCATCAAGCATTAAATTCATAGCAGTGTGCTCCGCTGGTTCAGTGAGGTGTCAGCTGGACCTGCACCCAAACATCAGGTGAAAAACATCTGAGAGGGAAAGAAAAAAGGAAGTCACAAAGTTCAGTCGAACTTCCTTCAGTGTTTTCAGGAATTAATTGAAGGCAGCGGGATGTTGGTGCAAAGAACTGAAACACTTCCCATTTACTGTAGAATGGATTTTGAAGTAAACATTGTCATTATCACTGCATCAAACATACAGAATGGACAAATGAACAGACTATAAAACAAAATGAAATAACGCTCACAAGTTCAAGTGTATGTTGAAAACATGAGGTGTTGGATTTGCCTGTTTAGGCTCAGGTTGAGATGTTTTATATAAATTAAATATATGTTTTTATTCCATAGAGATAAATAAAAAGCCAATTACTCCAGGCTGAGTTCTCCTTACAAAAGCTGCCTTTAAACATCTTGACTAACATCCATTAACTGCATATATCTTTATATACTGTCCGAGACTGGGAAATGCTGATGGATGTAGGCCAGCAGCTTATTGTCTCATCACAAATCACCACCACAGAGCAGACCTGGTCCTCTGGTGCAACATCCTGCGTGTAATCTACTTCGTAGCACTGACAGTAGCCTGGGACGATGCTGATGAAGTGAAAGAGGAATGGGCTGCAGTGATGGAGAAAGACCAACAAGACTGGAGAGCAATAGACAATTGGAACATTTACCATCAGGTTGCTCATGCTTCTCATCTACTGTGTGGGAGAGTGGGTGCTGGTTGTGAAACAGGGACGAGTGCAGGTTCACTTATATTCAAGAGGATGACTGGGCTCTTCACTATCCTGCCACCTACTTTCAAACAGCTCTGGCTGGGCAGTGAACAGAGAAGTCAGTGAGTGCAGATGCAACTCATGGACATTAAACAAAAGCAGCAGTTTCACACCAATGTAACCCGAGCTCTGTGAAAATCATTTCCTGCTCGGATGAGGTGAAGGTCACATGATTAAAGTCAAAAATAGCTCCAGTTTATCCACGGTCACACTACATCCCCATTATATATGAAGAGTTTCATGTATATACACACACACACACACACACATCAGGGATATTAAAAACTTAGTGGCAAAAAAAAAAAAAAGTGATGCACATGTTTAAATTTGTACAGTGCCCTTGAGTGTCATGACAGGCTTCATAAATAAAATGAATTATGCATTAACATTTTTTCAAAACATGCTCATGAAACAATTTTGTACCCTTTTGATTAAATTGAGGTTTTAATTATTCAGCTTTGCCAGTTCGGAGACTTTTGATAAGAAACTCTTAAAGTCATTAACACTAATGTAGTTGTAATCAGGTTATGGATTATTAGGACACAAGCTTTGTCTAGAGCTCAGCACTTCAAGTATTGATCAAGTGCCCTGGATACTTCAGCTTTTTATTCATATTAGCAAATCTGCACCATTAAATCTTATGCTGCTTAATAAGGGGCTTCGTCATCTTTACTCTAAAGCATCCTTTTATTTATTTTCTACTCCTGGAAGTAAACCAGCCAATCACAGTAAGTATAAAAGTGGTGATCACCAAATAAAGCCTGAACCCTGCTACTTTTATACGCCTAGTTTAAAACTACTGAACATAGCAGCCACATTTAGAGAAACTTGAAGTAAAGTACCACGAGCATTTTAACACATTTCCCCTTCTGAACAAACACGTTGTTACTGCCATCTAGTGGGAGAACACAGCAATGTCATGGACAAATTTTTATTGTTATTAATAAATGTACAAAAACGATGAAAACAGTAAACATGATGCATTAAACAGGAGGACAAGCGACTGGAGTGGATGGATCAATATCCTGTAAACACAAAATCGTGTTAGTGCACAATCTGATCACTGTCAGATTAATATTTCAAACATAACCTTACCACGTTCACGTCTTCAATGACAACGCCTTTCCCCGAAATCTCAATGTCGCTTTCTGTATTGTTGTGTGAGCAGTACTCTTCACTCTCCGTCTCAACAGTGCTAGGCTGAGAAATGGTCGGTGTCAATACACGTTTGAAGAACAGACAATTTACTTTATACAACCCTAGTGCACAATGGTCAGAACCTGAAGGTGTTGAGTTCAACACAAGCCATTAATGACACTAAAACATTTTAGTTCTTGCAATACTTCAAGGCACTGTAGTCTCCATTACTTCAGATAAGGATAATTTTCTTTGCGTTCTTTAAACATGTCCAAATTTCAGTCCACAGCAGGTTAAGGACACAGCCATGTGTGAATGCAGGCGGATGTCACACTGCAGATTCGTTTTATTCGCCTCCTAACACACAAATTTGAAGTCAACTTATTAATTTGCGTGACCTTGCCCTTAAAGTAGGAGATGTTTTGGGCTATTGCACCAACCTCATAGTCTGGATCCTCCTCTGGGTCTTCGTCACTGGCGAGCTCCTGATTTAGCGCCTCCACCCAGGTCGGATGCTCTTCTTCCTCATCCTCGTCCAACTCATCCTGCTTTCTCTTGCTGCCCTTTCCACAAGGTTTAGTAGGAGAGACTCTGATTTCTGTTGGGAGAAAAAGATTTTGAAATGCTAGTCCCCACATGCTCGTGTATAGAAACATCTTTCATGACCATCTACAGGTTCAAGTGCAACTTAAGACTTTGACAGCAAAAGAAATCTGAAGTTGAGGTTTCCAAACCTCACTTCTTGAAGTTTGTTAGATAAGGAATAGATTACAATACTTTGAAAGATGTGGGACACGGGAGGACAGAACATGTTAAATTTGGTGCAGATCCAGAAACGTTTTCCCACTTTCTTTAACAATCTTAGTTTACCAGGCAATAAGTCACGTATATTGATTGAAAAATATGCATATTTAGGAGACTAATCTACAAGTGTGAAAGTTAGTGCAGAAATAAAGATGAGAAAAACTGACATTGGGAGCATTTTTTAATCTTACATAAGGATCAGGCGTAGACTAGAGGAAAACCACTTCTCAGAAGCTAAAGCAAAGAATAGTCTAAATCTAATTAATCTTCAATTGATATGAGGAGAAACAGGCAAGACAAAGAGCATTTGAGTTATGTTCCTCAAAGGACTTCCATTCTAGTTGAGTTTTTACAATCAAGTTGTCTAGTAAAAAGGAAATAAACTGAAAAGGACTTTCCAAGCTGGGATGAGGGTAACCTCATACATTTGTAATACCTTTAACTTTTAATCTGAGACACAGACGAACGGCTTCCAAGTTAAATCGAACCATGGCACTGATCACATTTCAAAAACGTTTGTATACCACGTTTCAGCAGGACTCAGGGCGAGAGGTGGCCATGACCTACAGCCCCCTGCTGCAGAGTGTGACCTAAACAACCTCACCTGGAGAGAGGGAGCGACCGATGCTGCTGGACACCGGGTAGCCCAGGGCGCCCTGCACCCAGCGGGGCAGGATGGACAGCAGCAGCCGGGTGACCCGGTGCAGGCGCTTGCGGCCGGCGAGGCTCTGGCGCGCAGGACTGGGGACCTCGGAGCTGACGACGGCCACTTCCTGTGGCTGCCGGAAGCCCAGGACCCACCAAACCCCGCGGTACGCACGCATCTGTAAACCAGAGCTAAAAGTTAGGTTTTGTTTAAATGTGACAAACAAGAATGTGTCATGGTAACATTAGCTATCGGACGTACCATGACGCCAAAGGGCCAGAAGAGGCCGCGCAGAATGGAGCGGAGCGCACCGTCTCTGCGCACGACTCTGTCCTGCAGGTGAGGAGAGGACACCGGTCACGACACAGACACACACACACTCCATGGTGACTTCAGATGACCGGAGCGCCTTGGACACATTGAACCCATGTTTACCTCAGAGTGTTGGGCCTGGGCCTGGGCCTGCTCCTGCTCCACGGTGTCTCTCTGGACTTCACTCGTCATCCTGCTGCGGGTCTGAAGCCTGGTGGCGCTGCCGAGTTGCACCGAGGACCAGATGGAGGATTGCACTGAGCGAAGCCTGAGGGGGAGGGTCATGTACCCCGAGGTCACTGCTGGGGAGCCAATCGGTGTGAGCACATACACCTGGTTCAATCGGCAAGGACCAATGAGCGACTCCCATCAATTAACCGGGAACTGGCCGAGGAGGGTGATCACGTGACCAGTGTGGGCTCAGTGTGCGTCAGTGCTTAATTGTTACGAATGAAATGTGTTGTATTCATGTGTTTAGATTGTTGACACATTCACGAGAAATATGTTGCATAATAACGAAGAGCAAAGAAAATGGATCAGGTGTGAATCAAAATAGGCCTGAGTGGTTGTTCAGACGAGGGGAATGTTCAAATGCCGTTTACCATGGTAATGATACACTTTAATTATAAAGCACAATTCAACACAAAGTGCTTTAAATAAAAGCAACAAAATCAAATTTTGACAAAACAAAATCTGAAAATAAAATGGAATATAAACGGCAGGTGAAGCCCTATCAGGCTTAAACTTTGGCAGTATTACATTACATTACAGTATGAGAAAAAACAAAACAACCATGAGGTAAAAAAAAAAAACGGAAGCGAAATGAAAATGCTCAATAGTTGCGTTCATACTGCACATAAAAAAACAGCCTGAAACTATTTAACAATGAGAAGTCACACGATTAGTTCCCTAAAATGAGTTTCCATGTTATGGTTTGTCTTAAAATATCCTCTGTCTGCATGGAGAGGTGCCAGAGGCTGTGAGAGGCAGGGAGCTGCTGCTGCTGCTGCTGCTCTGTCTGCTCTTTAGCATGAGAAGAGGTTTAATAATGAGGCCCAGTCTTTATGCTGCAGTACTTGACAAGCTCCCTAGAAGGAAACCTCTTCCGGCTCTGGCCTTCGTCACATTTACGTATCTGTTGATGTATTTGTTGGAGGACAAGATGTGGGAAGAAAAGAGATGTATAAAAGCTGCCGTTCATCAACCCTCTTCCTTATCTACTCTCCAAACCTGTGTGTAAAGACAGCGGAAGACTAGTCAGACATGGATAAGGACACAGTCACTCGGACGTTCAGCATTGGAGCTATCAGTGGAAACAAATCTTTGGATGATCTGTCCACAGAACGCAGGCACAGCTGCGCAGGGATCCGTGCACTCCTGTGGGCTACCAGCAGTGCAAAGTCCTTCGGTTGTTCCCTGGGATCAGACTCTCAGACGAGCCGGGAGAACATTTTTCCAAATATCCTCACACCTGGCAGCATCCCGCAGTTCACTATACCGAGTCTGTCTGTGCAGAGCAACTTGAGATCTGTGAACAAGGAGGAAGAGGGCGAGTCAGGAGAAGGTTTGGGAAGTTCTGGGACAGAGCAGGAGACATGTGAATCTGTCTCTGCCTCCTCCTCTGGCCTCTCATCAACCATGTCTTCTTCAGGTTCCAGTTCAGCTCTGTCAGTACGCAAAGCTGAGCGCAGCATCTCAGACCCTTTCATGCAGAGAAGGTCTCTCCTCCTCAGGGAGGGCTCCTATCCATTGCCCGAGGCCCAGCACTGCCTGGACCCGGCCAGCAGACCCGCCCTCTCATTGCCACACCTGGCCAAGGTCACCACACCGTACGGCTTCATCACCTTGAGCCAGAGCCCTCAGATGGCGAACGAGGAGGCGCTTCTGTGCCAAGCTGGGCTACGCCGCTTAACCAGGGATGAGGAGGCTGCAGGATGTGTGGGGAAAGCTCCAGAGAAAAAGAAAGTGGACATGAAAGTCAACTCCTCTCACATTTCTGGAGCTAAAAAGAGACTTTCCAAAGACTCAACTGACTCAAGGACAAAAGGACAATCAGTAAACGCAGAGATCAAATCTTCTCCTGCCTCTTCCACCAACACAACAGCTTCTGCAGCCAGACACCCGGACGGCAAACTGAAACGCCGCTTCTACAACGTGATAAAGAAACACTTCACCACCTGCCATTGAAAACATATGGGACTGCAGAAGTGTTTTAGCAGAACTCAACTTGGTTTACATTATGCATCTACTTCTCTATAAAAATGCACTGGTTGACATTTAAATGTCCCTATGACTTTGCTGTAAAGACACATGCAAAATGTATCAGTTGTGACATCAAAAAATAAAACAACATAAACAGACTGCCACATTGTGTGTTTATGACGTTTGAGTCTATCATATTTTATTCCACACTTCCCTTTTCTTTTCAGACCAACAAACTCCTGTGTTGAGGATCATGGAGAGTGAGTTCCTTACATCAGCCATGTGTTGAAGGTTAATGAATTCCTCCTCCGCTTTCATCAAACTAAAATGTCAGCCCCTCTCAGGGAGGCCTATTTACGCTTCCTGTTGAATGTGTTTATAGTTTCTGCAGCATGAATTGTTTTGGTGCGTCCTCCACACAGAGAACCCAAGTCGTCCTCCTTGCTCCTTAGTTAGCATATGAAGCGGGTTCAGTGGAGAGGCCCTTAATGATGGTTGCCTAATTTATATTTGTAGCCTGTGTGCCCTGAGCTCTCCCACGCACTGAAATTTAGTGAGTAAATATCATTATGACTCAGAGCGCTCCGACTCTAAGTGGAGGACGAGGCAAATGCAAGAATGAGCCCCTGCACACAAGAATAGATTAAGGCGATCTAAATGTATAATATCCCTCCATGTTGTTTGTTTATGTGCATGACGTCACTGGTTTTACATGAACACTTCAAGGCGCATAAGGCTTTCAGCTTTTCATTAAGTTCACTCACAGTGCAGCAGCGTCCTTCAAGAAAAAAGCCTGATCACTCGACAATGATTTATCCCAGATTTGAGCTGCATCATGTTATACTGTTGCATTTACCCACTGATATGAATGGGGTGGACAAAATAGTAGAAACACTTGTCAGTGTAACACAAGCAAATTCAACAGCACCACAAATTACACCCAAAGTGACGATACAGTTTAGTCAATGACACTCGATAACAGTTTCAACATAAAACAAAGATTGAATGATGCCCTTGTTTCTGTGATCCTGGTTTTTCAGTCACCACCCGAAGTTAATGATCATAGTTGAGGGTCCTAAGTTTCACTTTACTTTTTCTTGTGGTCATCTTTTTATCATTTTCGTCTCCTTTACCATAGAAAAAGAAAAGCCGAAGACATTTAAAACTAAAGTCACCACAATGAAAAAACCATGTGCACAATTTTAACATCCAACACTCACCCTCGGTTTTCACATTCTTTCACGATTTCATCATAGTTTTCAATGAGATGGTGACTGATGGTGTAAATGTAACACATACCTGATCATTAAAGGAAAAGAGACAATGGCCCTTTAACACAGGGGACGAGTGAGTCACTGTGGGGGGGGAGCACTTCACCAGCAAACAGCACGACAGCACAAATAATAACAACGATCACATATTAGAATATCATATCATACGTGTTTGTGTGTCACAAACATGACAGATTCAGGATTTTCCAGAATTGATCAGCAGTTCATTCTTTTGTAGCTTATCTACACTGTTGGTCTACATCACTGCGAGCTACCCACTCAATGAAATCACGACTGTTTGCTGTCCTGGCTGCTAAATGGTGGAACGAGCTCCCCATCGACATCAGGACAGCAGAAAGTCTACACACCGTCCGCCGCAAACTAAAAACACATTTCTTCTGATTATACCTTGAAAAACAATTTTTTTTAAATGAAAATAATTTTAAAAAGTAGCGATTTATATGGCACTTACCTATAGCACTTTGTAGTTTGGCTCTCCTGAAGAAAATTGTACTTTCTTGATTCTTGTTGTTCTGGGTTTGTACCCTCATGGTTGAATGCACTTATTGTAAGTCGCTTTGGATAAAAGCATCAGCTAAATGAAATGTAATGTAAATGGCACTGATTAGTTTATTGATGATAAATATTAATATCCCTCCCTATTGTTAGGCCCACTTATACTAACATGACCCCTTGTATAACCTTTTGTAACACAACAGCCAATGGCAGCTTCAGGTGGTTTGCTGTAGCTCAATAGCCGTGAAACACATGATCAGAATCTTGTACAAACCCTTTATGATTCATGATCCTGGAGTTCCTCTGAACTGGCCTCTAATGATGCAACCATGAGACAGAGGTCTGGAGTTCTGTAGGATGTTCTTAGTCATGTAAGGTTGTATACAACCAAACATGAGTCACAGCTACTTGCTTTCATAACAGCATTTGTTTCATAAAATCCTAATTATCCTGACCATGTGCAAATTCAGGAAGAGAACATCAACCAGAATGGCACTTCCTACATTTAAATTCACTATATTCCAAATGTTTTTTGGGATCTGCACCATATTGCACACACTACACACAAATATCATTCCCCTAAACATGTCACCTTTTATTTAATCAAGACCCATGAATTATTCGGTTCGGTTCTTCATAAATCGTACTTATAAACAAACAAGAAAATGTTATAAAAAAGATGTTATTAGAAATTTTATTCTAGTCCTAAACTAGACTAGTAAACGTCAGGTTTAGTCAGGATATTGTTTTGAAACCTCTTCAAATGGTTTAAGGGAAGCACAATTACCTCAACCAAGGAGGTGATATTTTTACCCCTGTCTGCAAGATTGCACACAAACTACTGGAAGGATTTCCTCAATACGTGGTGGAGGGTTGTGGTATAGTTCTGAGAAAAACTTAAAACTTTCGGTGTGGATCCGGATGAGGGGGCGGATGCAGGATTCTTTTTCACTTTCTTTAACATTGTGAGAGAGGAAGTTTTTCAACGTATCCTAGAGAATCCTTTGTGGGCTGATGAAAAGAAATCAGACATATTTAAGGAACTGATGAGTATGTGAAACTTGGTGCAGCTAGAAAAGGGGCTTTTGGGCTGCGGCGGAGATATGTGCTCTACTAAGTTACACCTTTGTTTTCCAGGGTCAAGATCGACTAAATGAATCTCTGCTGGAAAGCACAACAGTGTGACCCATTGCCTTATTTCAAATTTGACCCAGGGAGACCACAGATGCCATAAATTTGAATAAAACACCAACAATTCAATGAAGGTAGTGGTCGTTCATTTTATTTACAAAGAGTTTATGGAACAATCCATGATATTTTTATGGCAAACCTTATTTCTGATGGTAAATAATTTGGAAACATTTGTTCAAATTTGACAGCTAAGAACTATTCTTTGCATGTTTATATAGGTCATGCTATATTTACTATATTTCACTCAAGGAAGTTATTTGTCCAAAACATCTTAGTTGAGCAATACCGTAGATATGGACAAAATAAAACTCAACCTCTGTGTTTTTCTGCTTGAATGTTTCACCTTTCCACTACAGTCAGTGAAAGCTAAAGCTACTGGGTTGAAGCAGTGAGCCCCGGAGAAGCTGCTGCAAATGTAAAGGCTCAAACTGCATCATCAAGGATAGAGAAGTTCATCTTGAGGTTTCCCAGGGCGAAAAGCACATCGACAGCGACAGAGAGAGAGAGAGAGAGAGAGAGAGGGTTAAAAGATTGCAACATGAAGTGTCTCTGCTGCTCTGCCCTGTTCTGTCAAGTTGAGGTTAGCTACACACAAGTTTTGCCCTGAGAACAGACACTTCAGTTTTCCGGTGCCAACCTCAAGCTCAGACCCCAAAAAAAAGATTAGAGCCAAATAAAATTAGCAGAGCAGCAGAGCAGACTTGTTTAAATAAGTTGAGTTAAAAACATGCAACGACACGGAGGGAGAGGGAGTAACCGAGATAGACAGGAAGTCTGAGTGAGAAGTGAGTTAGCCACCTGTGAGCTTCACATGAACAGTGCTCAGTGACAGAGGACGTGGAGGTTGAAGCTGTTGTAACTCTGTAGGGTCCAGATGGCGTATAGTTCAGGGGGCAGAGCGGAGGAGCTGCCACCAGCTCTGCCGGTCAAACAGCACAGGTAGGACCAATATTGTGTTTGCATTGGCTTTACATTGTGGTTAATCCTGATCACATATTCCTATTTAAAATGTCTGGGATACAGGTTGATTTCAGCTCATTTGATGAAGTGGATGCACCACACACAGAACATTCTTTGTTATTCTTGATGCAGATACAAAGTTTTTGACATGCGAACAGTTGCATTCTGCTTATGCAAAGGGTTTATATTCATGATAGAAGTTTAAAGTTTTTTTTTTTTATTCTGTGCTGTTCCTTCCACAGGAGTCGTAGTCGCTCCAGCGCGGACTCTTTCCTCCTCAGCCCCGTGGGACTCCAGCATCAGAACTACGCCTACGACGACGTCTTCTCTGAGCCCACGGATTGTCATGCAGATCAGTGCCCCATACACCAGCGCTACGGTACGATACAGTGGAGTTTAAGTGCGCAAAAATAATCATATGTAGTAAATGCAACTGTAAAACCTAATCAGGTAGGGTCAGATAACTTAGTGCATCCCCTGCTGTTGTTTGGTTCTCAAGGTCTGGGAAGAATCTACTTATACAACCAAGGGTGATGGGAACAGAATGCGTGTCGCCCTTGTGTGTGGTTTCGCCCTCTCAGTTCATCATACAGGCTGCATGTGAGAACTGAAAGAGAGGAAGTACCCATCTGGAAACTCTGACTTTCAATAAAATGCATGTGATACTGAGAGGTTGCCATGATTTGCACCGTATATGTGTAACTCCACTGTCTATGCAGACCCTTGTTTATAATGATAGTTTAAAAACTTAATCCCTTATTTAAAGAAGGTTGCAAAAATACATGGGAATAAAACAACACAGAACAAAACAAGAATAAGAAATATAACATTAAGGAAAGGAAAATATTTAAAACAAAAAACATCCGTCAATAAAAGGCGTTCCTACAAGTGCTGACAAGTCTAATCTCTAACTCCAGCGGTGTCGGTGTCCTAATGTCAAAAGCCTGGTCACCTTGAATTAGCAGCCTTGACTTACTATCAAGTCTTGGTTGGAAGATCTCAGATTATGAATTGGAGCATCAGGAGTTAGTAGCTCCATAATGTAACCGAGGGCCAGACTGGGCTGAGCATTAAAAGTTATTTTAAAAATGTTAAAATCAATCCAACGTTGAACTGTCAGCCAATGAAGAGAGGGGAGAATTGGCGTGATCCACTCGGTGTTGAAATGCGAGCAGCAGAATTCTGCAAGAGCTGAAGCCGAGACACTGATGATTGACTGGTACCTGTAAACATCAGGTGTGAATAAGCAACATTGTGTTGGTTAACAGACCTCTGCAAAAGCCGACATGTAGTGTATGAAAAAATAACAGCAGTTAAGTAAATCATTCAAACTTATACATATATCACACACACGAACAGTAATAAAGGAAAATTCATTTTCATCTTATGAAATATATTGACTGATAAATCTTCTCTGCAGATAAACCAGGTAGGATGAACACAAAGTTTTCTACCTTCACTCTGCACCATAGGCTGTTTATAGAAAGCCCTGCACACAAACAATGACAATGACAATAACAAACAGTGACTGAACTGTTTGTCCAAACAGGCAGGTTTAGAACGGGCACTGCACTAGTTCTCCAAATACTGTGTCCGAAATGCCATCTCTGTTGCTCACTGTTCACGTCTGAAATCTCTCTCTCTCTCTTCTCAGATCCCTTTCGACACGAGGAGAGATTTTTCTCAGACGTCAACCCCCCGCCTGTTCCAAGGAAGAAGTTAAATCGCACCCTCTCCCTCCCTGGAACCAACGCGACCCCGCTGTGTCCCTGGTCTCCCTTGTCTCCCCTGCAAAGACACCCTCAAAACTTTGACAACCCCTTGTACATGCTGGCTCCCGCACCTCACCACTACTTCCATCAGGAGATAGAAGAGGTCACTAAAGTCAGAAGGAGCGTGGTTCCTTTGCTCTCCTTCTCCCAGCTGTCCTTTGACACCCCGGACGAACATCTGCCAAACCTCTTCAGCAGCCTGGACGACCAGAGGGTTGTTTCTCAGGGGATCCTGCATCGCCATCTACTCTTTCTGAGAAGCATGGCGCAGAGTGTAGAGGCCGGGATCCTGCAGCGAGGAGAGGCCGCAGAGAAGGACGCCAGCTCATACCAGCCTCAGGATTTCCTGCTTACTGAGGACAGCCGGCCAAAGCAGATAGGAGAGTGTGTTTACTACAGACTGCACAGCCCCAGGTTCCCAGGGAGGGTGCTCGGTTTAAAGGTATCAGCTATTTGTTTCACTTTCATATACTCTGCAAAATTTCTTTTTCTGTGTTGAGTTTTTGCACGTACTCTGAAATTATGTCTTGCAGTTATGATAGTCTTGGATTTGTATAAGTGGTTTGCATGTTGCTCACAGCAACCTGATCTTTATCACCACTGGCAAATGACTTGCGGTGCTAGAACACTTCCTCTAACTGTCATCAATAGTCTCAACTGCAACAGCTCATATCTCTTTTCTATATCACACACTAAATATTTATGCAGTGCAAGAATTTCCTGGTTATAACTTTGGTTTCATGAGTTTTCTCTCCTTCTCCGCAGGTGCACAAACACGCACATGAAGCACCCACCCAACACCAACTGTCACATGTCAACGTGCAGAGTGTGGTCGCTCATTTCACACCCAGCAGCATCCTGAAGAACGACTCCAGCACCTTACAACCTCAAGATCCCTCCACTCCTTCTATATCAGAATTCACTGCTGCTGAAACACCAGGTGGAGGCAGCACTGAGTATTCCACAGATCCCTTAATGACTAATGTGAGCTCAGTTCAGTCTTTCCTGCAGAGAGGACACGCAGTGAGCGTTGAGAGGGACCTGCCACACGTCACTCTGGAGGACTTCGTCCAGGAGACCCGCTGCCTGCAGAGCGCAGAGAGTTTGCTTTATGACAGACAGGTGTGTGTCCTGTTGCTGCAGATAATAACAGGTGCACAGCATCTCTACAACATCGGGGCCATGGCAGCAGAGCTCAGACCCCAGGAGATCTTTCTGGTGTGGCCCTGCGGGGCGAGGGACGAGAGAGAAAACAAGCTTGATGATTCTTCTGAAGCGAAGAGAAGTTTGAAGACCAGCAGGTTGAAAGAAGAGAGGGAGTGGGAAACCCCGGAGAAAAAGGGCAAGATCCAGATGTTATGGAGGAGACAAGGTTCCCCTCGTGTGGTGTTAAACCCGCAGTCTGGGTCTCACCCCCTTTCCTCCATAAACTCACAGATTGGTGCCCTGTTGCAGTTCTGCTTGTCCTCACAAGAGAGCTCAGCATCAAGCCTTTCCACGTCCTCATACAGACGGGCTCTTCTTCACCTGTCCTCTCTGCTCCAGAATGGGAGCAGCGGGCCTCAGATAGCCGACATGGTGGCCCTGCTTCAGGTGCTCCTCTGGGGGCCCCATGTCGCACTCCTCAATCCCAGCGGCCCCACCACAGCAGCAACTGTACACAACTGGCTGACGATCAAACGGGCGCTGCTGGTGATGAAGCTGGCGGAGAGAGGGCTGATCCAGGATCAGTCCGCGCAGGACTGGGAGGAGTGCATGTGTCTGCAGTACCTGTCATTCACAGACCCTGAGACAGTTGTGAGTGTGACCAGTCAGCTGGGGCTTACTTTGACAATGGACTGACATGTACAGGCAGTCCATGTTGAAATGAGATGGTTCCTTGAATCTCTCCTGGGTATTATTATTATTATTATTATTATAATAGAGTTAAAGGAAAAGCCAATTCCTTCCATGCTCCTTTCAGTATCGATCTTCATGTGAAAAGTGTTTCACTTTGAATGTTTACCTCCACCAAGGAGGTTATGTTTTCATTCTGTTTGTTTTTCTGTCTGTCAGCAAGATTTCTCAAGAAGTAAATGGGCGTGATCAAGAGATAGGGTATTAGCTTCAATGGAGGTATGAACACCCCTTTTTTAGCTTGGGCTGTAATATGAATAATTAAATACCCTGAAGAAGTATTTTCTTTCTCTGCTTTCAGTCAGTTCAGTTTCGGTTATTTCACAAGATAATTGTGCATTTCTCTTTTTTGTATGTGCTGTTTGCACAGACTGGAAATTAAGGACTCTTGAAAAATAAAACCTTAAGATGATTTAATTTTGATTGTGACTGTTAAACACTGCCAGAGGATATATACATGTACAGGCATTTTTAAATCAAAGCTTAACACGTACTTCTGTGATACTGCATTCCCTGATTTGACCTAACTCTAGTGTCATGTTTACACATTTAGTGATTTGATACTTTTATTTCCTGTTTTTATACTTTTACTTGTGTTTTTCATTTGTGGAGCACTTTCTCTTGAGAAGTGCTTTACCAATATAGAGATTGTATTGTCCCAAACCCCTCAAAAGAATTGTTATGGCAGTTTTATAAATAATACTTAAGGGCTTTGATAAACTTGCCTTTTGAAAGTCTTGCTATACGGTTCTTTTGTTTGTCCACACTTTTGTTCCATAACTCAATAAGATGATTACAGCAATGTGACATTTTAGAACCTTAGTAAGCTTCAAAAGAGAAGATCGTCACACAAACTACCAGCATCGGAAAATCCTTTACCAACAGCAGAATGGATCAGTTGTTAAATATGATGATTGGTGAAAGGCGTTAACCCTTCTTCCTTTAGATGTGGTCGAACACGGTGTGATGTTGTCATTTCAAAACACAGAGCTCTCACATGTTTCACGTCTGCATGACCTCACGGGACCACAGATGCCACTGTCTACGTGAGCACTTTTATTTAGTACAGTTACAACATGCAGATTCCTATCAAGTGAAGTAAAATCACAAATGAAAATCATGCACACATTTAAAAAAAAATCAATACAAACTGGAGAATCAACTGATACTTACTATGAAGACATATCTACTTACATGAGTAAGATGAATTTATCATAAATATTACACTGTGAAGACAATCAGGGTTTATTCTGAGGAGGGGGGTGGGGTGCTGAAGGGGAATGAGAACTACACATCACAAAGGGTCATACAGTGGTGAGGACACAATGCCCTGATATTATGTGGGCGCTTGCTTTACATTCCTGGTATATTAACATCTTACCCTAGTGCAAAATCATTGAAACACAGCACGTGGGAGGTATAGGTCAAACGAACACAAAAGGAGCAGGAAACCTCAACCATACTGAACTTGAATAATATTTTCATCTCCCAAAAAATGATAGATTTGTGGGTATGGACCAAAAGAAGTACAACAAACGTTTGTAACTGCTCAGCGTTTTCTAGTCATCATCGGAGGAGTCTCGTTCGATGCTGTAAGCCATGAAGAAAGCGTCAGGGCGGGGGGGGACGAGGGGATGACCCGGTCTCACAATCTCAAAGCCCAGGAAACTGAATGTACGTAGGAGGGAGGCTGAGGAGGGACCAGACGGAAACACGTGTAAATCTCTAAGATGATGTGATTCCATTTAAATACATAAAACATGTGTGGTGACTCATTTATAATTTAATCAGATATTCCTGTCAAAACTATATTAGTATGTTTCTTAAATAGTGAGAATAATGAGTAAACGCAGACCAAATAAAAGTCGTACCTCTATCATCACGGCTCTTGTGAAAGCAGATGAAGACGTAATCAACCTGCAGCTGCTCTTCTGCAAATTCCAGCAGGAGGGCGAAACTGTGAAAAGTCAGAGCAAACAAAAGTGTTAATATTTTATAGATAAAATCTATTCAAGAAAATAAATATTCACGATGGTCAAAGTACATTTCTATGAACAATGTCTGAGACTTCATAACAGAGAATCTTTTTTACCTTTTATTTTCACATCAATCAGACACAAAGAAAAAGATAGATTGTCCTTTTGACCGTAAAAATTTAATGTTTTGCTGACTGACCTGTCTTTGCTGCCCTCGGGCAAAGCTCCAGGGGGGATTTCAACGTAAAGGTTCCCTCCTTTCAGCGCCGCCCTCCAGACACAGAGCTTCCCTTCCGAGCGACGTGGCTCGAAGAGCAAGAAGCGCACTCTGCCGTTGGCAGGGGGGGGCTCTTCCAGAACCAGTAACCGAGCATCCTAAAGGAGAGCGGAGGGAAAAGTGCGTTCAATTATGATAAGAATGTGATGTTGTGCCTTTAATTTCACACAGGTTATTTGACAGTAAATACAACTGTGAAAAAATGACTGAACATGTAAAGTGTGTCAGTATAAAAAAGCAGGTGTAACAAGTTCATCACCACTGACAGTTTGTGCCCTGAAATAGAAAACGAGCTCTAGCTCAGGGGCACAAAACACAACGGCTGGTTTTGCAGTAAACACACTCAGCACACTACGTTTCTCCATCCAAAGATCCTGACCTCATCTGCAATATCCTGATTATTATCACACATGTTTTATTTAGCAACAAATTATTTGTGTAGCCTTTGAGATACATTCAAATATTACAAAAACAAAGCCACAGCATCTTAACAAAACAATGACATCGTGAGGTTCACTGAGGGTAAAGAGAGACACGATTCCAAAGAGCTGAATTGCAAACAACCACCTTTGTGTTTGCATCTCTGCTGCTAGATAGACTTGTCTAACTGCCCTGTAAGCACGAGGCAGGCCCACCCTCCCTACCCCAAAATATAAACATCCTGTGTGCAAGAAGAGACATCAACATGAGGTTAAACTTACGGAATAGAATAGCTTAGCTGAAAGATTGCGATCCCGCTGGTCATTCCCTCGCCCACCTGGGATCTTCAGGGGTGGGAGAGGGGCATCAGGAGCACCACAGAGGCCCTGGACACGGGTTACTGCAACAGTGAGAGCACCTCCTGGGACTGGAGATACTGGGGGGAGAAACAAATGCAGATGGAGCCATTTAAAGAGGAATATTCACTGGAGGTTCTACTTACAAACCCAAACTAAACTCTAAATATGAACATCAGGCTTGGAACAAATTCAGTGTTGAATGATTCAACTAAGACATGGTAAAACATTTGCTAAACCTGGGTGAGTTTTTCAACACATAATAGAAAGCTGGGGGCATAGTTCAATCAGTAACTGTCCCTGAGTCGGACACAGATATTTATATGAGTTTATTGATAAGGAACATTTGACCTCTGCACATTTAATTAACAAGCATGATGCAAGAATGGTTGTGCTACCACAGCAGTGAAGGATTCTCTTCCACATCATCCTTGTCACGTTCCCTGATTCATTGTTCATATAGAAGAGTCACACATCACTTCTTAAGATGAACAGAGCTGTGTGCCTCGGTTTCTCAGATCAATATTTTAATCCAGTCACGTGATTCTGAGGGGAAGACGACCAGATTAACAGGCTCTGTTTGTCTAGCCTACTTTCATCCAACACTAACCGCATTGCTCCAGTTTACAACAGACAGGGACAAACACCATTTCACCCAGAGAGATCAGCTATTAATCCAAATGCTCGACAGAATTGTCTTAGCTTGCCTGTGCAGTCCGTGTGTGTAGCTGCATTTGCAGTGTCGAGAGGGGGCCTATTTTCAGAGTCCTGGTCTGGAACAAACCCATTAGCTGCTGCAGCTGCACTGTTGCAGCAACGCAAGAATGCTCTCACACACACAGATGCTCCCTTACGCAAATGCCACTGTTGTGCTATATGTGGAGCAGATGTGTGAAACCCAAATGAGAACTGTGGTCAATGGCTCAGTCTAACCAAGTCAATCTGTGGTATCTAACCTACTACCTGATCATGCAAACTAATGGAGATTGCGCACACAGCTTCTGCCTAAATCCCATTATCAGATCATGTAAAACAGCCAGTTAGCATCTGAACACAAAACCTCCAATGCCTCTTTTTTTCCTAACATGTAAACTAAAGCACAGGGGGTTCAAATCGATTTGCACCATTCAGCAACCTTTGAAATCCTCATGTTCACTGCAGGCGGCAACACACACACTCGCAGCCCCTGTCGCTCTGGTAAAGACAGCTGCTCTGGTCACATGAGGAACGATTCTCTGGAGCCTCTGCTTGCGTAAGAGCACCGTTGCCATGCATTAATATCACAAAAAGGAACGCTCATCTCTAGGAGGTTGTCGTGTAAGTATTGTTACAGGGAAGTGTCGGTGTGTCAGACGGACGACACGCTGCTGTACCAGCCTCACGTCAAAATATATAACAGGATCAGTAGCTGCGAGCCACTGGGTTAAAAAAGGCACCTGCCTGTGTCGAAGAAAAGCTACTGGTGAAAGAGAGAACTACATATTTTATAATCTTCAACGACCTGGATCACTGGATTATTACATAACAGCTTCGATGCTGTTCACATAAATGCTAAAAGTCGCGAGGGAAACAGGGAAAAAAAAGGCTGGGAGTAATAGATAATGTATTATTTGAGTGATTGTGTAGAATAAGGAGTAGATTCTGAGTGTGTTTATATGTCATCTCTGGACTCAAGCATCCCCATTATACCACCCCCTCCTTCGCAGTGCAGTGGAAATTTCCTATGAGTCTTTCACAGTGATATAGAACCAGAAGAAGCCTCGGGCAAAATCCTGTCATGACACGACCAAGGTGCAAAAACACACCTTGATCCATCGCTCACTTGTTTCAATCCGTCAGACACATTTCCAGGATTCAAACTCCAGTCAATTGGCAAACACAGTAGGAAGTGAACGAGTACAACACGTCCCCGGTGCACTGGCTGACTTATAACCCAACAATAGTTAACACAACACTGGGTCTGAATAAAGCCCACAGCAGAGGTTGTGTTATGATGATGGTTGATGACTGATCCGTTCAAAAACAAAGGTTCCATGTGATCTCTAACGGGAGGTTACTGGATGTCTCGCTGTTTGTTCACCTCTGAATCAAAATGGGGAAAAAACAAGCGATGAAACCCCTATTGGTCAATTCAGCCATTATTCCACTAGGTTCGTCAGCTACAGGCACATTTTACATAACCCTTATATAAATATATTGACTGGCCCGTGTATTCTTACAAGATCACAGTAAAGGTCAAAGTAGAAAACGTGATCACACTCTGGATGTAATATTTCCACTTCAACCCCTGATATATGTAAACACTTGTTATACTGGTAATGTAGCGTTAGCTGGAACAATTAGCAATTCATCTAGGTTGACATTAGCGTGAAAGCAAAGCAAACACACGATAAATAACTCGTTTAAACACAGAGTTACTCAGTCTTAATACGCGTTGTGCTATTAAAAATGACATGGACTAGATTAAATGTCGTTATCGTTAACTATCTCGACAGTTTGACGTTAGCTGACCAGCAAACTCCTCTGGGTTTTACTACTACATTTCTGCGGCGTTAGCATTAGCTTCGCTAGCTAGAGCTGGATATCAGCAGCAGCGCTAACTATGAGTTTGTCTACTTGCTGGATACCAGTTTTCACTAAATGCTGTACAGACGAGATAAAGCTCACTCGTGTATGGTCCTTTTGGAAAACCTGTGTCCAAAAGCTAGTGAACACAAGAATCTGACCATGTGGTTTAAAACACAAACTGGGGGGAAATAGCTCTGTTATGTAAACAAAAAAATATGGGGCACAGAGATCGCCGCTCCAGGAAATACACCGCATCTCTAAACTAGGCCGCGGTTTTTAAACTTAGCTTAGCTTAGCTAGCGCCCAATCCACACCGACAGCGACATCACATACCTCTCGCTTTCAGTTTTATTACTGGACTGCTCGATGACAGGCATCTCGGTTAAGTTTCTCTCTTTTTCTCTAACAAAACAATGACTATTCAAAATCGTCTGAAGGTTAGATTTAACCATCCGGCCAGCGTCCGCACCAGCTGCTCGCTCTGCCCTCTCCTCGTCTCCTACTGCGGGCGAGCGGGTCCGCAGGCTGCGGTATTCGTCATGGGAGGGACGCGTCCGTCCTGACGCGCTGCTGTCACAGGAGCCGCAGCGTCACGAGCCAGCACAGGTACAAAGGACTGAGACGGATATCGACACGGTGTACTTTTGTGCACCTTTTAGAAAACTGTGCGTGTGATAGAGATCCAAGAGATCTTTACATGCACATGCCTAAAGCACACGAATAAGACTATAACGTATTTATACACAATATATATATATATATACACACATGCAAATAACAGTAAAACAGTAAAAGCTTGGACAGAAAAATACACTGAAATTAGGATCAAAAATATAAAAACTGCACTACCCCTCTTATTATTACTGATGTAAGCAGCTGTTCTAGCTGCTGGACGTGGTGCTTCTCATCATATTTTATCACCACTTTTATCAGATAGTCATAATATTTTGTCTGCAAATCATTGTAAATTAGTAACTTGAGCTTCAAGGACAGTCATTCTATTCTAAAATCTGGTGCAGTACCTGGAAGATACCTGAAATATGTGTGTATGTACTGTACTTGGTTACTTTCCACCACAAGTACAACTAGAAGGGGACTCAGTAGAGCACGTACCTCCACTAATGCCCAACACTCCCCTCATGAAAGCACATTTAAATTCACTGGATCTGGATCTTCATTTAGATGTGCACCACACGCACTCATAAATGTCAGTCCCCTCAACATGCCAGATTTTCCCATCAAGATCCATAAAATATTACCAAGGAAATCATAAACTCCTTGCCGGAGGTAAATATACTCTACTAAGTTACTTTCCACCATAAAAAAAAAAACACAACAAGCGAATATGAAAAATATCTGTGAGTTAAAATGCAGTCTTTACCTTCAACTGCTAACAAGTGTAAATACTTTCTTTTACTTTCTAACCGGGCAAGTTTAATAGTAAATTAGTCACAGGTTTAATTTCCTCCTGGCATCTGATATTTCTTGGCGTCAGATACTGTACTAAGACTTCAGTATCAACAGAATCAGCACAAACTACCAATGTCATTTTCCTTTTTTCAACAACCCTCATCTGTGCCTGTCAATCAAGGAGCGAGGGAACATGGTGCAGGGTGTGTATAACACTGACTCCGGTGCCTGCAGCTCAGAAATCACCATCAACACGACCGGGACTTCATTTCAGGAGTGAGACACAACTGAACGGTCCAATCAGGTACGTTTGTTTCTCACTCTGTAGATGTTTATAAATAATTAAACCCTCAAATGTTGTTTGCCTCGTTCAACTGGCTGCAGGTGCCTATTTTAAGCTGCCATATGCGAGTCAATGACACAGAGTACAGCTAGAAAGACTGTGCACGTTGCATTGCAAGTGCATGAACAAAAAAAGCTGTGATTTTGAATTATCCCTAAGCAGTTCTCCCTCTTCATTTACAGTTTTATTTTGGATGCAATTTCTAAACCTTAACCTAAAGGAGTGAGTTGGATCATTTGAAAACATCACAAGTAAGAAATGAGTCCACTTCAAACAACAAACTGAACTTTACAGCAACTCGTGTGCACGGATCTGACTTGTTTGGGTTTTTTATAAAGTGTCTTATGAGCGGATTCTGTCCATCGAAAATCTGAGCGATGTTCCAAATCCATGGAAGGGACTCACTATGAACCGTTGCTTGGTGTTGGCCCTGGTCGTACTGCTGGTGACCTCAGGGGTGAGTGAAGTGCACGGTGAGTACTGTTATCAACAACATACTGCATGCATGGTAATCAATGTACTGCATTGCCTTCCTTTCCTTAAGTGTTTTATTTGAGCATTTTCAATTCCATACGTTTAGACTGATAGCTTCTGTGTATCCTAAATTCATTCTCTTCCATTTGGTCCTCAGTGTCTTCTGTTTTGTTTTGGGTTGTAGATGCTTTGGACTCTTTTGTTGAGGACACAGGGATTAGGTCTTTCATTGAAAGTCTGCAGGATGGTTCAATAACTCAGGTACTGTCCACTGTTATTATCCACGATCTCTCAAAGTCACACTTGTTCTGTTCAGACTCATAGCAATCATTGGATTGAGGTGTTTGAGGAGCTTTATTTTACTCATCCAGAGCAGTAAACACAGAATATGCCCTCATTTGTGTTTCTATAAGCAGTTTGAAGATAATATATATATATATATATATATATATTAAATAATAGTATTAGTAGAATTCTGAAATATGAAATAATTTGGCTCATCAGCTCAGTAGATATGTATGTAGCAAAAAGCAAAAATGGTTTAAAAACTATTCACTCACTAATGCTAATGTCCATATTAACTTATGTGATTTTTTTTATTGGTATAAACAAAGAACAGCCAGTACTTTACTGCCAATTTGAACTTTTAAATGCTTGAATGAATACTTTTACTCGGCTGATAAAAGTGCAGGCCGATTGTACCATGTGAGCATCAGGCTGAACAGTGTGAAACATGAAATACTGTCTTTACCTGAGCAGAGCTGCCAGTGCGCTGTATGATGATTGTATGATGACTTTAACAGCGTATTCCCGGTGACTCTTTCTATGGAAATGAAAGTTGGCCTGTGGAGCAGTTACAGGATGTGTCTGTGTTCAGTTAAATGTCTGACGGATTTCACAAATTAAACCTGAAAAGTCGAGTAGGACAAACCACATAATCATTCACACTTAGCGCGGATTTCCCATTAAGTACAACAACACTACGGCATAAAAGTTAAACCTGTAAAATCGGACCCTTGTAGGCACAACATAATAAATAAGTGGATTTATAAAGACATTTTATGTGGTTGTATATTACATCACATGTCATTTAGCTGATGCTTTTATCCAAAGCGACTTCCTATTAGTGCATTCAACCTCTATGAGGGGCCATTCGGGGTTTAGCATCTTGCCCAAGGACACTTCACTATTTGCTTGGATTCGAGCTGCCAACCTTCTGGTTGGAGCCACAGCCATCTACCCCTCAGCCACAGCAGCCCCCTTATATGTGTGTTATCTGCTGCTGTCTTCCTCCAGATCAACATATGGGACAGTGTCATGTGGTGGTGGGGATCAGAAGAAGTGGGAGTGATAAGAAGAAGAAAGAAGCCGATCGGCAACAAAGCGATCCTGAAACCCAAAACGAAAGAATAAAGGATGTAGAGCTGCTGAAAGAAGAGAACACAGTCTTGTACTTTGAATTTAATAATAAAAAACTATTACATTTAAATATCTTTGTATGTTAGAGAATAAAAGATTTTATTCAGAAATATTTATCATGTTAAATCAATATTTCAAAACCCTTTTTGAATAATATTGGACATATTTTCAAAGATGATGGCAATCTTAATTAAAAAACTAAATGTGCATTTTAATTTGATAAAAAAAAAAGTATTTTTATTATCCAGAGAACATCTCAGATAGATGTACAAACAGTGATGATAATACTGATACTTGAATTATAACATCAAATATCTGTTAACATGTATATTTTTGTTTTCAATACATTTGTGAATGAGTGGAACATTTTGTTGTGTGCATTTACTCCAACCTATGAAAAAGACCTCCCCGAATAAATATGTGTGTATTAATACTGTGCGCATGACAAAACACTTGCTTCATCTAACAAGCTACAGTGACGATGAAACAAGTGAAATCTCTCTGGTGTCTTGAACACAGCTTCAGCGGCATCCACACTCCCTCGCCACGACATCTGGTTTAACGGAGAGATAAGTACCGTGTTCATTCAAGTCCACCACCTCCAGGGCCTCGTAGGCCACGGGCACGCAGCACGGGGCGCGCTCGTCCACGTTCCCGCTCTCGATGTGGGAGTTGAGCAGGACGGCGTGGTTGTTGGTGTTTAACATGGGGAACGCGCACGAGCCTCGGCAGTTGTTGATGACGGCCGTGTTGGGCCCCACAAGATGCTTTTCGAGGGAGACGGTGAGACTCCTCAGGCCGCAGACGTTGCCCCTCGCCGGGTTAGTGGAGCCGGCTCTGGTGGTCCGCAGTCCTATCTGCAGCTCGTAGGAACGGGCCACCGTCTGCAGGGCCTTCAGGAGAAGAAAGGCGCGGTACTGGTTCTCTCCTGGTACATGCAGAGGAGAAAACTGTCAAATGAGTGCGTCTAACAGGATTGGGAGGAGAGGCCTGACTGGAAGTTGGGGAAACACTGCTAAAGACAATAAGACACTACATCACCTGCTCCTGGTTCTGTCTTTGGTAAAGCACTGAGTTCTTTGAGCCTCCCCAGCCTCTCTTTGGCCCTGCTACCCACCTCCTTTCCCCCTATCACCTCCATTATCTGCATCCCAAACTGCTCCACCCTCTGCCTGAGCTCCTCCAACAGAGAAGGAGACAGAGCCAACTGTCCATGATGCACCTGAAGCATGGAGCCCCATCGAGAGAAGGAGAAGACGGTGGTGGACGAGGAGTTGATCAGCCCCGCCAGCAGGGTCTCACTGGAGGACAAGCCCAGCGACAGGTAGGGCATGGACTGTAGCGAGTCCAGCTGGAGCTGAGGGGACTCAGGGTGGTTCTGAGGCAGGACCTCACACAGGAAGCGCCTCAGCTCACACAGGAAGGAGAAGGTCTGTGACGAGGACGGGGTCGATCCTGAAACACGACTACATCGAAGCAAACAAAAACAAAAGTTCATGAGGCACCGCTCTGACGTCACTGTGGTTAAAAACTTTGGCAGGGAACACGAAAGCTAAAACAACCTTGTCTCAGTTCCCCCAGAGAAAAGCAGAAGTGGAGTTACGTTGATACTACTTCCTGATTTCTCACCAATGAGGATGTCTTTCAGGTTCTGCTCTGCAAGAGTGAGTGAGTAAATGTGAGCAGAGTTCACGTGAAATGAGAAAACTAAAAAACACAAGAAACTGGCATCTTACTCAGATCAGGGGATTTGGCCTCGACGGAAATCCTCCATTTCTGACCAGAGCTGGCGTCTGATGCGTTTCCTGTCAACAGGGTGTACTGTGTTTCTGCTGAAATGCAAACAGACTGGAAACCAAAACAGAAACATTTGGGGTTGGAAATGTTTGCAAGCGCTGCTCATCAACAACACCATCTGCAATATTCTGCACTGCAGAATTACTACTACACCTAAAACCATCAACACAGAACAGAGTGTGTACTTTGTGCAATATTCCCAGCAGACCTTTTCTTACCTGCGTGTGAGGCTGCAAAGACGGACTAGAGAAAGTCACTTCCAGGTCTTCACCTTTAGGCGGACTTTGAAACGCCAGGAGCAGCACGTGGCTCAGCCTGAGCAGAGGCGACTGAGGGAGGTCAAAGGTCAACTCCAGGGCTCCTCTGTCATCTTCCTCAGTCACGAGCACTGATGGAGAAAACAATGCATGACCTGAGATTTTAAAAAACAACAACAACATTTCAACTAAAATGACGACCTCTCACCTCCAGTTGGATGCAAAACCTCCAATCCTCTTCTCTGGTTTCTGCTCGTTTCCTGGGCGAGCTCCAGTAAGACTGATCCCGACGGACTGTCAGGTACTGCGCAGACTCCAAACAGAGTAAAACTGCTGCTTGCGAGTTCACCGTCGTCCCCCACACTTTCACGCAGCGCTGCGAATGTGTCATCCACATAGCACGGTGCATGGTGAGGGGTGGGATCAGAAACTGTGGAGGCCAATGAGGTTTGGGGGAAAAAGAACAATTTACATGAGACACTGAAAAAAAGCTTCAAAAGACAAGAATATGAACTCCTTGCAAACAGCTTCATTGATAAGCTTGCAGCACCATAAGATGAGCTGTAAATGCATTTCACAAACAACGCATGAATAAAGTCACAGTTTGAGCTGCGTGGGTTCTGACCTGTCAGTGCCGCACAGGTCCAGCAGAGCACCAGGGCTCCGCAGCAGAAGACGTTCACCACTGGCATTCTTCACTGTCTGTTGGTGTGTCCGTGCTGTCAGTCCTTTTTTCAACTCTTTCTTCTGAATGGGTCCAGCTCCGGAGGATGGGAGGTGTGCACTCCCCCCTTTTTTTTTTCACAAACTGGGGAACACGCCGGCCAAAATAGGAACATCGTGTGTCCTTGGTGATTTTAGACATGTGGGTTGTGTTTGAGATGGGGTTTTTTTTCACCTTCAGGAAGCAGGTTAAGCTCTTACACACTTCATTTTGTTTAATGAGGAGGAGGAGGAGGTGTGTGAGGACACACATCAAGGAGGGTTTGCAGATTATAGAAATTACTTCCTGTACCTTTCTGATGAGCCGTGAAACAGCCCCCCCAGGCTTGAAAAGGAGGAGTATGAAATTAATGCTTTATCGGTGCAGAGCAAATATTCTCAGACACAGGTGAGTTTTCAGTGCTGTGAACTGAGCAGTGATCCTGAGGTGAGAGCAAAAACAAAACATAACCTAATGTATTTACATTGCATTTCAAATACAGTTTGAAAAGACCCTTGGATCAATGTCTCCTGTTTTAGGAAATACATTTTGGGAAATACACATTATATACACGTTATTCACTTTATTGTCAAGATTACTGATACTTATATCATTTACTTTACAGCTACTGCTTGCTCTATACCGGCCTATCCATCCATCGGTTAGTTTGGTAAAGTAGTTTCATATTTAATGGACAGATATAAGAGTGGTATTAATATTCTCATCTATGCCTCAGTAAGAGAGGAAAGAAGCTCCCTGTTCCTTTGGTAGAAAATCTCCCAGTCAGTCACCAGTGATATGACAGTTGAACCAATGTATTTCTCATGGTGTGTGTGTGTGTGTGTGAGTGTGTTTCGATGTCACTGTTGACTTGTTATTGGTCGTCTGACGGTGGTTTTATAAAACAATCGGATCCTTCTTGTCGGAGAGGAACTAGAGTGAAGTCAAAGAAAACGTGAGCTGATGATAGAGCCGCGTGTAACAGTATCACTCCGAGCAGGACACGGTGGTGGTGTACAACGGCATCTGTTGTTTTTGCAGACGGAGAGGAATGGAGGAATGGACACATGTGATGCGATAGGTTTTCAAAGAGCCGGTACTCCCATCAGCGGTCTCACAGCTGCAGCCTTGTTTTGCAGTCTTTCAAGGTCTCGGGGCTGATTTGTGGTCACGTATCTCAAGAGATAAAGTCAAGGTTCAGTGTTGCTCGTTACAAATCTTCGGCGAGGAATGACAAGAATCAGTCATTAATCTCTCATGTTTTCAACGGATCGTTTCTCTGCAGCTATAACCCATCATCATGAGGACATCTACACTGTGGGACAGTGTACATGTCCTCATGATGAACATGCTTTTGAATACCTGCTTTGATTCCCACAGCTCGACCGATTATAACGGCTGATGTGAGCCATTCACAGACATACCGATATTAGTGATGTTTGCCATGAACACTTATTTTACGGACTAAACGAAGCATTTATCTTTATAATATTTTTTTTACTCCCTTATACAAGTTTCTGTATCCACCCCCCCAAAAAATCCACAAGGGTCGGACTCGGAGAACGAAGAAGTCATGCACACACGGTGCTGGGCTATCTGGACCCCATCTGTCTCTCCACTGCTGCGTCCAGGTGAGAAGTTTCACTCTCCAGACTCTTTGGGAGGTTTTCTCTGAGACATTACAGACGTGTTGTCATAAAAAAAACAAGTACAGTGTTCTGTGACTTGTGGTGCTGGGAGGTATTTGTGGGTATTTGTGAAGGAGAAATGCAGCAGAACTACACCAGAAACTAATCAAGATGTTTATTACCTTTGTATGTTCCAGATCAGCAGGCGTATGCAAAATTAGTTTTAAACTTTAAACATTTTCAGTCTTTTCAAAAGTTTCCCTTGATTTCTCAGAGAATTATTCATGGATCTTAATTAACAAAAAAAAAGGCAATTTAAAGAACTGATTTTAATGTTTCATGAGTTATGTGCCATTTGGTGCAGATCCAAATAAAAATCAGGATCAAGTGAATTTAAATGTGGTTTTACAAAGCAACTGTTGGGCCTTGGTGGAGGTATATGCTGAGTGTCTGAGTTCCAATTAAGTTTGATGTCGATAATCAAAACACACCAGCGACGAAGAGACATTACATTGTTTTTGTCTATTTGTCTTTGGTCTATTGCCATTGTTTAACGCTATTGTGATGCTATTACTGCTAAGTGAACGCATCATACATGAGGGAAAACGGAATCACATAAATAAAAGCCACAGCACAACTAAATGAATTCAAATATTATAAGAAACATTTTTATTAATAATCATAAAACGCAGAAAAAAACCCATTAATTCCATTTGTTTCATTATAACATCTTAGGATAAAAGCACCAACACCGAACAGTAACAAGTTTTCAATGAAAACCCGGGGCCTTTTGGGAAATAGGTTTGCCGTTATTGCACCTCAAACCTGCCCTGGCTTCACCAATCAGAGATCACAATACACAGACTGCGGTTCACGCTCGGCTCTTTTAACATCAGTTCAACCCAACAGAGGACGGTGAACCTCCTTGTTTAGAGACATATCAGACAGAGGCTTTTGTGAGATGAGGAAGAGGCTGAAAGTCGTGGCCGTGTCACAGCTTCTCCAGATCAGAACGACTTGTGTAAAGCTAATTAAAGCTGCGTTTCCCCGGAGAGGCTGCATGTATGCGACAGTGAGAATAGATCTGAGGAGACCTGACTAAATTGTTACCTTGACATGCACTTAATGAGGAGCTTGTCCTGGTCCTGAGTTTGGGGGGGGGGAATACTGAGGGACTTCATCGCGGCACGAGATGGTGTGGTGCGATTAAGTCGTGGCGTGCAGTAGTTTAAATCTTTTGCATCGTTACAAGCATCCTGGGAAGTTCCTGAGTTTCAGACCTTTGGCAGGATTTAGAGTAAACGGCCTCGACTCTACAGCTCTCACAGGTTATCGAGAATTCATGTACCAGGATGGAGATGAAGCTGGAGAACTGCATCGAAGCTTTAAGGTCCAATCATGCTCATGCACCAAAGGACTTTGATCACAGCACCTCACCCCTTTCAGTGATTATACAAGAGGCGGGTTCAAATCTGTGTAAAATAAGTGTTCCCATGAACTATTCTCACCGTCACACACATCACAAACCCCCCCTCCATGTGAGAGAAACTTCTCTAGGTTAGACTGTATTATCCAGAAACCCGCCAGGCGAGCTCGTGTTGACTATCGTTACCCATGAAACCCTGCAGCACAACAGGGGAAGAGCAATGTTTTCGTATGAATAGCTGCAATTTCCTTGTTTTAAGTGAAGGAGAGCACCGTGCTGTCTGTCCAACAAGTAGTATTAAAAACTGACAGGAATCTGAAGACACAGTTAGAAGCAGAACATGTAATTGTAATCGTATCAAACATCAAGAATAAGAAAAATCATAACGTCAGACAATAATTACAAAGGAGCTCTCAGTGCTGGTAACAAACGGACTCTATTGTCTCTAGTTATGTTCTAAAACGTCTCTCTGAAAACACGCTCATGTTCGCACAGTGAGTGCACAGGACAGGAGTTTACTATAAAGCTTTGATTATTATTAGTCTAATTTTCCCTTAGATATGCACCATCAAGTGGGAACATAAAACCACACACACTGAGCTTAAGTGTATCCCACTATCAGAAAAATAAGCTTTGCTGCTCACACACACACGCTAACACAAGTGTTTTACATCAGCATGTCTCACAGTATGCTTACTCTACATGGGAGGGCCTTGTCAGTAAGACATTCACTTTAAGCACCAGTAAAGATTTCATTGTCGTTTGGAAACAGAAGCACCATTTTTCCTGCAGAATCTGGGTTGGTGTGTATATATACATATATATATATATATATATGTATATATATACATATATATATATATATATATATAAAAAAGGAAATAAAAAGAAACCGACATGAAAACTTCTGCTAAAAATCGAGATAACAGTTCTAGAGCTTGAATCTAGTTATGTTCAAGTCACAGCACCTTTGTGTGTTGAATACACAGTTTGTGAGTTTCTAGTTCTGTGGCGTGTGTTTTTAAGACGCCGTCTATTAAGGTCCTGCGGTGGCAAAGCTTCGCTCTCCCCGGCTTCAAGCCTCCTGTTTAACAGGTTGAATTTAAGGGGTTGCAATGCCAGCACCAAAATACCCCTTTTGACTTATATATATATATATTTACTCATTTATACATATAGACTGTATATAGAGACTTATCTTATATAGCTTTCTGTTTTATGCTGGAGACATACAAGGGGAAAAAAAAACATATGTACAAAATCAGTGTGTCTTGTTAACCTACAGATATGTGACTTACTATTGAGAAAGCGGCCGGACACATGTTAAAACAGCTGTGTGAGAAACATGAACAGAGGCCCCTGTTTACACAGTATCCATCTTAAGATGGAGTCTACACTTGTACACGAGGCGTTCAAAGACAAAAGCATATTAAATATGAGAAAAGGAAATGCCTAAAAAAAAGGCTTTTATAAACGTCCCTGTGTACAGCACCAAGTGTTCGAATTGTTTTTATGTTTTCACTAATAGAAAATAAATAAAATCAGGCACAGTCCAAATTTAGCACCATGGTTTTCAGACTGAGTCAAGTACACACACTATTGCATTCTACACTGTCGACACAATTCAGGATTAAAAGAAAAAATAAAAATAAAGAGAAAAACAAATACCAAGGCAAAAGAAGACTGATGGCATAAATATAATCATCTAAATTATACACAACTATACAGTTGGAGCATGAATCACATTCACAGTACAAACATTGTTTACAAAAATAACAAATTACACAATAAAAAACAAACAAAAAGGTGTGAAAAGAGTCCAGTAGTTTGTCGTGGTTATGTGTTTTCCCAGTGTGTGAGGATTTGCATGCATGAGTGTGTATCTGTGTTGTAAAATGTATAAACCCACATTTTGCTTAAACCTGCGACAGCAGAGATAAATATGAATAAGTTTAGCATAAGAAAAGTTAAAAATTCCTGCTGTGGCTCCACAGATTAGTGTGACTTATCAAACTGACCGGAGGAGGAAATATTCACAAATACAATAAGTTCAATTGTCTGTGGTTTTACTGTTTTTCTTTTACACCTGGATTCAGTTTTACTTAACAGTGCAGCCACGCCCCCCTGACCTGGGATTCCATAAGTGTGGCTAACAATACACAAAAAACACAGAGCACCATCTCATTAAATCAAATTCCATTGGTCTTATTAAAATAAACATTAAAATGTACTGTGCTAATGAGTCCGACTCAGTGTTCTTGTCACCCCTGGAAATGATTCACCAAATTTTCAAAGTGAGTTTGACGTCAGATCATTTTATGTGAAAGGTTAATTTACACAGATTTTCTCTCAAACTCTTCATGTGTCCGTTAGAGAATGTGACATGCACCTGATTATTGTCACCAGAGAAACTTTCATTGATATGTTAAATATCTCATATTAGAAGATAAAACACTGAAACAGTTTCCATTACTCACAATGTGAATTAAATGGTTTGGCTGAAGTTAGTAGCAAAGAAAAGAGATATTAGTTCTTGGTTTTGTGGGTCAAAAATGGCAGACCTTAAAGTGAATAAGATAAAAATAGAGCAAATCATTCACATAACCGGAGTTTATGGGGTGTCAATAATCCAGCCAGAGTGTTTTTGCTACACTAGTAACTATCTTACTATCCAGTGTGAAGTTAGACCAAAATATAAAGTTCCTCAGTTCGTCAAATATGCTTCAACAAACACCGAATTTTACTGAAGGAAGAAAACAAGCAATAGAGCACGCATGCAGAGAGGGAAGGCTGCATGA
The DNA here is from genome assembly GCF_022539355.2 of Hippoglossus stenolepis. NCBI lineage: Eukaryota > Metazoa > Chordata > Actinopteri > Pleuronectiformes > Pleuronectidae > Hippoglossus > Hippoglossus stenolepis. Next base: position 17,658,284 of record NC_061496.1, on the reverse strand, counting down.
CATGTGAGCAGAGTTCAGTGAACTGGCCTGTGTGTGTTTGTTTTAATGTGTGCACACACACAAATTGAAATTTGGACAGAGGATGACACCAGATGAGATTCAGCTCTAGAAAGTTGGACTGTGTGCTTTTATCGGTTGTTAAATGTTACATAAAATCAATCAGAACTGATTATTTTGCCGAACACTAGTTGCTATAGTCGTGACTTAGACAAATAAATGACAACCTATCATAATGTTGAGGGCGTTAATGTTAAACCACAGAATCATTCAGGTCAGTCAGTGCTGGGCAGCAGCCAGTGCTGGGCAGCAGCCAGTACTGAGCTCAAACCAGCATAATCCACTAACAACACTCCTAACATTTACATGACCAGTACCAATGAATTCTGCTCAAGCTAACCATAGTGGTGGTGCTGGTTAGTGTGTGTGTATGTATGTGTGTGAGAATGTGTATCAGAGATCCCACTACAGAGGCCGGTCTTGCAGGCGGTTGGGTAGTGCAGACATTTTGAAGCACCAGTGAGTGAGGAGAGTGCCTTGGTCCGCACCTAGACATTTGCATAGTTTATTTTTTGTTGAGGTAGTTTTCATCAGTTACCTGGTGGAGCAAAGTAGAAAAACACATGAGTGATCACTGGCTAATAGATTCAACACAACAAATAAACAAATGAGTCAAAACAGAACCAAATCATGACACTGTCAAAATCCTAATGTATCATCCAGCACACACAGTCTAAAACAGTCTTAGAAAAATTTGATGTGAAATTAATTCAATTTGTTCTAGAGTTGCCGCGGTAGTCGGTTGTACACTTTCTTCTTTTTTTTTTTTATAGACATAAGACTTTGGCTCATTTCGTTTTATCAGTGGTGGCTCTAATTATCAATATTGAGTCTGATACTGGAGTTAGACAGAGTCTTATCACATGATGAGGAGAGTTTATCGTCAAGGATGATCAGCCTTTTGAGTTAAAAGATAATTAAAACGAGAAAGCGATGCAGAGCTCAAACTTTACAATGACAGCTTCAAAACTTCTAAAAGACCTTTTATGTTATTATGGAAACTGATCCAACACAAGTTTATTATCCACTGGGTGAATTTCTCCAACTTGGCATCCCTAATTTGTTTATAATAATAAATCGGGTTAATATAACTTATTCACTTTAATTTGAACAAACATATTTCATTTGAGTTTTACCAACTTTTTTGGGGGATCGTTCAACACATTTTTTAAACCTTAGATCTGTCTTACCTTGTTCAATCAGAACAACAGCTTGTAGGATCACAGGAAAAACAGGTTTCCTGTCTCTCACTCCCTACCAGTCTCTCTCTTTCTCTCATTCTCTGCCTCTCTCCACCTTCTGATTGCCCCTTTCCCGCCCCCCCTCTGCATTCTCCCACCTCCCCCCCCTCCCCAAAACCCTATCTAGGTCGGGAGCCGGGGAGCTGGGAGGCGATGTAGTTTCCATGCATGCCCTGAGTCCTCCACATGCTCCCGCCACCACCTGAGCTTGTGGCCGGTGGTGGAGGGGGCAGCCGAGGGGAGTAGTGCACTGTGAATGGACGAGACGAGGAGGAGGTGGACAGGGAGGAAGAGGAGAGGGAGGCAGTAGCGGCAGCAGAGACAGAAGCAGAGGTGGAGGAGGAGATGGAGAGAGAGAGGGATGACTGTCCTCTCTGGTGATGGAGAGAAGAATGGGAGAGACGGGAGGAGTAGAGGGGGTCTGACCGGGACGATGGTGGGGCGTCAGAGTGCGTGGGTGCTGAGGAGGAGGGGACGCTGTGCAGGGGCGGTGGAGGGGGCAGGGACAGCGTGGGAGGAGAGGGGCTGTGCAGCACTGACTGAGTGCGGCTGTGCTGAGCCTGTGAGAGCGGGAGAGGTGAAGACACGGAGGTCAGGCGTGTGGAGGGCGGCTGGGGGGAGGTGCGCTGCTGGGTTTGGGAGGAGGTAGAGGAAGAGGAGGAGAGACTGAGCAGAGAGCCGAGGCCTCCAGAAGCAGGCAGCGCTGCCCCAAACTGATGGGAGGACACTGTTGGAACCACGTGGTGAAATATACCTGCAAATCGTACAGTAGAAAATGGAGGGGGGAAGGCAGGGCGAGAGAGTGGAGAGTGGGGAGTGGGGGGCAGATAATAGTAGCAAAGAGAGCGAGAAGGAGTGGGGACAAAGAGAGAAGCAAGGACTGAGCCAGGTTGTGCATAGCGCCAAGCCAGTCTTTAGACAAGCACACACAAAGCAAACTGAGTCAGTCCACTGTGGCTGTGGTCGGACAAAACCAAATCCACAGGGCCAATTCAGGATCTTATCAAACTTAATCACAACAGTGTTGATTTTTCTGGGTAGATTTTAACTTACAGGTGAACTGACTCTGACGTACAACTCCTACAGATACACCCATAGAAAATGACAAAGGAGTAAAGTATGACTTGGGTAAAACATGTTATGATTCATGGCCAATTAAAGATTTCTACTGTCGTTAAGAATTCAATTGGACAAAGTGCAACATTTTCCAAGGGTGTTTCCAACTGCAGCACTCAAGCAGCCAGTCCATGACAAAGCGAAGCAGCACAGACTCAGTCAAACTGTCAGACTGAGTCCGACAGAATGACAGCAGCAGTAGGCCTCCACTTACCAGGTCAGTTACCTCAGACCCCTGGTTAAGACTAAGCCCTCACTCTAACTGGTCAACAATACAGAGACAAAACTATACGTGATAATTGAATCAGCGATGCTCACCTCCAGCCGCTCCCCCTGCCAGCCCTGCACTGGAGAAGCTTCCCATGGCAGAGTGTCCGTTGACGAGCCGCGGGGTCCCAGACACCGTGGACCCGCCTGTCTGGGCCCCGAACAAGGATTGTAACACTGATGCCCCTCCAAGCGGGAACTGGGACCCCAGGTACTGTCCCACAGACGACCCCGTGGTTGAGGAAACTGCTACAGGGCTGCCGCCCACCTTCCCACTCAGAATTCCCCCTCCACTGGTAGCAGCTGCAGAGATGAAGAGGTTCTGACTGGCCAGGCTGCTGCTCGTCTTCAGATCCCAGTCACGGGGGGTCTTCTGCTTCTGGTGGGTCTGGCGCTGTTCAGAGCTGCCGCCTCCCTGAGCTCCGCTGCCTCCACTTCGGCTCCCTGCCTCCTGACTGAGGAAGGGATTGGGGGTCATGTAGCTGGACGACTCTCCGTCACTCCCTTTTCTCACTTGCTGATGTTGTTGTTTGTGGTCAGAATCTGAGTCTGTCCCCCGGCTGGAACCCCCCATGCCGAAAGGGGAGCCCCCCTGTCTAAGGTCAGAGTTGGGTTGCTTTAGGTCAGATATAGGTGAAAAAGTAGATTTCCATTTGCTGGTAGAGGACAAGGAGGATGAAGAGGAGCCTTCACTACCTGTGCTGTTTCCACTGCTGCTACCAGATTTTCTGCCTGGTGGTGGAAGATAAAAAGAACAGTTGACATCAAGAAGCTTTTATTTTAACGTGAATTCAAACATTTTCTTCAGCGTACCTCTTTCATTATCCCCTAATCTACTTGGTCCATCCCTGTTCTCCAAGGATATAGTTGCAATTTTTCTTTCAATTCTGGAGGAAAAAGACAAACTCAGTAACAGGAGGCTTCAAAATGTGTGTGAACATAATAAAAACTGCAAGAGTTGATGCAATCAAATGACACAAAGTCATGTTTTTTTATTAAAACATCAAATTAGATGATTGATTTGCAATAAAAGTAAGGGGACATGTTGCAGTTGGCATCTGGATATGACACAACTAACAAGACTTCGGAAAAGAGAAAAATATCCTGCAGCTATAGAGGAAACCTCACAACAAGGCCAGCTCAGCAGGTGTACTGTACTAATTATAATGACTATTACCGAGAACTAGAGCTGTCAGCAGGGTATCCTGAGTCATCGTCATCCGAGCTGGGGGGTGAGGAGTAACGACTTGTGCCATTGAGCTCCAAGGGCCGCTCTCTCTTCAAGATGGGAGGCTGGTCCAGGTCAGGCCCACTGGGGCTACGGCTTGATTGTTCTGGTGAAGAGATGGCAGAGATCTCCAGAGGCTGGTTGATGTTGTTGACCTGTTGGGATGAGGACATGATGATCACACCTAAATGACACTCATGGATGATATTGGGTTGAGAATAATCACCTGCCTGTAAAGTCAAATTATTGCAGCACATGGCCTTATGTTAGTGACTATGACTGATAGTATTATTGTCATCATTATGCAACGTTATAGAATCATAATATATTACAAATCGGCACTTTAACAATCAAAATAGTTTCATATTGCTCCCTGCTGGTTTCCATCTCAAATGCTTGTGGTGACTCACCATGGTGTTAATGTTGAGTGGTGATCCTGAGGAGTGGGTGTTGGAGCTGAGCCCAGGGAACGACCTCCTCTTTGGGGATCCGCTGGCCGTGACAGGCCCCGCAGAGCTGCGTTTTCGTCTCCCACGCTTGCGTCCCTCCTGAGAGCCGAGGCTGTGAGAGGAATGTGATGACAGCATATGTGTGGGGGTGTGTGTGTACTGTGTGCCAGGCGACTGGTGATGGTGGTTTCCATGGTTACTGTGGTATCCCTGCTTGGCTGAGTTGCCAGTGTGATGGTGGAGGCGTGATCCTCCGGCCACGCTGCCTCCACTGCCTGACGAAGTGGAAGACGTGGATGAGGAGGACGAGGAGAAGAAGATTCTCCTCCGCAGTTCACTATCCTGGGGCTCAGTGTCAGATTCACCTCCCTGGCGGTCTTGTCCATCTTCTGGAAGAATCCTTGGTGGTCCGTCTGCATATTGGAGCACCCCTCCAGTACTGAGTGGGGGGCTTTGGATGGGACCTCCTCGACCTATGGGTCCTGTCAGAGGAGCATTGCTGTGTGGAAGAGGTGATGAAGAAGCACCATTATGGTCCTCAGGGTGGGGACCTCCATTCATCAGCCCTGAGCTGGATGAATATCCTAAAGAAAGGGATAAAGATACACAGGAGGAGAAGAAAGGCAGTTATCAAATGCAGAACACAACAGAAGGAATTAATAATATCTTAGTCATTATTGTTAGGTGTGAATGTATGAAAACATTGAGTAGTTAAGAGGTAATCCTTACCATTAGTCTGGCCTGACTGAGAGACGGGACTGGGAGTACTTCTCTGAAATTATGGACCCAAAAAATATATTATGACATGAAATCATAAATAAAAACAATGTAAAATGTGAGTAAATAGCTGTTCGTACAAACCACGTGTGTACATAAACCTTATTTCATATCATTACACCTACAGCAGGGCACCAATGTTAGTGGCCTAAACTAAGGTACGAGAGGGCGTCCTATCAAAAACTTTGTCCTACAACAAAAAATTGAACAGGAACACTTTCAGTAATGTTCAAGTACATTGGTTAATAGAGATAACAAAAAACTGGTGACTGTGCCAAAGTGAAACTGTCGTGAGGGTACTCACCAGTCTCTCAGCTCGGCTGGGTAGCACCACGCTGGCCAGTGGAATGCTGACAGGTAGTTTACTTGGGTGGACAGTGCTCAGGGGGATGCTAATTGGAAGGCTTGTGATGCTGTTATCAACCTGAACAGATGGACTCCTCTCTTTACAACCCTTTAAAAAGAGACCAAAGGGAAAATGTGCTGACGGTGAGAGAACTGAAGATCACAAGGGAGTTAGGAAGTTGAACGGACAGTAAAAGAGAGATCAATGTTTACCCTGTCTGAACTTTTCTGTGCATCCAATGCATTGGGAGAGGGGCAGTTCTGTTTGGCTCCAAGTGGTGAGTTAACACCAACAAATTCCCTGGAAAAAATAAAAACAAATGGCAAAGTTTTACTTCCACTAGTTAGCAATTTGTTTCTTTAGGGAGAAACTTGAAGACCTTTGAAAACTGGGAGATTCTCGCGCCTACCAACCTGTGCATGGTCAGCCCCGGACCTCTTAGGTGCATTGAGGCAGTGGGGTCCTGGTTAAGGTGCCTCCGCAAGGCAATCTTGGCAGGGGAGAAGCGTGTGTAGTCAGGAAGAGTGTGGAAGGAGCTTTGCTGCCTCTGCCGAGCGTCAGGGGCAGCGGGTAGTACGATCTCGTGGTCGGGAGAGATGGGCAGGTAGCGCGAAAGAAGCTCTCCCTTTGTGCTGGCGCGGTCGAAACATGGTGAGCTGGTGCCATTAATGGAAAGCTCTTGGCTGACACCATTGAGGGCTGGGGCAGAGGACAGGCCGAGCTTTGAGGAGTCCAAGTCTGTGGAAGAGCGCGATTCCAGGCTCTTCCTGTATGGGGAGCCATCACAGGGGCTGTACGACTTGAGCTGAAGCAGCTCCTGCTGCCGCTGACTTTTCTCCAGCTCCACAATGCTGATCTACAAACACACACCAGGGGGAGCCATTACACAGGAAAACAGGTATCCAGTGATGATGTTGACATGTCTAGGAAAAAAAGTGATTCAATAAATCTTCAATTCATTCATCTCTCAGGTGATAAGTTTAATGCCCATAAATATCTCTGAAGAGACAGAGCGACAGATGAAGGAGGGAGGGGACAAAAGAGAAAACAGCAAATGTGGAGCATAACAGTAGAAGAAAAGAGAAATTCAGGCATTTGGAAAGAGATCTGGCAGAATCAGGAGGTAGACTTTGTACCTGCAGCTCCAAACAGTGTCTCTGTTTCTCAGATATTTGTCTGCGCAGTGCTTGCTTCTCCTTCAACAGACTCTCTAAACACAAAGAGCCCCAATCCAGCTTCAGCTCCTCACATCGAGACTTCAACTGAAAAAACAAACAAATCTACAGTTATTTATTTGCTTTTCAAGAATACTCAAGTGAAAGTAATCATATTAATACTGCCGGCCATTATCGTAAAAACTAGAGCAGGAATGGTATCAGGTGTGAATTACTGGATATGCTGCTGGAACAACGAGGTTTGGGTTACAACACTAAAAGGCTCTGAGGTCTCACCAGTAGCAGGCTGTGGTCTCTCAGTAAGGCCATGTCTCTCTCAAGCTGTTTGGTCTGCTCTTTCAGCTGACGGTTGTGAGCCGATATCTCCTTCTGGGCCTGCAGCAGGTCTTCCGCAGTCAGGGCTTTCACTCCCAGCTGCTCATACACACACAGCACAGATACACACATAAGCTTTTTTTCCCCAGACATGACCTGCAGATAAAGTCCAGAGAATTTGGTAGACTTCACCCGCAATTTGCTTTTCACATAAGCACAACACAGCGGGAGGTTTTCTGCACAGACACGTTCACAACAGCAACAACTTTGCTGATGCTTTAGTTATCAGCCTGCTAAGTGTATTCAGGGTATGATCACTGTAACCAAAGTAATGTCATTATTATGTTATGCTAGAGTTTGAGCATTAGTGCTTCTGTGTATCATTGGATTGAATTGCTTTATAATAAAAGAACATTAGAAGGATGGATCAAGGACTTGACAGGAGATAGAAAAAAAGTGCAAATTTCTGGATGTCGGTATAAGATAGTTTATAGGAATGTTGTGTTTAAAAGGACAACACAGTCGTAGTTCCTACCTCATCTAGTTTAGTCTGAAAGAGACCTTTGATCCTGTCCTTGTGAGAGTGACAGACAGAGTGGAGTTGCTCCGCCTGTCCCGACAGATCCCTGTGTTTTTGCTGCAGAGACATAAACAAGAATACAGTTAAGTGGATGGACCAAAACAGAGCAATCAGCTATTTAAATTACTTTTGCAGATATATAAAATGTACTTGAATACATGAAACCTAGAATATATTTTATCAAAATTGCAGCAGTAGCCAATCAGTAGCGTATGTAATGACATATCTTAATACCTTCTCCTGTTCTAAAAGCTGCTGCAGGTTGGAGCGGTACTGAGGAGTCTTCATGTAGGCCATAAACTGGATGTACTGAACTTTGATGTTATCTGCGAAAAGGATTCAAGACACATGGGGAGAAACGAGAAAACACAAATACATTATTAGTTAGACAGAAAGCCACATCTACACTGATATGTTTTTGATTTAAAATGCATAATGTTGGCTACATTTACAGCTGACATCCACTCTACTATTTATGAATACTCTGGGATTGTATTTCAGTCAGGTGGGACAGAAACAGAGACCTTTGGAGAAGATGAAGCAGACACCCACGATTTCGTCCTGAATGGGTCTTATCAGTCAATCCTTATCTTTCCCTGATACATAACACTACTATTATATGATCCTTTTCAGGAACAAAACAAATGGCATCAGCCTTGACTACCAACAGTGAATGCAACATGGATAATGAATGACAAACACTGCTGACCTGGCTGTCTTTGCTAGCAGCTGTTGTGCAGCTAAATAGCATTTTAAAAATGCTGCAACTGCCAACATGTGCAGGAGGCATTAGGATGGATTATTGTTACAATCCCCATAGGAACGTGCATGCTAAGTGTACATGAATGACTATTTCTGATTCCGAGCTAAAATATTTATCTAAATCGGGAAATTTTTATTTTAAAAATGGCTTAGTGTGTACATATCCTTAAAGTATTTTTGATTCAGTCAAGGTAACGAGTTTTATCTCACTAGGCTTTGTAACTCTCCTTCTGACCTCATTTGTAAACGAGTAGACTGTTGTGTTAACTTATCATAAACAGATCACCTTTTCCAAGTCGTTTTAACTGTTCAATGTTAATCAAATGGATTTCACAAACTGCATTTCGTTGACAGAGTTGTTCAAGGTCTGGTGCATCTTCGTAGGCTTACCTAGCAGTTGTTGCAGACCAGGCGGAGTCTGGCTCAGCAGCAGTTGACTAGAGGGATAGTGCTGGACCTTGGGAGGTAGCTGGTAGAAGGGACTCTGAGGTGGCCGGTATGCATCTGCACACACAGTAAGCATGTTGAAGTTAAAGTCAAATGAGATACACAGTGATGTAGTTAAGAGGACATTTGTCTCTTCTGTGATACGCAGCTTAAGATTTCCATGAATGGTCTTATGGTTCCGTTCGGAAGGAAGGAAACTGATATCTCATTATGTGTGCGTGAATATGTGTGTGAGCTCTGACCCTGAGGGGGTGCCGCAGAAAGGGTCTTGGCGTGCAGCAAGTCCAGCGCGCTCTGATTCTTCTTGTTTTTCTTCTCGGCAGCCGGGGCAGCTTTCTTGGGTCGGCCGCGCTTCTTGTTGTTCAACTTTCGACCTTTGGACAAGATCCGGGTTCTCCTGGGTTTGGCGGAGGGCTTGACCACTGTCACCAGGCTGGGACGCTCTTCCTCCCCACAGGAGTCCTGTTGCTGTAAAACATATAAACACACACATATTCACACAAAGAGGACAGGAACCTCTCCTTGCAGAGTTAAACAGACTGAGGTGTAAAATGACACATAATATAGCAAAATTGAAAACATGTTGTGTAAATCATGTCCTACCTTGTTTTGTTCTTTCGGTTTTGTGGGCGTGGTACTATTGCTTTTATTGTCCTTCGTGTCTTTCTGCTGACGTCGCCGAGCAACCTCTTGCTCCTCCTGATACGAGATGAACCATTTTAGTTTATTTTAATACATACATTGAGGGACACTGTGTTTATACTGAGGAGGAAGAGCAGGACTTACCCTGAGTTTAGGATTTTTGAGACTATGAAAATAGTTTTCAAGCTGAAAAAGATGAGAAGAAAATTAGATATTTGGGTTAGGGTTAGTTAAGTCTATTAACATTATTATAGAAAGCTTTTAGCTATTATTTTTAGTGAGTTTTTGGGTTGGTAGACATGCCAGATACCCAAATTAACGTGTAGAAGCACCAACGAAGTGGAATTTTCATGATATGTCCCCGTTAACACTTATACACACTGATAATTTTTTTGTCTGGAACCTGATTTCAAATGTCGCTGTAACTACAATAATCACAAAGGAAAAAAATATTATATTATTTTACTTAATATCTCTTCACTTGAAATCTCTCATTAAATTAAAAATAAATGTGTAAAGTCAAACTCATTCAGGACTATTTTTAAACTAAAGGATGCAAATGACCTGTAACGTGATTTAGAATTTCATCAATTTTAGTAACTTCAGTGATTTCTCTTATTCATGCTTCAGCTTTTTCACACAACACAAGAGACTCAAAAGTGACATTTGATCATTTACCCTCCTAATATATATTTAGTGCATATTAAGAAACAAAACACATTCAAAGCTGCATTTAAATGGTGATGACAATTTCAGCCTTGTGTTTAAAGGCTGCGCTGATGTGTTGCTTTAGGTACTGGTGACACATGAAATACAAAAAGTTATCACAATGCAAACCATTTTCTCCTTTACTTCGACAATAAAAAACTGTGGAAATAAAGATCAACAGTGTAAAGATGATTCTTGTTACAAACAGATACACTACAAATGAGTGCTTATGTGTATTTGAACTGCTACCACAGGGTCTTGCCACATAACACTGCATTGTGGCATTCAAGTTGTGACGTGGTTGAACTTTCCTTGGGATAACTATGCATTTTGTGGCCCCCCTGTTGCACTGCCAGAATGGCCTCATTGAAGTGAATGAGTGGGCTGCATATTCTGATAGTACAGTCTGTGCAAGTCTGCATGTGGCCTAACTCTGTTCGGCTTGACCAAATGCCATTCTCTGAGGGACAAAAAACTACAGCCACATCCCTACTGTGACACTGTTACTGCTTCAGTTGCATTTCAAGAAGTTCCACCACCAACATTATAAAGAGCGAGTACAGATTGTACAGCTGTCTATGTCAAGTGGTAACACAAAACACATCAACACATGCAGATTGTTACCAGCACCTATTAGGCAGCCTTGCAGCTGTCTCACTGGGATTCCCACTGGTTACCGGGTATTACTTTAACCTACTGCCAGAGTGACACACACTTCAGTATTATCTATTGGGCTTGTTTCACCTTGCATAACCCTGTGTGTTCTCTCCTCAGATTGATAACTCCTGAGACTGACTCATTAAGATAATAACAGCTGCTGTTACGGAAGCCTGCCTCTTGAGCTGAGGTTACTGTTGGTGTCTAATCTAGTGTGTATTGGCACATTGTAGTGTTTTATTAGTCACAAGATTTCCTCTGCTAGTAGTTCTAGTCTCTGCATTTGTGTCCACCTCTAATCACCAGTTACACGAGCAGTGATGAAGAAAAGTTTTAGGACTTACTATGGTGCGGTCTATGGTATGCAAGTAGTAGGAAACTGGTTTTCCAGTCCAGGACACAGAGCCCCTCAGTGGAGAAAGCTCCACCACACGCATTATTGTGCCAATATCTGCAATACAGACAGAAATGCATACACATTATATACTAAACAAAAGAAGCTTTAAACAATAAAATCTGATTTTTCACCGATTGTAATACTTACCACTCAAGTTTCGACTGTTTATTCTAAAATTTAAAGGTGCAAAAGGTTTGGAGGAAACTATTTTTCCACCTGCGAATAAAAAACAGACAAAATAAAGATTTATTTCCTTTGTAGTAAATTTTAGACACTGTGCAGTCAAACATTGTTTCTTCTTAAAAAGAAAAGGGACAATTTCCCCCCCCCCCCGAACTTTGAACTTAATATACTGCTGCTGTTTTGAAGCTCACCTAAACAACCCATGGCTATAATCCACAAGGAGTATCCACAATCATAATTCAGTGTTTAGCTGCAAAATACTAACCTTCCTTCATGTTTGCAAAGCGCTCCTTCAGCTGGTGATCTACCTCTGGACCAAAGGCAAAGTTATTCACAAAAATAATACTGCAAGACAGACAAGAGGGATATATTAAAGACCTACAAAACATTTGTTCACCAAGCAAATAGTACATTTTGAGAGAGGAAAAGGTTTAGCAACATAGCCAAGGGACAGAAAAGTTAATTACATTTCATCTAAACATTTCTAATGGAAGTGCTGCACAGGATGATCTTTATCTGGGTGACCCGAGTTAAACTTGTTCATTCAACATGGCGCTAGAGACTTTATACCAAACATCACAACCAAAATATTCGAAATACTTTTTGCCAGTGAACAAACTGACAGCTTAAAACGTTTTCGAAAGGTAACAAGGACTACATTTCCTAATTCCCTGTATCAGTTTAAACTTAGTTAAATGTTTAATGGTGTCAAATGTATGGAGATTGTGTCTTTCAGACCGTTCCTGTGACAAAGTTTGGATTACCACCTTGTGTTGGCAATTCTGTCTTTCCATTCCTCAGAGAGAAAATCCCCTCTCTCGAGCTGGAAAAAAAGACTTAGGGTAAAGATGCTGAATACCTTCGTAACTACTATGAAATATTTGGTGAGTATAAGTGTGTTAACACTTCACTCAGTCAACTTACTGTGTATTCCCCATGTTTCTTCCCATACCATTTCATCCACTTTTTAAATTCTTTATCCATGGACTGAAAGAAAGAATTTAACATATGATAATACAAGTACAAATTCAAATTAAACGCTCTGTGTGTGTACTAGAGGTGGTTCCAAGAGAGAAGGATGATGTACTTATCTAGAGATTTTTAGTGTATTTTACAATCATAAGTAATGCTGAGATTTTAAGTTGTATTTGCAGCCGTATAGTTTAACTGAAGTGAGACTACTTGCACATAAAGACACATTTAGACTAAGAATAGTTCCTTGTACTATTTTGCAGGTTGTTCTTAGACATGTTTATTGCACAGTGGCATGGGTGTGTTGCTAAAAGAAATTAAAAGAAAAAAGAAAACGGAATCCTAAGGTTGAAACCAGTATGAAGGCTGATCAGACAAAGACATCCCACATTGGAAAGACTTTTTGTCAAACCATGCTGTTAAATTGCCAAATCTTTCTGCAGATCTAACTGCACTGCGTCAACACATCATTTTACCGACTAAGGAATGTATTTTTGACAGAGTGGTGTTTTTAGAATGAATTCAGCTATAGTCTCATGTTTCTCTGCTCCCTTTCTGCAATACCATCTGGTCCTGTGAGTTTTAAAAGTAGTTACCTCTGCATAGGTGGCTGGAATGTCTGCTTTCTCCACCCCATAGTAGTGTTTACAGTTAGTTGCTGCTGCAACCTGCAGCACTACCTGTCCAACTCCTGCAAACAGGAAACAATTTCAAAGTAATAGATTCATATCTTATACTAAAGTTATACAACCAGGCTGTCAACACCAACACCCTGACCAAGTCTTGCAACTCTACCCATCTTGTCTTTTTAAAGAATCAACACCTTATGGTGTCTTTTTTTATCCACTGCACTAAACCTTCTAATTCTTCCGGAAACCTGGACGTCCCAAAATAACAGCGGACTAACCACTGCCGAGGTCAACAAAGGTGTCATCTTCCATCATTTCCATCTCGTCAATGATCTGAGCCACCAGGTCAAAAGACGTCTCTCCGTACACCTCAGGGGAGAAAGGCTCATAGTTGTTCAGCTTCTCCGGGTCGGTCACTGAGTGGTTGTACACCTGCTGTAAGATGTGTCTTAGCAGTCCGTTGGATGGACGCTTGTTCAGCTTCATGGGCTGGGTGGTCCCCTTCCACTATAAGAAGGGATTCACATTCATTACTATACTTATTCACAAACAAAAACATACAAAGCAAGTCATAGAGGCATTTCGCTTATGCGTTATCAACTTACAATGGTCATTCAAACATATGTCTAAATCAGCATTCATTTCAACCACTATTGCAGAAGTTAAAAGGAAAAACTTTACACTAGATGCTCTCTGAAAAAAACTGAACATAAATTAACAAAATTCAATGAATGTTTTGTCTGGACACAAGTATTCAATATACCAGAGATCATCTGCTCTGATGAAAATCTTGATTAACAACTAAATCTCAAAACACCTAAATTCATTTACCTACTGTACAGGATGGCATGTGTCATAAATTCAAGTCACACATTCAATGTAGACAGATACAGTATTTTCCACTTTTAGTGTTTTAAGTTTCATAGCAGCAACACAACACTGAAAACCCTTCACACAAATAGACTCACTAGCTGATGAATGCTGTCGATGGCCCTGTTGTACTTGTCGCACAGTCTCTGCATACTCTCGAAGCTGTGACACAAGACACAAAATTAAGGCAATCATTTTGTATAAGATCAAATCTAACTTGCCAATACAACATATATTTCAGGCGTGATTTTGCCATAATATAAAGTGCAGTATAGTCATTGTTTTTTGGACAAGTCCTTTCATTATTATCTAAAAAAAAAAAAGAATCAGCGTGAGCTAAAGATTGTCACGTGACCCGCGGCTCACCATTTTGTGTCGTAGTCAATGAGAACATAATTTTCCATTGCCAGTTTGAGGTCTGGGATCTCCTCACACACCCACCTACAGAAAGTACACACATAAGACCATACTTTCATTATGTACCTGACACTGTCACTTACAGTACATGTGAATGTGGACACATACAGTACATGAGTCAGAGACTGGAAATACTAACCGTATGGTCTCGATGATTTCATGAGCAGCATCATGGTGTTTATCCTGAAAACAGAAAAGAGGGACACCATTCCCATCAAATTCAAAAGAACGATAAATTATGGTCATTGCCAGAAGCTGAAATTGTATCATCACCTCTAAAAAACAAAACAAAAAGTGGACTGGATTATAGCCTTCATGTTCAGTGTTTATTTAGACTGCACTGGTTTAAAGGTTCAGTGTGTAAGATTTAGGTGAAAGGGATCTATTGGCAGAAATTGAATATAAAATAATCCTAGTGATGCTTTCACTGGTGTGTTTCATCTAATTTGTATGAATTGTTGTTGTCTTTACCCTAGAATGGACACTTTATATCTAAAAAAACAAACATGTGGAGCAGGTCCTCTCTATGGAGGCTGCCATGTTTTTTACAGTAGCCCAAACTGGACAAACGAAACCTTTTGAGTTTTTATGACAACTGAAGGCTACCACAGGTTCTCTTTCATGTTTGGAAGGGGAGGGTGAGGTGTTCATCTGCAACATGCAACTTCACCACTAGATGTCACTAAATTCTACACATTGAACCTTTAAAATGTACTTAATAAAGTAGCAGGTGGGTGTAGAAAGCATAAAACAGTCTGTTCAAATGTCTTCCTTTGAATTATCAAAAGAAATCTACAGGCCAATACAGAAAACCCAATACCAGCAATAAACTTTAACAAGCTTCTAGTGGCTGAGTATTAATTGCACAGTAGACATGTTAACATAGACACCAATTTTCAGATATTAACCAGATTAAAAGTAATAATCAACTTAAGACATGGAGTATTCCGATCTTAGTCGCATTATGTAGACATGTATAGGTCTTAAATAGCATTAAAGTCCTACATGAGTTTTTACAGCATATATGTAATTTCAAACATATGTCAGTAAGCAACTGCGTGACGCCGTGATTAGACAATGCTCTCTACATGTAAATGAGAATAAGAATGGAATATTCTTGAGGAGACATTCTGACCATTGTTCAAACAGAACTGCCTCAGCTCAGTCAATTCCACAAGTCATTCTCTATTTACTTCAGTGTTTACAGTCACCTAGCTTCTACCAAGTGTCACCTGGCAGATTGCCACTGTGACATGATCCTGTAAAATACCTTGCTAAACCTGGGAATTTATTTCCCAGGTTTTCGATGTTGTTGAGTCCTTCAGGCCCAGAGGCAGCAAAGCAACCATTAATCATGATTCTCCCTCCACCCAATCTCTTCTCTGGAATGATGTTTTCACGCTGGTATGCGGTTGCCTGTTTACAACATGTGTAGTTCGGAGTGTTTCTCCAAAACAATTCAACCTTAGTTTCATCAGCCTGAAAAACATTCTCTGGAGCGTTGTGGAATTTCTTTGGCAAACTTAAGGCATGCATGTGACGTTTTTAGGAGAGAAGCAGCTTCCTCAGTAATGTCCTTCCATGGACACGTTACTTAATGAAACCACGAACCATGATTTACCATTATTTAACCATGAGATATTAACCAGCTGCAATCATTAAGCCTTAGCTGATACTCTGGGCTTCATTTTTACATTTCTGATCATTCTGTTTTGTTTTCAGTCATCTTAGCTGGATACCTACTAGAGAGAGTAGCCACATAAATAAATCATCTCCATTTATAGTTTGTGGACTGATGAATATTGAAACACTTTGAAATCCCTTCCAAACACAATTCCATCTTCATACAAATAAACAATTCTTGATCTGAAGTCTTTTGCCCCCACTCTTTTGCAAGACACTGACTAGACTCCTGACTTCAGTTTTCCTCGTTAGCCGACTTCAACTAACGGACTAATTTATCAAGCAACAGTTTTGTTATAAATTTTCATAAAACACTGATCACCAATGAGGACCCAAAGGAAGTGCTGCTATTCCAACTGAGACATGCAAAACATATAGAACTTTGAATAACAAACTAGATACCATAACAGCCAGGATTAGAGATGTACAGCAGTCAAATAAAAGTTATTTGCTGTATCTCGCAATGTTTAAGAAAGTGAAACAAACAAACCAGCCAGGGTGAAAACACAACCTCCTTGGCAGAGGTTTTTACTGAAAGGCAGCATGTCTAGTGTTTAAAGACACCTTGCTTTTTTTGATTTAATCCTTAATTTCTTTTAATGGGGCAAAATAAATATATTTATCCATTTCCTATTTCAATGGTTTTTTTATTATGCCACTAATGACTTAAAGATGATCACAACAAAGTAAAGAAACAACATTTTACTTCAAATAAAAAATGGGATGGTCCCGGGCTGGTGAAGAAAAAATATATACAAGCACACTGAAATGACTTAATCGAAGCTTCATGTTACAACAGTGCAATGCCCACAAATAGCCGTTCATCCTCTCACTGGATCAACATCTGACAGGCGTAATATCCACTGCACACACACACAACTCTGAGAACCACCAGTGTCACTGGACTCTATTTTGACTGCTCAGAAACTCTGTCAGTGATTACAACACACTATTACACAAGCATGTATGTTCAGTGTTGTCAGTAGCCAAGTATCAAAGCAGTAGTATGTAGACACAACATTCGGATAAGCCTTAATTTAATGGCCTTGTCAAAAATAGTCAGCATGGTGTAAAAGTGACTTTATGAGACACGAAATCGAGAAAATGTCCTGACAACTTGGTCCAGACATTTTCCAGAGTTTTTATTTCACTGATGAAGAAAGCAACAGGAGATTGTTGGGGTTAGATGCATTCAGAATAACAGGATAATCTCTGGAGTGTTCAGGTGAGGACTGGCATATGGGGAAAGCATGCAGGAGGCAGGACATGATGTATAAATTCCTTCGCAGATATCACATGTTTTTGTTTGAAGCAAATTGACACCGGTGTCAGGCCTTATTACCAATTAAGCTATCAAATGTTGTCTTTCCAAGTTGCTATCTACATCAGTGTCTTTTGCAAGGGGGCTGGCAGGAAAAACTCTGGAGAATACGCGCAGCAACTGATCAGACATCTGACATTTCAGGAAATTATCTGGAGTTCAGTGCATGTCTGAAAGCAGCTTTAGTTACTTCTTAACTATAAAGTCAGTTTACAAACACAGGTGGAATCTAAAGGATAGAAAAACACTGTACAAAAACTGTATTTTAATGAGGGCTTGGACAAAGGGGGTTATAGGCTTTCTTCCTTTTGCCATTAATGCAAACTTGAGCTCAAGCACTGTTAAATAATGTTTTTTCTTTGTAAAAATGGCCTTGGACACAAATTATAGAGTGACTCATAATCCAAATCTGTTTCTGCAGTAGTTTTCAATGCAGACACCATGTATCTGAGGTTAAACCTTTGTCCTTGTAAATCTAAATTAAACTTAATTTCACCTGGAATAGCTCAAACCTTCCTTCAGGAAATGGCTTCAGTAAATTCAAGACTCAATAATACCAATTTAAACCCTTTCTGAGGAAACCAATTTAAGTTACACTGGTTTAAAAGACACTAAAGTCTAGATAAAATCTTTATAAAATGTAATAATATACATTTTATTGATCACATATAGGGAATCTATAGTTACTAATGTTAGCTGGAATGTGCAGTTCTGTGGCAGTAAGAGGGCTCAAGTTACACCCAGAGTAAAGCCAGCCTGAGCCTGTTGCCGGAGCTGACCCACTGACCCACTTTCAGTCTCCTTCCTCAGTGCACTGCCAAGGAGAGCCTCTGGTGGAGGGGAAGAAATGGGGAAATGAAGGGGAGGAGGAGAAATCAGAGGGTAAAAGAAAACAGGGTAAAAGGAAAGAAAGTGAAAGTGAGAAGAGCTGGAAACTGTGGAGAGTGGTGGTGGGGGGGGCCTGGCATTTGTCAGCTGTTTGAGGCCTGGCACAGCAGCCCCAGCTAACGGCTCAGAGCTCACAGCCTCGCAGCTTCCCGCTCAACACTGCCCGCCACTACTCTGCAAACTTCCGCCAAAGCTCAAACATGAATGCGCACACATGCTCAAAGATGTATGACAACACAGGAAATCTTGTACTATTTCTGTCAGCACAGAGTTCCGGTTCTAACTTCATTATCAAGCTAAAAGCTAGCAGTGCTGCTAATAAACGGAAGGAGCTACAAATCTTCTTGAACAAACAGTAGGCACGACAGATTTAAAACACTGTCATACTAGAGAGGGAAGGTGTTGGAGGTGTGTGAGTGTATTGAAGAGAGTGAGAGCGAGCGAATGAGATGTTGAAGAGGGGGGGGTCACCTGCTCGCACAAAGACGGCACACAGCAACACCAGCACAGGGCTGTTGCTAAAAATAAACACGATTTGAAAGAGAGCGTCACACAAAAAGAACACGAGACTCTCTCCCTGCTACGAGTACGACTGATGCACTTGTGACTCCTCCCATGGAAACCACATTCAGTCCCTCCTTACATCAGTGCTCTGTGTCATGGTGTCGGGGTTTTTACACCACGCACTGCTCCACTACGTACTGTATACCTCATCAGCCCTCGAGAACAAATGACTAAGGCAGGCGTGCCACTCCCACACTTTTACAACTCCTACCACGAAATACAGCTAAGTCAGTGCATCAGTATATGAAACAAGATACTTGGGCTTGTTTTTTTTCTGACTTTTAAGCAAAGATATGTGGGAAATTCTTTTGTGTACATCATCAGATGGTAACAAACATATTGCTCCACGGGGGATGTGTCTTGACAGATGAGCACAGCAGGTCACATGTTGATGACACTGAGAGACTAACACAGCTGACCTGCATTGGCAGGCTGCCTGGCTCCAACTTAGAAACACTGTACAATAAAATCACTTCAGTAACCACAGTGACAAGACAGCAATTATTATGGTACATTTTATTTTTTTCCATTTCAGTGCTGCAACAACAGCCTACTAAATGTTATACCTCTGTTAAGCCTCTGATTTTACTACAGTAATTGCAGCCTTGTAAATAATAATGTGAAGTCCACAGGTAAGGATCAAACCCAAACACACTCAGCCGTACTTATCTAGCAGTGGTGTGTGTTTGAAATGCTATGTAGGGCTGGTTAATGCCCACACCCACAACCAAATGGACAAAGAGCTGCACCACACCAGACGTGCGCTTCATATGGAAGCATTTACAGATGCACAGATGTGGTCATTTAGTGAGACGGGGTGAGACGGGGAGAAACAGACGAAACACAAAACCAAAGAAAAAGAAAGAAAGCCTATTTAAATGGGCTGGGTTCTGACAGCCTGCCTTATTCTCCAACAGCCGGTACAATATCCATGTTGTGTGTGTCAAAACACAGACAGCACATTGTCCATGCTCTGTGGGTGAGATAAGCAATCTTAATGCTCTGTGGGAGAGAAGTATGAATCTACACGGAGTGGGATCTGTTGCTGCCAGGAGGCGGTTCAACGAGGCTAAAAACTGATCATGAAACGTGACTGGAAAAACACATTGAAAGGGATAGTTCATCCAAAAATGAAAATTCAGTCATTATCTACTCACCCCTATACCGATGGGGGGGGGAAGTGATTGAGTCCACAAAACACTTCTGGAGTCTCAGGGGTAAACTTTGTTAGAGCAGAATCCAATACAATTGAAGTCAATGGTGAGTCCTCCTTCTTCAGATGTAATAAAACAACAGAAAAACCATAACATGCCTCCATACTGCTCCTGTGGCGTCATCCAAGTGTCCGGAAGCCACAACATTCAATTTCGAGGGGAAACGGCGTAATTTACACCAAGTTTTTAGCCTAAATGTCCGCTGATATCTACCGACGAGGTGCATTCAGGGAGCCTCAGAAATGCTAACGTCCTCCAGCTTAGCCACTTCTGGTGGACGTTTAGGCTTGAAACATGGTGGAAATGACCTAGTTTTGAGTCGATAGGAATGTTGGGGCTTCGGGACACTTGGATGACACCACACAAGCAGTACGGAGGCATGCTATGTATTTTCTGTTGTTTTATTACATCTGAAGATAGGTCACTAATCAGCTACACTGTTTACCCCTGAAACTCCAAAAGTGTTTTGTGGACTCAAACACTTCAGATAACAGATCATTTCTGGGTGAACTATCCCTTAAAGGCCACTTTCTGGCAAGTGTTTGTGAATTCTTTTATTATAGCATTGTTGAAAAGGAGCAGTCACTTCCACCCTCCTCCCTGTAGAGCTGACCATATGGACATGAGAGGAGGGACGAAGAGAGAGGAAGTCTTTCCCCTTTGAAAACAGGAGGAGAGCTGGGCATAAATAAGCTCCATATTGCAGAACTCGACATGCAAGCCCATCAGCTGTTTCTAATTCAGCACATGGCTCAGTATAATAGACATCATGCAGGTCAAAAGTATATTAAATTCCACACATACTTGTTCTTATGTTTATCCTCACTCAACCATAACATAAGGAAATAGGCGAGGCTACAAATATCACACTCTGGCGTGATGTACCGGGAGGGTGAACTCTGTGAGCCAAAGCGGAGGGGAACTTCTAACTCTGACTCAATGACTTGAAACCATTTCAGTTCACGCTGGAATAATGGGATTTACACACTAGATAATGGAAATGAACTAACTACACCACCAGATAAGGTCACGTGGGTGGAGAGGAGATGTACGAAAGACCTCACAGACATTCTGAGAAATTCTGCTCTTTTTTTTTTCTTTCAGTCTGTGCTGCCTGTCTCACCGCAATTACTATAAGTGAGAAGCTCTGTTTAGACTAAAAAGCACCACAGTGCCTGCAACCGCTTCCTTTTCCGCTGATCTCCAATGAGTCAACTGCAACCAGACACTGAGGAGCTGACAGCCTGCTGCATGGAAACACAACTAGGAGGAGAAAATAAGTCCCTAATTAGACCAGTGTGACTATAACTGGCTCGTGCACAGACCGGTCAGGGGCTCGGTGGATGTTTGAGAGTTCAAACTACCAAACATACCCAGCTGGTCTCAGTCGTAGGGATGTCAAGAGATAAGAAAACAACTAAAAGGCACTCGAGGAAAACAATACTGCCTTACACGCGTGCAGCACTGACTTCACAGGACACCCCCCCACACACAGTACATATTTCTATATGCATTTGTTTTGTTTGATTGTTTACTAGCATCACGTGGTGGATCCAAGGCATAGAAAACAGGCATAACACAGCATTGTACAACTTGTGTGTCCTTACACCATGTGTTACAGATGAGACATTAAGGTTTAGAACTGAGACACATGATGGAACAAGTAATGTAAGGACACGGTGACTGGGTGTGGAACGTGGTGTGTTTATGTACACACCATGTTGTAACTGACTGTCAACGTCTGGCTCAGTTATACTTGTGGCTACTTCTGCTCTGACACGATAAGTCACACACTGTATGTTTTCTATTTCCGGGACTTATCGGTCTGGAAAACCAGCTCAATATGTTCTCGGTCAGTGTAACAGGCTGGAACACGGCGGCTGTCAGCGCCTGGACCAGTATGACCTGATTCCCCGGACGAGCGTGCCGTGGCTCCCTCTGCTAGCCACTATTAGCAAAGAGCTAGCTAACAAAGACCAAAACAGAGAGTAAATGTGGGTGTGTGACGGGTGGGTTCTGGAGGGGTAACACTTACATATACTGGTAAGGGCCACGGGTACCCTGCGGGTTCTGCTCCGACCGGCGATTTGAGCTTGAGCTCCAGCTTTTCTCCCATTCTACACTTCACGGCGGCTTGGCTGTGATGGATAGCTAGCTAGCTAGGCACTGCTCTCGGTTAGCCAGCTGGTCGGTTAGCGAGCGAGCTACAACGTGAACATTTCGTGGCACCGAGACGTTGAAACGCGTGGAATAAAAAAACCGACGTCGACGCTGGTCCCTTGGTGAAAACGCAGACAAAGCGGCCGAGTGTAGAAACGTGTCCGACTCGGTTTAACGGCGTGAATAAAATTCTTTCTCATGTCCACTGGCAATAACACCTCGTCCGTATCGCCGCCATCTTGCCCGGCATGAATAAATATGGCAGGGGGCCACTGGCAGCGGAGGAGACGCAGACGTCACCAAGGGGACCGTGATGTCAGCGAGCGTGAGCACGAGCGAGCACACGTCCCACGATGCGTGACAGCGTAACCACAGCTCGGTGTAGAACTTACACACACACACATACAAACACAATATCAGTGCGACGGGGGAGTCCTGGTAAAATGAGCAGCGATGAAGTGAAACCGTTTCATATATAAACACAAGCAGGGACAAATTACACACACACACACACACATAGATATATACATATATATATATATATATATATATACATATATACATATATATACAAATATATAGAATATAAACGCTTCTACGGGGGATTCCTGGTAAAATGAGCAGCAATGAAATGAAAAAGTTTCATATATAAACACAAGCAGTGACAAATTACTCACTCAGAATCAGAATCAGAATTCTTTTATTGGCCAAGTATATTTTCACATACAGGAAATTGACTTGGTGTGGTTGGTGCATCGGACATAAAAACAACAATATATATATATATATAAGTAGAAAACAATATATATAAGTAAAAAACAATATACTCACACACAAACATACAAAAACACATTTAAAACAAAAAACATAAATAGAAACTGAATAAGAATCAGTGGCTAAAATGAATTATGGAAAATAAAAGCCTGTGTTGAATGCAATGGATTGATGAAAAAGGATAAAAAGAGAGTAACGATACACAGTCACTTATTATCACAGTCATTTGAATGTCTCTTCTAACACCTCTCTCGCTTTCTCAATCAGAAGAGGGTTTTTTTTCTACATGACGAAATCTATAGCAGCAATTTGACACCTCAGTATAAGTTGCTGTACCTCAGGTGTTCCAGTTCAGTAGGCACTAACCTCCTGCTACACCTGGACGTGATGCACGCACACTTGTGAGACAAGAGGGCACGTCTGCTGTGAGGGAGGTGCAATGTTGCAGTGTGTGTATTTCCCCCCTATCAGCAAAGGTTGACTCCCTGGACTTTGGTATCAGTTAATAACACATGCTTAATTTAGTAGACATTTCTCTTGTAATCTTTTATCAGAGGAAGACACAGTTATGAATACTGAATTCAGCATGAACTTATCAAACTTATGACAATATGTAGCTGACCTTTGATATATAAACGCAACAACACTTATAAAACCCACACTTACTCACACAAAGAGAGAAAGAGGGATAACAAACGTGTGAGATGTTGTCAGACCTGAACGTGGATCAATAGTCCAGGACTGATCAAAGTCCTAAATTAAGAAATCTGTGTCACAGTAGCATTTTCAAACTAACGTTGTTTGTCCCACTGTCTTAAATCAGACCGTTTAAATGGACAACACTCTTAGTATAATATGAAAAATAATTCATGTTCACGAATAAATTAATTTAACAATTGTTCTACGCATAAAAGTAAATAAACAAAGGAGCTTGAGAGACATTAAATTCACTGATATTCACAACAATCTGTTACATTACTGCTCAGCTCTGTATGAAACATCAGTCTTTTGTACAATTAATGCACTGCATAGTTTATAGAAAATGCATTTGTAGGATAGTTTCTCACACTGCACGTGTTGTGCCGAACATGGCTATCATTCAGAACGGTGCAGTTAAAGATAATTAAAGCATGTTGAACTGCAGCACTGTGAATGATGACTTGTATTGTATTCTGCTGTTGTGGGTGTGGATAGGTTAGCATGTGGTCGAGCTCCAATGTAATTATGATATTTAATTTGCATGTCTATCTTGGCTGCCCTGCAATGTAATTATATGTTTGATGCAAAACAATTGTACGCAACAACAGACAAGTGGAACCTTCTAATATCCTGCTGCTTTTAGACAATGTCTCTGAGCGTGGCTATTGTTCGATTGCATATGTAACGACAGGAAATTGAATGTGAGGATGAGTGGAAAAGAGAAACGTCCTCAGCTCATTCATGCAAAAGTTGGCTGATTCAGCGAAGGGATGCACAACAGAGACAGTATTGTCTGGAGCAAGAATGTGACCGGACATCATATTTTGAGAAGGTCCGCAACAATAGATGGCAGGAAAAAATTCCATACAAATTTTGTTTAACTGCATGAATCACACAAAATAGAGTAAAAATTCAACTGCTGCAGAATCTTGACTTGTATTTATTAAATGAATCTCAAATAATTCTTAAGTATAACACATGTAACCCACTCAAAGAAGCCAGAACAACTCATTTTAAAAAAAGAATACGTCGTCAGCCTCTAACTCGACTTCTTTGCTGCTGCTGCCGCAGATTGTTGGGTTAAAAAGAGACAATGATGTGGTGACAAGATCAGCAGTGAGGGGGACAATCCTCCTCCTGTTGGAAGTGACGCTGAAGGTCACAGGGGTCAATACTACGCTGAGCTGTCGCTGAAGAATCATCCACTGAGATGCTGAGACACAAGCTCCACAACAAGGGAGGACAGGACACGTGACGGGTCGCAAATATTAACATGTGGGGATCCGGATGATAAACGAAGAACAATTTTAGTCAGTGGAGGAATGTAGATTGTAAATGTGAAGTGGACGGCTCATTGTTCTGAGATATTAAAAGCTGAGCTTGGAGAAATTAAGATAAAATAAATGTCATTCTGGGATCTAAAAACACAAAACAAACTTGGTTGTTGCACAGTGCTGCTTTTGCTCACCCCATCCTGTGGAATTGCCCGATGAACACCCAGAGGCCTCAACTGGCTCTTCAACCAGTGGTGGAATGTAACGAAGCACATTTACTTTGTTACTGTACTTAAGTACATTTTTCACGTATCAGTACCTAACTAGATTTGTTTTCAGGTACTTTTCACTTTAAATACATTTCACATATCAGCAAATATCAATATTTTTGACTCCACTACACTTTTACAGTGGACTGTGTTTTATTTTCACATTGTTCTTTATATTTCTAAAAATAATAAATAATGACAGGGTAATTGATCCTATCAGAGCAGGCAGGTAACATTAGACCCCGCCTCCTGCAGCAGCATGAGTGGTGAGAAACAGCTGATTCAGAAGAGGCCACTGCGGAGATTCAGCCATTGATTTATATGACAATGCAAATGTTCTTAGTGGCATTCTTTATTAATATGACAGAGTCTGCACTATTCTTGTATTAAACAAATAAACAGTAGGAACAGTTATGCATTTGGGAATAGGCTACACTCTGCAAGTACTTTTAATACTTTAAGTACCTGGTGCCTAGTAGGTATAGGTGCCTTTACTTGAGAATGTTTGTCTATCTGTATTTGTAGTTTGACTTATGTAAATTGTTTGAGGACTTCCTCATTTTGTCTTAATTCAAATATTTGATCACATTTCTTTAAATTGCGAGCGTGTAAAGTTTTTTTTCATGTGACCTTGTTTGTTTTGTTGTTTTATGAATAAAGTTGTAAATATTTTCCTCTCAGCAACATGGACAGTATGAGGCCAGTATTGCAGTTGTATGCAGAGATGTGAGGAGACAGCAGTGGGTATGAACTTCAGAATGAACTATTGTACTTTAATCTATTATGAAACAGCCTCATGTCTAATACACCAACAAGGCTGGTCAAATAATTGATTGACCCTTGTTTCACCCATGGCCTACATGTTCACATTAAAGCAGTGACCTGGTGTGTTAGCAGAGAATCTAAACCCAAGTAAACCACTCTCCTCTTTCACTGCTGAAACCCAGACAATTTAAATCTTGAAATCTGACTAAAGAGGCTACATACATAGAAAGACACAGGGGGAGGACGGCTCCAGTTTCTCTGCCGAGTGCGTAAACATGTCAGTGTTTACGGTGCTGTATGTTGAGTAGAGAGAGGTGGCAGCTCGCCATAATGAACCCTCTGACCGGGCCCCCCTCCAGCTCCCTGAGCAGCGCTGAGGCCAGCTTCGGGACGGGAGCCAGTGGCAGCACAGGGAGGCTCAGGCACATCTCAGTCCAGCCAACTGGAACACAGTCACTATGTAGATCTCTGGGATCCTTCAGTGTGTGTCACATTACACCAAGCCCTGTCCTCTCCGTTGCCTTGTCGGAGCATCTTCTGCTCACGCTGCCATGCCAGGGGCTTTTTTTAGGATCCACATTGCACTGCACATATTTGGCAATAAACACATTTGTGGGCTTGAAGAGGATGCACATTAGAAACACAACATATGTAGATGTGTTGTCAGACTGACCAAATACACAGGTTTACAATGAGAAACAATGCAAACTGGGGAAACGGGAGGGATTCAAATGTTTCTTTTTCAATTTGTTGTTATTTTGAACAAAAACAAGGTGTGAGGATTGAACCGTGGGAACCTGCTGCCACCTACAGGACATCTACGTCCCTACAGCCCTCAGTAATACCGACAGGTCCATTGAACAGGAATGGAAAACATTAAAAACGCTATCAAACACACAAGTGTCATTTATATTTCTAAGAAACGACGGCTGCAGTTCTTCTAAAAAGAGATAAAAACAGATGTTTCATGCATTTGCAAAATGCAAAATTTTAGAAATGATGTATATATCCATTACAAAAAAAGCCAAATACTACCTCTGTGTGTTACATTCAGGGCATCACTACCCCTGTACAATCCAGGAATTACTCTCAATAACAGAAAACAACAGTTTCAGATTTTCATAAATAAGGATTTTAAAGAATTTTATTGAAACAAAGATCAATTTCAGTCCCAGTCCCTTATGGTTTTCAAAAAGCGTGCTTTGGGTTTTAGCGCCAACATTTCACGACTCTTCTCCCTCTTTGCTTATACAGCAGCATGTATATACTCAGAGAAAAGGGAAAAAAAACCCTATACAACAGGTCATTTTGGCACAACTCATACAGCGGGTACTCCTGTGCTGGCATTTCGTTACTTTCACAACAGTTAGGTCTCCATCGGAGCAAAAGATGAACTCATTCACAATGGATTTTGACCGTAAAGGAGGCGTAATACAGTAATCATGTCAGAGTGTTTCTAAAAAACAAGATACAGTAAGAATCAATGAAAAGTGTCTTTCTTGTTAAAGGGTTGCAGTACTGGGCTAGTGTTGATCCTAGTGACAAAAACACTGCCGTCTCCTCCTGTTCAGACGTCATCAGTTCTCAGATTCAGTCTCGACCAGCGCAGCATTGTCAAGGTGAGCACTGGCTTTGACGCATCGTTTGAAATCAGAAATAAATATAATCTGAAACTTGACATTAAAAACACTTGAGCCCAGTCATGCAAATCCTATCTGAAGTAAAAGGAGCCTCCTTGGACTTCACACAAGAAAAACACTGAGAAACTTTCCACGGGATGATATGGACAAAAGAAATGAGAACAGGAACCAGAGAATACTGTGACATGTTCCTTGGCCAACATGTGGTAGAGCGCCACGTTGGATCAGACTCAGTAAACACTTTGGTATACATGCTGGTCAGATCCATGTCTCATGATTACATTAACTCAGTTGGACTCGCCTTTGCTTGAATTCTGACCCCCAAGTAAAGACACAAAGACTGTTCATTGTAACACATTCATAAAGCATGCACTCCGATGGACAAAGAGAAAAGTGTCATTTTGGACAAACCCCCCCCCCAGGTAACAGCGAGATCAGGAGAAAAAAGTGCAGATTTTTCATGTTCACATAAAAAGATTGATATAAGAAATGCAGCAGTTGACTGAACTCAACTTCTGATGCAGCATTTCTTCATTTGTCTTCGGCTCCGTCTCGATGCAACACTTCTCTGAGAGAGGAGAGCTGATCCAGGAGATAAGATTATCGCTTCGTCCTCCACTGAATAATCTGACATCACATTTGAAAAGGCAAAAAGTGGTCGCACGTGAGCGTTGCTTCTCTGAGCAGGAGGGCCGCTCAGAAGATGATCAAGGATGGCTTCATCTTAACAGTCGTCGTGAATGGACTACAGTATGTTTTGATGAGGAGACAAAAAACCGATCCGATAAGACAATGCAAACACTATTGTTTTAAAATAACTTAAATTGCCAATAATAGTAACTAAAGAGATTTCAGATCTGTGGATCAAATCAACATTTTTTTAACACTATGAAGATGTAAGAAAAAGCCTGCAAATCTGAATCCCCCATCTGCATCATCTTACAATTACAGGATCTTCCATAGCGTGTTGAAGAGTAGAGCTGGCCACGAACTCTTCAGACAACTGTTAGTAAATCTACTGCTACAAAAAGCCATCACAAACGATACTGGAAAGACACCCACTTTAGATCTTAGAATATGGTGAGAACATAATAAAGGACCACTGCTGTGAACAAGCATCCCGTCATGAGTGAGGAGACTGTGTCCGCGGAAAATCTACAGCTTCGGTCTGACTGGAAACTTTCACACGTCCCCATTGTTAAGACATCTGCACATGATTTTAGAAAAGAAGAGCCAAGCGCACAAACCTGCCACTGACCCGTGTGCATTTGGAGGCATCGTTTTGATTTAATCAAGAAGTAATATCTGCGTCTCTTTAAAAGAGAAAAGAATGATGAATGCCAACAGGTTGACAATTAGGTGGGCAAGGCAGCTTCTGAATAAAAAAAAAAAAAAAAAAACTGTCTGACATTCAGGATGTGAGGACAAAAAAAAAGAAAAATAAGAGAGAGGGATTTTAAGTAAGTACTGGTATTGAGGAGTGTAGAACAGATTCATTCCCCAGCAGTTAAGTGTCCAAAATAAATAAAAAGGAAGACAGAAAAATAAAGGGAACATCACAACATTTGTTTCAGGATAAGGGGTAAACTGAAGCATCATTAACTTAAATCTTTCTTTACACGAAAACGAAAATTAGTTGCTTTTGGCGTACAATCAGCAGTATTCATCTCAGTGTCGCCCTTCCCTTCCCTCCAGTTTCAAAAGAAGGAACAAATATTTCCCCCAGAAACTGTCCATGTTTTTGACTCGTTCAGACCTCTGTGCACAGTAAGCAGGGTGGGCTGTTGAGAACAAACACAGCCACACAACTTGTCATTCTTTCTGAACTCATTGTAACTACACAGATGGACCTGGCCACACCAGACGCAGCCCCGTTTTCAAAAAGAAGGGGAAAAAAACAAATGAAAGGAAAGAGAGAAAAAGAGATCACATGTCCTGCTAAGTCCTCTCTAGAGCCTTTGGCCCCGATGAGGGAAATACTCCCTTCATGGCATCTTTCATAATACATTTTTTTTGCACAAGCGGAATCCAAAGTTTTCCTTTATCTGCTTGGTTTCCAGAGATAACAGGGAAACAGTGTCTAATAACTACTTTTAAAGTTGCTGTTGATCGTACTCTGCAATATGTCTCTTTATATGTGCCAGTTTGTTGTGTAGATATTCACAGCGGTTCTTGTCTTGGCTATAGTTTGGATTAGTCTGCAGGGAAAATAAAAGCACAGAGTCAGATAAATACCATAATATACATATCAGATATACTCAGATACTTGTACCACAGAAATCAGTTAAAGGAGGAAAGTTCACCTTTTTTATTTTATGATATTCTTGAAGTATCTGATTGTGGATTGTCTGCAAAGAGAGGGAATAAATTAGTGCCTTTTTTAAATAACCCAAGATACTTTCTGACAACAGCACGTGTGTTGTTCAGGAAACTCACCTTGTACTTGTCTGTGCCTTGCTGCAGTTGCTTGAGCTCATTGTCGAGCACCGTGAACTGCCGGGTGATGCCCTCTATCCGAGCATGCAGGCCCCGGTACTCACTGTACTCGGCGTTGAAATCGTTTTTATACCTCTGACGCTGCTCTGGAGAGCCAATTACTGTGTACTTTCTGAGAGAGGAATGAGGGGAAAAGTTAGTGAAATACCCAAACCACTAAGGACAAAGTGCAAACATTAAAGGTCCTATATCGTAGAGAGTGAGATTTCTAAATAACATTCAGAGACTTTGTGATGTCACAATCTAACAGTCACCGCTTTCAGCCATGTCACCAGCACTGGTCATGATCAGCACCAGGGCCGATCATCCAAACTTGGGATTTGGCTTCTCTGAGCATTTACCTGAAATCAGCTATAGTTTCATTCAATCTCTATGTCGTGAATGTTTTGTTTGACCTCTCGTTAAATTACTTTTAATATCGTTTTACTTTTTTCCGAAAAAAATCTTTTTAGAAACGGGTCCATCTTTAAGTTGCCATTTCTCCAAACCGAGACACAATGAAAGGTTACAACACTAATCAATTAATATGTTTTCACAAGAAGTTTTCAAGTTGAAACAATTCCATTTAGTTTAGTAAATTAAAAGTAAGATTTTTCAGATATATGAGCGTTTATTCATAATGGACATCAGAAACACCGACACTCTCACAAAGTCATACTAAACATGAAAATATGGGAAACATGTCTGGGTGCTCAGTTTCGACAGAGTTTTGAATTTTGATGTAAACTTGTAATCAGGCACCGCTAGTTTTAAAGAACCTTACAGCAACTGCACGAACTGTATGCGATAGGAAAATTACCTTAACTAGCATCATCACTTTTGATCTACAGAGACCTACAACTGCAAAACCTATACTCACAATAAGTAGTCTGCCACCTCAGGTGATGTTGAAGGAATACTGGTAGTGTTGCACATCCCGTTCAGACCTGAAACAAGATCAAACAGAACAATTAACGTTATTAATGGTATTTGTGTTGTCTCAGCTGTAGTGCGACTGGAGAGGAAACACCACAAAAGGTCATTCACTATTATCAGTTATTGTTGCTAAAAATTAATCTCTTAAACATGTTATCTGCTAAAGATGATATCTGCCAGTTGGAGTTTATTTGAGGTAACTGAATGCATAACGCTGAACAGCAGGGGTCTCCGTTTAATCAGTGAGTCACAGACGGGTCACATGATGGATCACCGACACACAGTGATGACTAAGTACTGTCTGTCCGCATGTGAAGAGCTCCTGTTATTCAGAAATCTCTTACCTGAAGCGAGTTGTGAAACAGATTCTGAGTAAATAAAGATGTTTCAGGCAGAGAAAAAAAGAGGACGTCTGTGCGTCTGTTGCTCTCACCTGTGCTTTTCTGTGGAATACTGTTGCTTTTGAGGTTTCCTGGGCTCATCTCACAGGCTCGATTAGGCTCAGGCACACGTTGCTCACGACTCTTCCTCTCCTTCTCCTTCCCTTGCTCCTTATCCCTGACCCTCTCTTTGCTCTTCTCCTTCTCTTTATGCTTTTTCGACTTCTTCTTGGATTTGCTGTTGAAAGATGTGAGGCTCTTGTCCCGAAGTCCTTCCAGGACTGAGTGTCCGGGAGATGATGTGCTGAAGCTGGGCACAGTGAGCGCCGTTGACATGTTAGCAGCGACCAAAGGAGGCCATTCTGACACCGCCGTTTCTTGAGAGTCACAATCTCTCCCATTGTGGCTGGAGTCATTGCTGACGTCCGACAGCGCTTCGAAGGGACGAGGGATGTCCAGCACAGGGAGCTGCTGGGAGCTGGATGTCACGCCACCTTCTGCCATGGAAACCACCTCTGCCTGCGCTCCTCCAGCCTCTCCTCTCCCATTGGAGGAGCTGATCTTGCCATTAACAGGGGCTGTCGTAGCTTTGCTAGCGAGGTGGGATATCCTGGGCTTTTTGTTGGCTAGAGGGTCAGTGAAGTCAGCAGCGGGCCGTTTCTGGCAGGAAAAAAGCAATTTTAGAGGCAGAACCTGAATTAGGGTTCAATATGAATTCAGTTCACCTTAGATTGAGCTGGGGGGGAAACTGCGAACCAGGTCAGAACAAATGAAAATGGTCTCAACTGAGGAGTGAGTGTACACACAGGAGGATTCTAGTATGAGCATAGAAAGTGGGGTCAAACAGTCTGAGGGTGGAAAAGTGGTCTAAGACTTTTGAAAACCATTGCAGATGGAGAAAGCATCACAAAGAAACAGAGTATAATAGGACGAGTATTCTCAGAAGTACTGTGATGTCTTCACAATACCAGGGATAACATTACAGGAAGGGCTCTTTTTGACCCAGCATGCGCTACTGTTTTTGGGAGTTGCCGACCCAATCACTGTGTGACCCAACAGAAGACTGGTATTCTCAAACTACAGCAGGAACCTGCAACACAGTGATTGCAACAAGCTAAGCAGTTATTACAATATTCATCTTCATTTTGGGCCAACAGCCAGATTACTTAACACTGTTTTTCTTTAGAGATCACATTTTTGGGAGGTCGCAGTTATGAAAACTTGTTATGAAAAGATTTTCACTTATGCGTTTAAGTGGAAAACAACTGGAAATGAAATGCTAGCATGGACTGGTTATTGTGGTTTAATCCACCTTAGTGCGGACATGGTTTTACTCCCTTTGCCTTGCAGCACTACCTGATCCATCCCCAATCTGTCCGATGTTTCGGTACAGCTTTATTTGTTTTCACCTCAGAATCTAAAAATGTTCTCAGGGTATAGTGTTTGCTCGTGTGTTTGTGTGCTGTGTTTACTGAGGGAGTGAGTGGAAAGCAAGGGGCATTCAGTAGGTGTCTGCCGGAGAAGAACCTGAGAGGAAGGAGCTATTAATAAAATAGTTCCCTCGACCTAATGGAAGAGTAAACAATGAACAAACTGGTCTGGATAGACTGAAAAAGAGCAGCAGGATAAGGAATGTGAAAATATGAATTAGGTGAAGAGTGAAAAAGAGTGCAACTATCCTGAATTGTAAAGTGGATGAAATTTCAGTGTTGGTTTAGAAACAGTGCTGTGGTACCAATTCAGAATAAATCTAATGAAACTGAAATTCACCTAAAAAGGGAAACAAATCAGTTTAAGGGAGAAAGTACTAAGAAAAACCCGCCATGGGAAAAACCAGAAAACCCCAGACAGCAGGGAGAACCCAGACAGCAGGGTGTAGTGTCTGGTAAAAATAGCTCTGTACATATTTTTTGTGAAAAGATGTGTATTGGACTATTAAAGATGTGTATATTTCCGATAATATAATTTCTACTGGATCAGCTGGAACAACTGAAGGCAAAGTAGCTCCGGTCCAATATTAGCTATGAAGAGTCGATTTGCACTCTGTTGAAGAAACATCAAGCAGTTCCCAAGTCTCAAAACTGAAAAGTCATTATGAAAATAGCCATGATTAAACTGTCTGACAACAGTAAAAAATAAGGGGAAATAGGCACCCATGTTGTGGAATGTCCTACCTTTATATTTAAGGTTTAGCGTTTCTGTGGAATCATTCAAAAACCACTTATGAACATACCTGTTTAAATTTAGATTTGCATGCACCAGGTCTGTCTCTCTGTGCACTTTACAGGACTCTGTATTCTTTTATTTAGTTTGTGTGTTTAGTTTGAGTTTTTTCATTTCAAATTCTATGGCCCCATCAAGCACTTTGTGACTCTTGCCTGGGAAAAGATCACATAGATACACAAATAAACTTAATTTACACATATTAAACACTAGTCTATAGACTTATTTCATTTTAACTTATCTTCTGTGTCTTTCTTTTCTGCTGATATTGTCTCTATCATTGTCCTTCTCATCTTTTTTCCATGCTTGTGTTGCGTACCTTTGCCATGATTGTAAAGCTCTTTGGCTCAACTCCTGTAGTTTTTTTGCTATGTAAAGAAATCTGACTTAACTATATACACATAGATATATATATATATATTTGTTTTATTTCGATGTCATTTCAATGCATTTGGCTCATCTCTTTCTGGGATTATTAAACCTCCCTAATTTACAAAACACACATCATATTCCAGTATTATGTGAACAGAACTTGTGGAAAAAAAGAAGAAAAAAATGACATAACTGGAAAGAATAGAAAACTCACCTGGGAGGGCGAGCTGCCGGCCGGCTCTTTGGGCGGGCTCTCTGGTGGAGGGGCAGAGCTGTTCTGTTTCCTAACAGAGTGAACACACAGGCAAACAAATATAAGAAAAAGCTTGATATGAAAATAATCTTTGCATACTTGGCGTGGCAGGGACCCAACTTTAAAGATTGGATATTTAGATCTGATCGTTCTTCCATTTCAAATGTTGCAAGCTTGTTCTTTCTAGTTTTACTTTCCGTGATTTAAGCTCGTAGCATAAGAAGCTTAAAATGCTCTGCTCCAAGAAGTGACACTCAGGCGAAAGATCCAAACTATGTAGCTGTCATTTTTGCAGAGCTAATTCTACAGATGCATGAGGGCATTAAAAACAAGTTACAACAGTCTCTTTGTGAGGCTGAGACGGTTGCTATGACAACTGAGTGAAGGAGGAGCTACTTGACAGAGCCGCATTTTATAACAACACTTCACACGCATGGACGGCGCAATTAAATCATTATTTAAATCCGTGCAAATTTTTCAGCAGTTTAAAAGTCTACAGTGTTTGTCATAGAACATTTAACATATAATTCAGCCATCTTTCTTTCTCCAAAGAAGAAAATGTATAATCTCACAGTTCACCTCATGTTTCCTTGAAGGCTGAACAGTTTTAGCAGCTAGTTCAAGACAAGTGACAAAGTGGTATGACTCCACAGTGACAGATATATGGGCCTGCAGCTCACGTTGGGTATTTGTAAAACCTGTACTTATGGTTTTTTAAAGGGGACGTACTAGAACGTACTCCATTTGATTGTTTTCAACTCCATGAGACTCTTTACTAACTGTAGTATTCAGGCC
This sequence comes from Hippoglossus stenolepis, assembly GCF_022539355.2. Classification (NCBI taxonomy): domain Eukaryota; kingdom Metazoa; phylum Chordata; class Actinopteri; order Pleuronectiformes; family Pleuronectidae; genus Hippoglossus; species Hippoglossus stenolepis. Next base: position 17,623,364 of record NC_061496.1, on the reverse strand, counting down.
TGTATTTGGACTTGTCCAGTTGTGATCACATCAGCCAGGAACTATTCCCGTGCCAGATGAGAACAGAGCCTCGGATGTATTATGATGCATGAAACTGATCTCATTATGTGTCAGTTAAATTGGTCACATGGCAGCAGTGTCAAAACAAAGGGTCGCGCCATTATACAGCAATCCAACCAGGATAAGCAGTGTTTAACTTACAGCCAAGACAAAGTTAACTCTCAGTTTAACAGTCAACATATTGATCCAGTCTCTTTCTTTAAAGGATCAGTGTGTAGAATTTAGTGACATCGAGTGGTGAATTTGCATGTTGTAGCTGAATTACCTTCACCTAAGTGGTCTTAAAAACTCAAAAGGTGATAGTTTGTCCAGTTTGGACTGCTGTAAAAAACATGGCGGCCTCTGTAGCGTGGATCCGGTCCCGATGTAAATATAAAGCATTTAAGTATAAAGGGCCCATTCTAGGGTCAAGAAAATAACAATTCGTACAATTTAGATGAAACACACTCGTGAAAACATCACTAAGATTATTTTATATAACATTTCTGCCAATAGATCCCTTTCAACTAAATCTTACACACTGAACATTGAATTCATTCCGTGACTAACATGACATTTGATTCTGAATGTAAAAGAGCAGTTTGCACATGCACAGACCCTGCTGCCACGGCTGATGTCATTATCAGTAGGGGGCAGTTGGATACAACATGTCTTGTCAATGCCCCACCCTATAGTTCCAACAGGGTGCATGTGTGTGTGTTTGTGCGTGTGTCTGTGGTGGGGACAGTCAGATAGACAGGTGGTGGGAGCTAGGAGTGAGACAGCGGGCCAAGCGGTACAGCTAAACCTTGGACCGGTGCCACCTCACACATAGATCAGCATGTGCTAGAACAGTGTTGCATCACGTGCGCTCCAATCATGTTGCTGCGCTGCTGCGTGACTGAGTGTATTAGCTCAAAACTCTGGAGGAGCTGGGGAAGGGGGGAGGCGGTATTAGGTGGGAGGCTATGATTGTTAGTCAGCTGATAAACTCCCAAACAAAGCTCAAAGTACAGTAAAAACACAGACACACATGCCTGTACAAACAAAATACAAGCACGTATGTACACAACAGAAAAGACACAGAGTGGCCAGAAAAACAGGGATCCATATACACGAATGCAATACAACTTTTAATGTTGTATGTGATACTTATATGACAGAGTATTGGGGCCAAGATGACGGGAAAAAAATAATAGCTTTACAAGATTTAAGAAAAAAAAGCTACTTTTTAAAAAAGGGAATAAACAAGGAGAACCAGAGCTCGCCAGAGTTCTGCTCCTTCTGAATCCAATATCTTGAACCAATCTCATTGTAAAACTATGAAACCCCTTTGAATAACACACAGAAGTAACAATCAATATACAGTCGACCGCTACCAAACATTTCCTCCTTCACTACAGAGGCAATAGACACAATCTTGTCCTGATGCTTATGATAATATGGTGCTGATGAGTCAAAATATTAAGTATTACATTATTTGTGAAACTTATACTAAAGTATAACTTAACTCCATGCTCCACATGCCTCATTTTAACGCTGGTTGATCTTCTTAGATTCCCCATCTAAAAAACTTATGCGGCCTAAAATTATGACTATTTTCACATAATATTACGACTTTATTCTCCTCTATTCTGATTCACACATAATATTATTCAGACATAAAACTATGTGAGCATCAGTCGCAACAAAAGTGAAATTTCAGGTAAAGCAGCACAAGTTCTTTCGGTTATTCAATTTGAATGACCCAGCTGCCCTTAGCGTGCACCATAGGTACATTTGAGCTTATCATTGAGTGTAGGAGCCATTCCTGAGTCCACTATGCAAACACAGTTTAAGCTCAGAGCATTGCTGCCTGGTCTATATATAGCTAGCTGGGAGCTTGCTATTCCTTAGTGTCCCAGATCCTGAGAAACCCAATTTTTCTACTAGGAAGAGGGCCAGCAACTTGTGCTGTCAACAATTACAACACTTTGACAAAATTAAGTGGGTGTTACCCAAATTTTGCGCATCCATACTTCGGTACATAAATCATGACAGTAGGGAGAATAAGGGTTTCACATATCTCATATACCATAATCTCATAATTGAAAGATAAGGCAGAATTGTAAAGGCAGATTTCTCAACAATGTCTGGCAGCTGTATATTCACCCTGTGGCCTTAACACACCGCGGTCAACACAAACGAGGAAACACAGTTTGCAGTGTCACACTTACTCTACAACACACTGAGTTATAGCATAGGAATGGTCTACCCAGTGAAAGTAAATATAATGAAAGAAGCAGATATACTAAAAACATCCGTCACTTTACAAATCAGCTACTGTTGCTCTGAAGCTAAGGGACCTAATGCTTCTGGTATGAAACTTCTCCTAAAAAAGACTTTTCATAAACATTGCAAAACAACATCCTAACACTGACACTTAAAATCATCAGTAAAAATGAGAACTGTTAATTTCAACATTAGGCTGATAAAATAATCTTCACATCTAAACAGCAGAAAATCCTCATATAACATATATAGCAGCGAGGTGACGTGTGGGTTTTTAAAGTGAGAGTGATCCACATGCCTGACGTACCTAAACAAGATTCTCTTGAGTAGCTGCTGATCTCCTTCCGTGTAGCCCGCCCAGTCCTTCTGAATTTCCTTAAACAAAAAGTCCTTCAATGTGAAGGTGCTGTCTTTCCCATTCAGGTTTGCCACCTAGGTAAATACAGAGAAGCGATGGGTGAGTTTACTACTGTTTGACTGAAGGTGTGCGTGTGCGCTATAGTTAAGAGTGTGTGTGTTTGTGTGGTGAGACCTGTTGCAGGAAGCTGTCTAGGGAGTCTTTGTCTATAAGTGAGAGGCCATCTTTCTGCAACCTTAGGATCAGCTCAGGCTTCTTGTAAGGCTTGAGGCCCAGCAAGTGTATGAGACGCTCTCGGAGTGGCCGGTTCTGAATCGCCCCTTTCTTCAGAGCACTGCTGGAGATGATGACGGGCCGGGATGTTCTCCGCGATGGGGCAATGTCTGAGAGGCCAGGTGCCGGTTTCCGTATCTGAACCTTTTTGCCTGAAAGGAGTTACAGGGGAGAAGTTAGAGCATGACAGGTTGGCACATGGCTGATATCACTGTAATGACATTGAAATTAATTTTCTATTGGAAATCTACATGTTTCATTTGTCTAACCAACAATATTTAGAGGTGCACTTGTATGCACTTGTTAGTCGTTGAATGTACAAAATTGGACAATAAACCCTATTTGGAAATAATGATAAGAAATAACGTTGTGGCAAAGTGGAAGAAAACAAGGAGCAAAAGAGAAAGACATTCTGGCTGAATGGTTTTGAGAGGACATAAATCCTTCTCAAGTAAAAACAAGTTAGTACAGTTCACTCTACAGTTGAGTAATGAGTTGTGCTGAGAATTTCTGCTAATGGGAAACCTAATTGCTGGAGGAATTGTGTGAAATAAACTACAATCTACCAATGAAACAAACGCTTTGGCTGAAAAAGGACTCAAGTGACCTTTTGGTAGAGAGTCTAGTAATGGAGCAAACTTCTCCTTGGCCACTATTGCTATGTTACATGCAGACGTTTCAACATTCCTCTTCCTATCATCACATACTCTTCAGTTTCTTCAAAATTATTCCTCTTTAAATGTGTAAATATTAAATACTGAATGTGTTGTTTGACTCACTGCCAAACAGTGAATAGGCTTACAGTGGACGTCTTTCTTTGCAGGCAATGAGGCAGGGTCACTGTGGTTTTTTAACACTCAACACGATACGTTTTATAGTGCAGCTCACGGAACAAAACAAAAAGGTCAGGAAGTTGATGTGTTATGCCTGGAGACAGAAAGATGATCAGTGTGTATGTGGAGCCTCGTGTGTTTTCAATAAAGGGTCTTGTTACATATATGAGGCGTGCTGGCACTGGGCTGAGCCTCTGCCATTCAGCCATGGAACCAAACCACCTGTGTGGTCGGATGCAGCAGGGACTTGAGCCATTTATGTGTTTGCAGGGCACAGGAATTACTCCACTTAAAGTCATGCACTGAACTCCGGACATTTACAAGTGAGAACGCAAATATCCAAGATCCAGACATTTTCTGAAAATGTTCATGCCAGGCCCATCGTAAAATGTCTGTATAATGTCAGAGAGTGAGCCTATGTGAGAATACAGCGGGAAAATAAGAAAAATGCACTGCAAAACTGAACAAACAAAAAGAAAACAAATATCTCGGGATGAAAAAGATGAAAGAAGACAAAGATGTCGACTTAGAGAGACGAGGAGATTCAAGAGCTTTCGGTGATACGAATTGATGCCGATGTCGAAGTGCCATAAACAAAAACATGTAATTTCCACAGTGGAATTCATACATTATGTCCGGCCTCCTTCATGCTCTACCCAGGTGCCAATCCAGACACTGTTGCAGACACTTTCCTGTTGCTGTGAATGCATCTGACCTGGACAATACACCTGCTGTGACATGTTCCGGAGTTCACGTCTGAGAATGGCTCACATGTCGACTCCCAACACCTTTACGGTGTTGAAATAGAAATATCTTTTCCATCACCAAAAAGTAGACTTGATGAATACTGGTGGTCCGTGACTGAGAGAACGACTGATATTATCACGTGTCGGTATCATGTCTCCTCACCTACGTATCGCCCCCCAGGCTTGATGACGATGGCACTCCTACTGCGAGTCTCCTCCTCAACCTGAGCCATGTTCTCCCTGGCCTTCTGGTAGGAGTCGTCTGTGGCACATACTGTAATCTTGTCCTGGATGCATCCCAAACAATCCAGCTGAATGCTCCCTTCACTGCCAAAACACAAAGAGGAGAAGTTGAGAGAGGGAAACGGGGATTGAGTGACTAGAAGCTTGAAGGAGAGAATAGAAAGGTTAGAAGGGAATTGCTTTTCATTAAGAAGGTGCTGAATGATTTAGATAGCCAGTTATTGAAGTAGACAGGAAACAAACCAATATCATGTTATATTTTAGAGGACACTACTTCAAAATACTGAATATAAATGCACCAATACAGGTTCATTCTCAGTTTTAACCTTAAATCTCTCAATACTGTGCATTCATACGAGTTCAATTAAACACCCTGTTGGCACTAGTATTTTTAAAATTTCCATCCGACTGCGAGTTCCCACAGTGAGACTTACTGCCGCATCAAAACTCCATTCTTTCCTGACTTTTTCCGCTTTGATTCTCCACCACTTTGATTAGGTTTTGGCAGAAAATGAGATGGTACAGTTGCAGTCGGTGGAAGCTGAGCTCTTTCATTTGGGTTTTAGATTGGACCTCAAGGTTGATTAGGATCCAGTCAGGGATGCGGCTGAACTCCACCTGACCCACTTGTTAAAAATATTTTCAGAGCGACAGGGTCAGAAGCAGTCAGAGGAGCAGAGGAATCTCGCAGCCCTTCTTTTCTCTTTCTACTTCCTTCTGCTTCAAAACACATTTCTGGTTCTCTGATTCACACAGTATTTTTATACATTTGTTAGTCTACAGAAAATGTGCGGAATGAGTTTAAAAGGGCCTGATGCATGAAAGGGAATCACATTATGAGGTTTTGTGTCTTTGCTGCTTCTACCACAGAAACACTTGTAGTAAGACTGAGTGCCACAAATATTTAAGTTAAAATTAAAGCCAGGACCTAAAAATAAAAGCAATATTTCTATTTTCAACTACTTGATGCTAATTTTCACACTTGCTTTATTAAATATAACAATTTAATGCATATTTTATATTAAGGCTTCTGGTTGGAGCCAAAGTGCTCATGTGTTCATCAGTGGTGCCTGTTAGGCAGAGAGGCTTGGTGATTCACCTCAGGTCCTGATTATGTTAAACACATGGTCTGGTGTCAAAGAAGATTTAAGTTTGATTTTACAGTTTCTGAATGTGTTTCTGAGTAAGAGGAATTAGTTGCACATTAAGAGTGAAAGTGAGTGAGATACAGTGTTTGCTCTCACCTGGTTATGTACTGCTGGATGCAGTCAAAGCTTCCCTGGGGGTTATCTCTGCCCACATTCGACAGGTAGAAAGTAAACGTATGCAGTTCACTGGTATTTTCTGACCGTGGTATTGAAATTTTCTGTTGAAAACAAAAAAGAAAGAAATTCCCAAATGAAAACATGATTTTTTTTTTTTACACACACACTTTAATTTTCAGCCAGCACAAAGAAAGGAGCAAATCTATTCTAGATTAAACATGTTTTTCTGTCTGATGCATTCAGTGCTTTATACAAACATCAGCACTGCACACCTTACAAACGAGGCCATGCCGAGGCAAAGCAGTGAGTTAGCCTGAGGCATTTTCTTCCTGGCATTAAAAACAGTGAAAACCTCACAAATTGCAGCCAAAAGCCACTGCGTTCTCCTCTTACAGCTCAAATCTACCAAGAGAGCCTATGAGCTGCACTGTTTTCCAAACGTGTGATTGCAGGAGCCACACGTAAATTACTGTAGCAGAAGAGCTATGATAGGTATTTCTGCAGTCTGTGGCCTACCAAGCGGCTATGCACATCCTATTCCACCCCCATAATTACCTTCCTCCCACACTACAGGTGTTGCTTTTGGAAGACTCTGGATGAAGTGGAGTTAATCACAGTCAACTAGCTGCTGACTTACACAAACCATTTAAGTGACACCTGGGAGGAAGATGCTGACTTTGCGTTTTTAAATACATTTGACACTATAAAGTTCAGCATATGCTGAAAATGGTGAACATTCAATTGCAGAGTAAAGAGGCATGTGTAATCTTCTTAGAGAGAAAGCACTGGGCGACTCTGAAACTTGCCATGCCACTTTTCAATCTTATGCCACCTTAAAATAGTTTTGACACCCAATTAGGGTTCACACTCGATTTGCAATGGATAATGCAGCCTTAGCACCCTCGCTTGGAAATTCACATCTTCCTTACAAGCTCAAACTAAAGCCACGCATGGGAATGTTGGCACGGGTAGCTTAACGTTTGCCATGTAGCTGCACTACATGTTAGTTTTTGTTGTTTGTCAATTCATGTCAATGGACAGCTAGAATGACACCTTCTTTTGAAGTTGCTATTTAGCAACAATAACATCAAAATTATAGCTACTCCTTTTTTAAAGTGTGCATGCAGCAGTGGCACTGGTCCCTTGACATTGGCACTGGTCATCAAGATGGACGACATGAAAGCTGCCAAAATGTGAAGCCAAAGTTTGTCATCAAGATTGGTTAAGCGAGTGTTGGTGGGACCACAGCTCCATCCCTGATCACTTCTGCACAGGCAGCATTCATATAATTATTTTAGTATACAATTATTTGTGTTGATAAATATATTATTTAAATTTTTAAAAAAAATTACTACATCAGTTTGTGTATCAGTACTTTTTGAACATTTTCAGCACATTTTAACAATAACACTGATAACAGTGATAATTTTGGTCACCATCATTGTGATACAGAATTTACACACCATGTCATCTCTACAAACAGCCTAGAAGCTCTGTTTGCCTGAACATGAATTCAAGTGGTGTCACAGCCAAGGACGGTGCATGACACTTAGCCAGGAAAAGAAAGCCGACTTTACCAAAGACCCTGGTTCAGGTGCTTCTGACCAGTGAGAAGCTCAATGAGAGCGACCTAACCTACATCACTGCTCCGGTGACTCACTGACTTCTACATCGATGCACGGACTGACACGCGGTCAGAGTGTACAGGCAGCTGTCCTTTTATTTGCCTTCCTGGAAAACCTTTTACCACATGTTCACCACTTTAAGTCCAACACACTGATTCGGAGTAAAGTCAAACAGAATGGAACAGTGACCACTTTTGGCCACTTTTAGAAGGCTCTGGTTCTGGAAGTAAATTTCCAGTTTCCTTTTCTCCCCCATTGTCGTTTCAGAAAATTCTTTTAAAAAGAGTTTTAAGCCGACCAGCTACAAGATGAAATGGGACCATAAAACATTTGATTCGTAGCAAAAAATATGTGTGTGTGTATATATATATATATATATACACACACACACACACACACACACACACACACACACACACACACACACACACACACACACACACACACACACACACACACACACACACACACACACACACACACACACACACACACACACACACACACACACACACACAGGAAAAGGGTAGAAAGGCAAAAGTAAAATTGTGTACATCATGTTTTAAGATTGAAGAAACTACATATCCCATAAACCAGCAAAAAAACCTTTCCAACAATCTCCAGCGAGCTTCCTCTTGCATTAAACCTTTCCGCCCCTTTGGACTCTTTTCCTCATCACTAAGAAACCGCAGCATGGTCGAAAAAGGGAAATCATAGTTGCTCTGTGGAAACTTAATATTACGCTGAACCATCTAATCTTAACCAACATGATTTTCACAGCGGTGGTACACATTTCCATGGTAACGGTGAGCTATTACACAAGAGTATTGTGGGTAGTGTAGTACTCCTTGACATCATGAATAAAACATCATTCTTAGGATGCAGTTGATAGCTTACGGGCTAAGCCTTCTACAGGAGCACATAACATCGTTTCACAATCTCGTAGCTTGTGCTAACTCTACCTTGGACGGTAACAATGTTACGGCTGATAATGAAAATCTCTATACACATAATTAATGGGATTTCTACTTCCAGAACAACACTATTGAGCTTTATTAATACGTGTTCTCTGACCATGCTCTGGACTGTTTCGACTGTTGTGCTGGGTTAGAATGGCCAGTTTCCAAGCCACCTCCACATATCCATATTCATTATTGTCCACCTCAGTATAACAAAACATGCACTACCTCTGCTACAACCTACCTGCTAAAGATAAAATAATAATGAATCAGAGATCAAGCTGCCAGTGTTGCCACTGCTATCATCAGAGGAGTCGATTTAAATATCCCGGTCACGACAACATCACCAACATATTCCCTTGCCTCTCTGCTATAAAATGTGGTTTCGGCAAAGAGAAAAATGATTTTTTAATCATTTAGCTCCCTGCAGTTAAGTGTTGAATGAGGGTGTTAAAAGCTGTTAAGTGAATAGCTATGCCCACTCTCAACCACATTATAAACATTATAAAATAGATGTTTTTGTGGGAAGAGGAGCGACAGTGATAGAAGCTCTACGGAGCTGGAAGGCATCTACATGTGCAGCTGCCAGCTGGGACAATTTGAAACATACTGATGTCAAGTTTATGTTAAGATAGAGAGGAACAAAGAAGACGTGTTGAGTACATGAATCCAAAGATGATTAAGAGGCAGAGGAACTGAACTGAAAGGCAAGGCAAGGCTCAGCGGTGTGACTCAGCTGACTCACATTGTAGAAGGTAAAAAGAGTGAGAAGTGAAAGAGGCCAAAAAAAGCCACCAACTGGCTCAGGCGCAAACTTGAAAGTGTTTTAACCACAGCATGCATAGGATAATTTACTCATCCAGTGATGAGAACGGCTTCTAAAGAAAATGCGTAATCATGAAGATGAAAGCCGACACACCCTGTTGGTTGTTACTGAGTGGAGCTTCCCTCTAGTCTGACTTTGAATTTAGACAACACAACTGTGTCTTTGTGTGGATGTTGGTGACGAGCTATTGAATAAAAAAGTAATGCATGTTGTATGAATGATGTGAGGCGTGATGTGCACACGTGAGATTTTCATGTTAGAAATTTTGAAATGTTTGTTTGAGATATATAACATGATCCCAGTCTAAAATAAAGTAGAATTATCAGGACAATGTGTTCATGTGTGTGCGTCATTTTAACAATCTCCTAAAAACAAAGATATTCAGTTCAAATAGGCACATCTGCTCATGTATAAGCAAATTGCAATCTACCATTTGTTGACAGAACAAATGGTAGATTGAACAGGGACTAGCTCAGAATATTAAAAAAACACAAAATCACAAAATCAAAATAACTGGATTCAGGACATCAAGCACATGTTTTCTGAACTGATCTGACAGGAAAAACAATAGGGTCCTCGCACTGTCAGTGCTCAGGCCCTAACTACAATGAGTGCCATACCACTGCTAAGTCCCAACAGTTCCCAAAACCACATTTAAATTCACCAGATCTTAATTCTTTCTGCACCAAATTGCACAAACTCATAAATATCAGTCACATAAACATTCTCTCCTGACACATACCACATGCTTCCAACAAGTTTCATGGTAATCCGTCCAGAAGTTTTTGCGTAATCCTGCTAACCAACAGAGACAAACAAACGCAGACCAACACATAACCCTCTGTTGGACATAATAATCTAGCTTTAGATACCGTAAACATTCTTTTGTAATCCCAACTACTGTCTCCTCATAGAAAGAATAACAATAACAAACACCAATGTTAAGAATCAGTTTAAGGTGTAAATTAAGTTCCTTTCGCTGGAAGCTTCAAGAACTTCACCCTGCTTTGCTAAAACCTAGACAAAACAGAGCAATGGAACTAATACTTCTGTGCACACATTAAAGAGCATTGAGAGATTTCTTAAAGACGAGGTGAAGGGCAGGGAGTGAGAATGAAACACCGTCTCTAAGTAATAATCCCCCTTATGCAGCTTCTTCTTGGGGTGGAAGTGGATCGTAAAACCACCCCCTCTGTGTTTTGCAGGCAGCTAGCCTCATCTTCTCATTCTACACGGCATCAAGCAAACAATGGCTCTTTTCAGGCTGGGGGTCGCTGAAGAGGACTGACCCCCACACACTTCATCCAGACTTCTGTACAAGGCCAGGGAGGAAGCGGAGGAGGAAATAGATATGAAAAGGGAAAATCAGAGAGACAGAGATAAGACCCTGACACGCCATGAGAACTACAAAGATTTAGTGCCGACTGATTAAATGCTTTTTTCACACTGCAAAGCCAACAATCAGCTGACCCTTGACATGTATGGGTGAGCAGCTCCGACATGTAAATAACTCATCCTGCTGTCCAAAAAAACATAATGTGGCAGGACAGCACAACATCCATTCATCCATTATCTATCTACCTTTTGAGGGTAGCGGGGGGATCTGGAACCAATCCCAGTGGACAGGGGGCAAGAGGCAGGGCGCAACATTTACAGGTCGCCAGCGTGTAACAGGGCCAACATTCAGAGATCAGTTTACACAGAGACCATTCACACTCACACCTAAGGTCGTATTAGAGTATACCTAACCCCAATCTTGGACTGTGGGAAGACGCCAGAGTAGCCGGAGAAATACCACGCAAACATAAGGAGAAGATGCTAACTCTACAAAGAAAGACCCCTGACGAACTGAGATTCGATTTCCATTGTCTAATAATATAGTTGGAAAATTGAGATAATATCTGATAGGAAACAGAACCTGGGACAAAAAAAAGTTTAGTTTCAGCTCGTTTTGTCAGAAGTCGTCAGTAGAAGGAAATAAAACTGAGGCAAAAAATACCAAAGAAACTAAACCAATGTGATTCACGCTCAGCCAACATCTGCATATGGCACAGGTCGATTGCTGTCAGTGGCGTCAGATACACTGTAAAATATGCAGTTGATGTTTAGACACATACCCTCTACAGAGTGTCAACTTGGGTTTTCAGAAGCGGAGAACAAACAGCATGTAGAGTGACAGACGGAGAGGGTGTGTGAGAGTGGGAGAGAACAACATGTATAGACCAACTCTGTTCATTCATTGCCACAGGCCAATTGTGCAGCGTTAATAAAGGAAAGAAGCATGTGTCTCCCACACTCAACAACACACAAACTGCACATAACAACAGAATGCTTAAAGTCATATCAACAGCCAGAATGGTATTAGCAAGAGAAATAATACCAGAGCGTGGATACAGGCCATTAGGTTTTTCTGTATCAGACACCTTTTATAAAGCCACGTGTGGTTTTATTGGGCCACTTAAATTCTGAATCCGAACCTGAATGGAAAAATACCTCACAAATTTCATCTGCTTTTTCTCTTTGAATGTTTGACTCTCTAAAGGCGCTTTGGTGTGTGTGTGTCAGAGCTCACAGAGGGCTCTACCAGATGAATGAATATGAATGAATGAATGAATATGGGATGTCATTGGGACAGCCAGGCCATCTGCTCTGTAATTTAGCCACTTTCTCATTTCTGACTAGCATTCTGATCTCAGCAGCAACTGTTTTTCCTCTGGAGTGGGCCTGCGGCATTAATAAAATGAATTACTTTTCTTCTGGCAGCCTAGAATCATCAGATAACAAACATCAGTTCTACCCATTGAATCGTGCAGCTGACAAACATGACTACACATGAACCACGTGCATGTATACATATGCATGTGTTCTCACATTTCAATGTACGGTAAAAAGACTGGTTATGTAGAACTGATCCTCTTGCTGCAATATTCATACAAGAAACATGATTATCAAAAGGGCTTTGCTATTTACACATCAACTTCCAGAGCAGATTTGATGTTCACAGATACTGGTTGAATGCAGGACACTGCACCAGTTCCAATTTTACACGAATATATTGACGGCAGGATAGTAGCATTACGCACATCAGAACTCCTGAAGGAGATTGTCATAGATGTAGTTGGAATATTAATTACATTCCACTGTTATGGAATTGTTTTAACACAAAATAGAAGGCCAGCTTAAATAATACACTTTTTGTTGTAAAAGGTGCTTGTGGACCATTGCTTTTGATGAAATATATATTGCAATAATTTTAAATGTTGTTAATTTGCCATACGTGACAGGTAATGATTTGTGAATATGGGATATACAAATAATTTGATTGATAGATTAATAATTGATTAATTTTATTGCCCAGTCCTACTTCATGCTCAACAACCTGTGTGTTTGTATTAAACAGAACTATGGAGAGAATGAGATGCTAGGAGATGTCGTACTACTGCATAAAATGGTTCTTCAGTTGTCTGAAAGAAGTGTTTGCTTGTTACTGTGTAGTGCGATGCCTCAGACACGAAAGAGCGATATGTTCTTTTAGGTAGGGCTGCAGCTGTATACCTGCCCCAGAAAGTAACACACTTAACCACATTTCCTACAAGTAGTATTATTATTGTTCAATCATCACTACAATAACCCTTACAAGGAAGTAAAACAAAAGTGTTTTTTGGTTGACCGTGCGAGTACACCCTCCTAATGTCACTGCTGACATCTGTTGCAACTCTAAAGCTTTATGGGGAAGAGCTTCAGGATAAACAACACAATGACCCTCCTTTGCTTTGCAAATGAAGAAATGTGCACACATTCAACCCACATTTCTCAGTATTGTGCCAACCTACGCTGGAGCTTTATATATCACATCTGATGACCTATGATAACCTGTGTGTCACTGTGTGCATCTTTGTGTTGGGTCACCCAGACACACCCACACATGCAGACATTGTAAGAGTGTGTGTGTGTGTGTGTGTGTAAAAGGAAGTAAATATAACAGTGGGTTGTGACAGTCATGTCCACAAACAGCCAATACAACGTTTAGACATGAGGCAAACCTCAAATGAACCAGGCCACTGGATTTGTTTCCAAACTGAAACTCTTATGAGAGCAAATATGAGCATGTCTGACTGGGCAGGCTCATACATGCAAACCCAGTGTTTTGCACAAGCACTAAGCAGCTCCTTATACAGAAAATACTTGTGAGCACGAGGACGATTACTGTCTGCATGTGGAGAGTTAATTACTCATATAGGGCATACTGGAATCCATGTGACAATTCTGTCATTATGATTAAGAAGCAGCTTACTTTCGATGATATAAGAACATTTCAATCAAATTCATTGTACTTGCTAGCCACTATTGCAGCTTAGAGGCAAGGCAGGCAGTGACAAGTAGGGGTAACTTTAACTACAAATAACAGCAGAGACGTCTCTTCTGTTTTGATCCTGTTCATCTATTCTCTGAATACTTTCCTTGCATTACGACTAGCGCTTCATATTGGTGATAGTAAAAGGAATTTGGTTGAAACTTGACCAGATAGTGTCCACGAAGACAACCACGATGCGATAGGTCACCAACATGTAATCAGCAACAGAGAGCCGGCTACATTCCCGTTTCGAAATTAGAAAAGCCTCAGTCCACAATATTACAGTCATAACAGGTAAATTAAGAAAGACTACAGACACAAAGAGACTTATCCTTTAACATCAAAGTTCATCATCAGCCAAGCTTCCTACTATGGACAGGACCATGATATTTTTCTATACCTTGTGGCCAGTAGCAGGAGAAGCTGAGAAACATTGGCATGCACAGGTCTCAGTGACAGCACAAGACAAATGCTTTAATAAATTCAGAACATATTGTATATAGCTGTGTCATTTTGGAAGAAAAAACAATAACTAGCTTTCAACCAGTGTTACCCTATGAAAAATGTTAACATATATTTTTATTCACGTAAACAATACTGAGGGTGCATGTAATTGGGGGAGACTGTGAGGGAGAGAAAGATGTCTTACCCCTTGATTTCCATTAAATCTGATCAATGGTCGTGATGACAGCACCTATAAAACACAGATAATAACAGCAGTGTTAAATCATTTTCAAGGTAAGCACATTAGAAGATTTCATTAAGACAAATTTTCAGATAACATCTTGTAGGTTCAAGTCCCTCGAGTAATGAACTTCTTATACCAGAAGCTTCAACCATTCAATGAGGAAAAAAAGCTAAGAAACTATTAATTTAACATTATATTAGATTTAAGATATGTTTGTGTAATGGAATGTCAATTAATAAACATAAACATGATACCGATATGTCTGTGAAAGGCTCATATTGGGCGATTTTATAAACTGATAAATCTGTCGAGCTCTAATTTCAAATATTTAGTTTCAGTATTTGAAATTGAGTGACTCAAACAATCAGCAGTATTTTAGTTCCCGAAGAGAAAACTCCTTCAGAAAGTAATTGAAAGAGGAAAACTATGTCGAGGTAATCAGGAAGTTAACAGTGCTCCAGTTCTGGTGTAATAGAGCAGCAGAGTAACAATTTGCATCGATAATTGTCGTGTTTAAGTGGCAGCGATAAGTTAACATTCATGGACATCAAAAAAACAAGAACAATTCATTTCTAACGTGCTGCTGCTTTAAAGGATCAAATGGAATCAAGTGAGAGACTGAGACTAAAAAGGTTCAAAGCAGGACGAGCCTATTAAAAGACACAACATGCTCTGTATTCCTGCCTGAACCCTGACCCTGAGACACGCAGCATGCACACAGAGACTGGTGAGCTTCTGTGTGGCTTCATTTACACACTTCACATCACAGCATTCACTTTACTCACTTACAGTCCCAATCAGTGTTTGGTGTCAAGTTGGCATTAAAATATGAGCTTAGTATTCTTCATCACATTATCCCCAATAGTATTGTGGATCATGCAGACACAATCAATACAAAAAATATCAGTAGATTTTTACGGAGGTCATGATATCTGCATTTGTTTTTTTGTTAGTTAGTCCATGCCAGCAGTCCCACTCTTACTAAAGTGAGGATGCCTGTTGGTCTGGGCCATATGGAAACATTTTTAATCACGATATTTGTATATATATATATATATATATATCACGATATAAATCAAATCACTCTGTCATTTCTACTTTAGATGGTAAAAAAGATTAGTGGTATTTCCTGTCTTTGCAGGAACATGCTTTCGATCAAATTTGCCCAGCCCTAAAGTGGAGCATACACAGTTAGTGCGTACAGTTTGGGACATCTGCATGAGGGTCTGTGCCTACCCTTGCGGACATGGGTGGATGACATTTACATGACGAGGACCACAGTGGACTGGCAGACATGGTAACTATGAATTCGCCTTACTGTGATTGCACGGCCTTGGCGGAGGTATACATTCTACTGAGTAGTGATATTTATTTGATATATATGGATATGACATGTAACAAATGGTTAAAACAACTGGACGTTGTCATTATGTGTTATGTGCTTTAACCATTAGGCCACAAAATGTGTGCCATGGCCAATGACATATTGTTAAGTGAATCAGTACCACAGTTATAAAGCCAGTACATGATATAAAATGATTCTCTTACTGTAATCATTGTAATGCAGCTTATTTATTTTCATAGCAGCCAGCCATTTATAATGATATCCATATAGGATATGTCGGGAAATGAAGTGATTGGGGTCACTGGGTTATAAAAAGCCACGGTGACATTATGCCAATGCATCGCTCCCTTTAGTTACTGCTGTTCTGTGAAAAATTGATTTGAGCAAATGGATTGTGCTCACGTCACACATGCGGAAGGCTGTGTAAATATTACCCAGACTTTACTTCCAGAACTTTGGCGCCTTCAAATAATTTTGCTAATCCTTGGTGTTGCTAAACTTGTTTCACCAGCTGCATGGGTACAACAACTTGCCAGCCAAGCCTTCACCAAGTCTGGTGTAATAATTGATTGCCTTTATAGCCAAACAACTAAGCAGAAAAGGCCGGATTCTTCCTAAGTAGTAGCATGTTCAATAGCTTCTGACAAACCCACTCAGGATCATGAGGTTGTGTTTTTATTGATGATGTAGGAAAGAAGCAAACCACTGTTATGAATATTTTGTGAGCAACCAAAGACGGTTTCAGTTTGTACTGAGCTCTGAACAGTCAAAAGCTCCCGAGGAACGTCAGACCTTTCATGGAGCCACACTCCCTAGCTTCCCCCTGCAATGTTTAACACAGCACCAGTTTTAGCACTTCCAACCACCCTGTACCCCTCCCCCATCACAGTGCTGCGAGCATAGTGCTACCCTCAGCCTGTTCATTTGAATGGGCTGCTGACATGTCACTATTTTCTGGGACCTGAGCCCAGAATGTTC
Source organism: Hippoglossus stenolepis (assembly GCF_022539355.2). Taxonomy (NCBI): domain Eukaryota; kingdom Metazoa; phylum Chordata; class Actinopteri; order Pleuronectiformes; family Pleuronectidae; genus Hippoglossus; species Hippoglossus stenolepis. Next base: position 17,606,561 of record NC_061496.1, on the reverse strand, counting down.
CACAGAGCTAACCTTAGGGACAGAGTACGGGTCCTGAGCGTGGATCGATGACAAGGCCATGGATGTTCTCACACGCTGCCAAACAGTGACAGAATGGGGATCAACTGGACAGACGCAGCTAATGATAAAACTGAACTGATGAAAATGTTGTTCCTACGACACAAAAGCTTGTCTTCTTGTTGTACTTTGTCCAGCATTATACACAAACACTGACCTGAAGTTCTCCAACGATATTTTGTGTCCAAATGTTTTAACTGCTGCACAACTTAATAGTGATCACAATTTAACATGATCCGGAAGTCTTTTTGATCAGCATATACATTTAATGATCCAAAATCGGTCATACAAATAAAGTTTAAAAACCTCCCTGGTCGACTTGGTCAAGTTCAAATCTGTGCAACAGTTTAATTGGGTATAAAATTGACAAGTTAAGCTACAAACCATCTTGAAACCTTACAGAGAACATCCGGAACACATAGAGAACTGTTCATCTTATCGCCGTCACACTTGTCATGTGTGTTGTTAAGGGCCTAGGGAAGGACGGTGTCGAATTTGGTGTGATTTGGACATGTGATACGTTCAATATTGATAAACTGAACTAACAGGTGACCATAGCAGCAGCGGCGGTTGGCTTTCTTCAATGTAAGTGATGTCACAATGACAGCGTGTTCATGGCAACGACAACCGATTCTTCTGTTCAGGGTTCTGCATACTGAGTCGAGCTACACCGAACTTTGAATAAACAGGTGAACAGCTCTTTGTGCAGCAGCTATGGCGAGGCTTCAGTGTCCTGTGGACTGAGTCCTGCAGCCGCCCTTTACTTGCCACGGCTCAGTTACTGCAGGTCACCTTTACAGTTTCAGAAAGAAAGCTGCAACCCGCACCACCACAGCCCATTCCAAACAGGCATGTTTAGAACGAGCACTGCAAAAGCAATTACAAGATGCTATATTATGACAGTTTATGTCAGTGAGTTTGAATTTAACATATTAGGATTTTATCGGTGCAAGAACCTAGCTGTTAGTCGTAGAAAATGACCAGCCTCTTGATACAGGCTCAATAGATCAAGTTAAATTATTTCCCCACACAGTGTAACTCTACTCTTTCGCTCATGTTGCAATGCCAATGGGTTTCTTTGTTTTGTAGTAAATGCATACAGGAATAGCCATATCCAAATCCCTATGGGTATTGGCCGTGGCACCCAAATTGTCATGTGTTAGGTTACATACGTAGCTGTCATAATGATGGGATGTTCCACCTGTCTAGTATTTCAGTGGTGGAAAGAGCACAGTGTGCTACGCACTGTGCAAGTGTGAGATGGTACTGAGTGTACCCACTCTCAATATTAAGTGTGCATGCATCATTACGGAGTGTGCCCAGTGTGTGAAACGTGGTGTAATAGTCTAGTCTTTAAAATAGCTATGACAGAGGAGTGTCAAGCGAGTATTTGAAGTGACACAGTTTGCACCTAGGCTTAAGTGGACCTACTTGTTGGTATATTTACTTTAACTGGTTCTTCATTGCTCGAAAGAAACCCTTTGAGGTTTATAGTGTTTTCCATCTCATGACTGCTGAGCTACCTTTGATCTTATGCTTGAAATGGCAGAACAAGTTTCTTTTGTTTTGCACCACTTGTTGGTTGTGAGGAGAGGATCAGGACATTTATATTGTTTTCACACAGGAACTGCGAAAAATGTCAGGAAAATTGGGTGCAGACATTTTGCCTTACACATATGAAGAGCGCATGAAGACAGCATGGGATTGTCTTGGGGGTCAGACGCGATCACAACAGAAACATTTCTTTGCGAGGGGTGACGTCTGGGTGGGGCATATAGGAGGCAGGACATTACATATATATTGCACTGCAGAAACCATGTGTGTTTGTTTATAGCACATTGAAGTTGATGGGAAGCTACTGAGTCAGCAGTGATATTTATACTTGCTGAAACATTCAAAAATATTTGCATTCTTCCAGTTTAATGTCCATAGGGTGTTAGAAACTTCAACAACACACCCACTCTCTTTTCCAGAGATCAACCATTATTTGTCCAGTTACTCCATTTGGTCTTCTTGGGTTAACCTTAGGTCATGATGGTTTATTTTATGAGGCTTATGTATAGCAAAACTGTGCAGTGAGACATCAATTGAAAATCCCACTATTATGCTTGCCCAGTTCCCTCACAAAATAACTGCCAACCACTGTATGGTGTTGTTGGCTACAGTAACATTTCTGTTAAGTGACACCTGATGTCTGTGAAGGACTACATCTTTGTTGTTTTAACAGATTCATCCAAAATGCAACATGAGACCACTGTTTTCACAATTATCTGTGTTTGCAAGCCAAAGAGTGTGGACAAAACATTATGGTTTCACTTGGATGTGTCACGACTGAATGTTGTCATCAGCTCCAGTACAATTAAAAAAAGCACAAAATGTGATATTTAGCAGAAAACTGAAGTGAGTTTCACTTTTTTCCATCATATAAAAAGAATCTCATTACAGTCCAAAAGCTATCTTCCTCTGGTCAGACAAACATTGCCACCATTTGTTACCTGGATTTAACAGATGTTATGTTCCCTATTACAGTTGTTGTTATTACAGCTTGGCTCAAAAGCAAAGTGTTGATAAAAAATGTCTTGTTTATATACTTTTAATGTAAGAGAGCAGCATATAATCCAAGCAAAGAAGTCCAGTTTCATTACTGGCACTTCCAGTGGCTTTCGGTGAAGACTCCCACAATCACAGTGACTCTGCCTCATGACTCGTGCTGCTTGAATATTCAATTGCTACAGGACTTAAAATAAATAATGTAGCCAACAGTAGTTTCAACCATCTGTCATTTTGTAGGAACACAACATATAGTCGCATAGATGGTTGAAATTCATGACAAACAAAAGTAGCTCAATGGTCATGGGATTCTGTCAAGTTTTATAAATTGATGAAGCAGCCATTCAGCCATCATGTCTGGGCTTTGATTCATAGTCAATATTCAGTGATATTTTTTAACTGATGAATGCTCAGGTATAAAAACAGCTATATGTACAAGCTCCAGTAAATACTGTACACTTGTACCTGATTTCAGGGATAATATTGCTCAATACTGGTCAACTAGCACGGGCACAAAAAGTATGTTTGTAGACCAAAGATCAAACCATGACCTATGCTTTGACCGATTTCTTGAAAAAGAAACTGCAGGTCAAGGAGTCTGCTCCGCGTGCAGTGACACAAGCTTGACACGGTCACATGTGTCAACGCTGCCACAGGACGGAGGAACACTATGACATTTGGAGTCATATTTGGCCTTAGTGGTTATGGTCATCCCTTGCAGCGTCCTGTGACCTGCTGAAACTGGGGAGTCAGCATTCCTTAAATAACCATCGCACTGGCACAGCCTGACCAGCTTCAAGCAACATAATCCCCGCCCAGTCTCCATTACTTCCCATACCATTCCCATACGGGCAGAGGCAGGGGGTAGCCAGGAGCCAGGCACTGTAAGCTGACCTCCTTAATGAACCCTATAGCCTGCCACCGCAAGTATTTGACTAAGTATTGATCCATATCTACATGTAAACCTCTGGCATTCAACTTAAACTCTCAAATTAAAACCTGGATGCTTTCAAATAAGATTTTCAAGAGGGTGTCAATGTTTCATCCATAAACACAGATAAATGTCAGTAATCAAATATATACTACCCGCCGAACTGATAACACACCAAAGTCAGATGTACACCCGTCTACAAACCCTTTAGCCGAAGAGTACTCTCAAGTTCTGCCTGTATCATTGATTACAAACCCAAAACACTTGATGGCGCTAAGGTGCACAGTTTATGTCCCTACCATCCGCTGGTGGCCACTAACACCTGCTAACATCTACTGGTAGTTGGTAACCTAAATTGTGCAGAAGACCTTCAAACGTACAAGGGATATTTAACATCTTGTCCTATATTCTCAATGCCATTTGAAACAAAAACTACCAAATCAGATGTATTCAATGTAACAAAGACATTAACGCTTGTTCCGACTTCCAGGTAAGAAAACTCTCTTAGGTCATTCTTAAACCACACAATTTAAATATTTCACACTTTCAGCAGCTGTAAAATGACAGATCTCGACAGGCGTGACATGTTTATTGTTTCCTTGTTTTGTTGGCCCTGGCATTATGTAACATATAACTACACTAGCAAGAATTAGCCATTGGTTTACTTCAAGAGCTTGTTATTAAAAATAACTGGATTAAAACCGGCATCATTAAATGCATCCCAATGTTCATTGACACTGATCATTTCTTCCAGAGCTTTAAATGTTAATGTGAAACATAATTAACAGCTCACAAAGAGATGATGCATGTCCTAAAGAATTTATGCAGGTTATAACAACAATTACAACCACTACCTCACCACAAGACAAAAGATGTGACATGGGCTAACTAAAAGTTTTAACAATCACATGGGACTACTTGTATTTTCAGAACAAATGACAGGTCCAATTCTGTGTCGCAACAACAGACATCCAGAGACAAAATTATAAACTTATATCTGCACTCCCCATAACCTTCAGCTTGATGACGTTAAAGTAGCTTTACTTATTTCCTTGCTTATGTCACAGCCTGTTAAAAAAAAAAGACAAAAAACATGAGTCTCTGGGCTGATAGTCCCACTGCAGTAGCTCCAGTTCACTTTGTCCTCAGACGACCAACGGAGGAACCGGCTGACAGTCACGTCTCATACAGGAAGCTCAACTATTGCTAGTGGCTGACTGCTGTTCCACTACAGGAACACAGTAAGAATGACTCAGTTATAATAAGATTCTTGGAACTAGTTAACATGGCAGAAACAGATTTGCAGCTGAGCCAACATTTGTCATTCGGTCATGTTACATTGGAACAAGTCTGTGAACATTTTGTTCCTTACTCTCCAAAGTATCATAGTAGTGACTTCACAATAAGTCTGTTGACAAATAGAGCCTAACAGTTCTTGCTGTGTACATATTTTGTGAGCTTGAGTCCACAATTGATCAAAGCTGCTGTGCTACATCACACTGGCCTGGAACAGCGTCGATGAACGGAAGTGGTCAAGGGGAACGACCATATTTGTCCAAGCAAAACTGGGGTCATAAACATGAAGCCTGATTACTTCTGTGACCACACCACAACTTTTTCTTCGGAAGGCTTGTGTCATTCTGTAGCTCTCTTCCGCTTCCTTTATCGAGTTCCCAGCTCACCCCTACATTTGGGTGCCAGCCAGTGTTTGAGTTATGAGGAAGCCTCAGCTTCTCTAGAAGTTACCAGAGCCAGAATGAAAACAATATATGCTCAAGTTTGGGGTGGTGGGGTGTCTGTGTTAATAATTGAGCCCTTAATTTGATTGATAAATTACATCCCAACCACTAAATTAGATCATCAACTTAGTTGCTTATCCAAGTTGGTCTGAACTTGGAAAATGGCAGAACGTCACACATAACTTGAACCTCTCTGGTGAAGCAGTTTGGCATTTAGTTTAGAAGAGGGAAGATTTTTCAGATATAGCATGAGCAAATGACAAAACTGTCACAAAAGCTCAAAGCTTGTACAGATCTCACACCGACAAGCAACAGATAGCCACTTTTTGAGTGAAAGCACAACAATAATATCTTTTGTCAATCTATTTTTGCACAAATGTGCTCCATGTCACTGGTGTTTTTCATTTAACCATTGTGTCAATTTTAACCTTTAACTTTAGACGGCTCTGAGCACTCGTGAGTGGGGCTGACTAAGGAGACTCCCGAGTGTGTGCTCCCATAATGTAATGTATACGCACATGCAATTAATTTAGACACGTGGCACACCTCCACATGCTAACTGGGTCAGGTGGGTGGTATGATGTCTGCTCATCATCTGTCAGTGTGTGAAGCTAATGTGACTGGGTCACAACGAAAGCTGTTAACTGTTGTGATCATGGTGTTTATGCCTGTGTGTTCCTGGTGTGTGTCTGATAAAAAAATATAACCTGTATTGTTATTATATCAAAAAAACAGCACCATGAGATTTGATAACAGATCTCCCAAAGTTTTAACCACAGTAACACCCCCTCGCCACAAAAGGGACAAAATGTGATTCTAACAGTTGTGCCAGCTAAGGTCGATCTACTGCTCTTAACACACGTAAAAACAAGCACTTGCCTCTATTCCATCCTGATTCATCCATTTGATAACCCAACATCTAAGATCTTATCAAATAGTGAGTAAGGGCTTTAACCTGAATAAAGAGGGGAAATGATGCAGAGTGCAAAACAACTAGACCAGGTAGCGAGCCTGCATCTCTTTAATACAAACGTTCTTAAAAAGGTGCATCTTGATCCTTTAGCATGATCTCACAACTTGCCTCTTTGGTCCTACGTGTATGAGCCGACAAGCAACATTTCTTGTCGTTAATGCAGTAATCATTACATTAGCATATGTTGAAAATGAGATTTCATAAGGATGTGCATTTAATGCTCCTTTGTGGAAAGAAAACAATGGTGCTACGGGTGGGGCAGCGATCTACCCCTCAAGGAAAGCCCAAGTGCCAATATTTAACTCTGTACAGGCCGAGATGCTTGAGCTGTTTGCGTGTGTTGTCCTGCCTCCTCGTGAAAAGAAGACCCTGCGCTGAATTACAATGAATCTAAATGATAACACATTGGTATAAACCCTTCTGTTGCTATATGATTTTAAAATGTTTTGCCAAAATTGTTGTAGAGAACCTATCCTGAATTATAAACAATGCTAGTTGGATGTAGCAGCACAAACCTCTTGGGTTGTATGCTCTGTGTTTTAGTAAAAAAAATAAATAATAACAATCACCTTTTTCTTTTTATAAATTAAACATGTGCAACAATTCAGCATGACGCCATAATGTGCCATCGCCAAAATGTCAGATCGCTCTACATCTCTAAAGGACAAAGGCCCTTTGTAAATGTAAAAAACATTCAGTTATTTGCCAACTAACTGTAGCTAGAATGACAAAAGCTTAACGAGTCGAGGGGTCGCCCAATATTGACAATTTCGGCCCGTGTGACGTAGCTCCACAGTTACCTATCACACTTTTATTGTTCAGGTTTATTGGTTGCAGTTGGGCTGTGCACAGCCACTGGAGCTGGGGGATAAGGCCCTTTCCTCCTGCACGGCTTGCCAGGTTTTCCCTGTCAAATATTTATAGAAGCTGAAATGTTAGATGGCCATCACCAGACCTACAGCTCTCTACACAACAAGCCAGGCCAACGCCACCAGGAGCAGCAACAGCCCAGAGATCAGAGCTGGACATGTAGTGAGTTAATTAGTTGGATCTCCAGATAAATAAGTTTGGAGCAGTTGTAAAGCTGTGAGGTGAACGTGAGCCTCCAGTGGCAGTGAGGGGGTTGGGAGACAGGATTCGGATGAATAATACTGGGTACTTTTCCAAATTATTCACCACGTTGTCATCAGGCTTTGCTTGAATTAAAGACTGGACCGTAGACATGTACCTTTAGTGAGGTGGTGGGTATGGCTCAGGCATTTAAAGTTACCCTCTATGTGAGGCTACGTTAGCTAGCAAGGTCTGCCTGCTTTTTTGACAGCTTTAAACTTTCTGGAAACATCCGTCCTCCCAACACAAGTTACTCCATGTTTCCTGTTGGAATTATCACGGACGTTCACACGAGTCAAGTGAGGAGTTAGAACTGTTGTAACAACGAAAACAAACGCAGCAACACAGTGAAATAACGAGTGGAGCTCGGGCTCTTGTTAAATGACCGAGTCGGTGCGGAGCGAGCGAGTCTGGGTGTAGCTCCGTGAAACAGCCGCCTAACATCCAACAAGTCACCCGGCCAGATCCAGTAGCTGGCGGATCCAGTAGACGGTCCACCACGCCATCGCTACCCCAGCCTCCAGCAGCCTGCTGCGGGCTGTGTGCGGCGGCGTGACGGCAGCCGCATCGGGCAGGGAGGCAGCCTGAGAGCCGGGGGGGGGGACTGACTGACCTCGCTCTGCCTGTCACCGAGTCCTCCGCCCGGACAGACCTGTACACGCAGAACCGGGACGCCGCGGTGCCGGGGACAGCCCGCTTACCTTGCCGCTCTGGTAGCCCTCGAAGGCCTTCAGCGCGCTGTCAGTGAGTTTAACGTGGAAGACGGAGACATTGCTGCCGTTGCTCACTCTTCCACAGGACAGTCCGTAGCACTGCTCCTCCTTCAGCGCCGCCATCTTGCTGCCGTTCCCACCACGCGCACGGACGCGCTCTGTTGTAAACCGAGAAGTCCCGTCGCTCCTCAATGAATATTCATTAGGAAGCAGCCCAGCGCCAATGATGTGGCCCCGCACACACACACACACACACACGCGCGCACACACACAAACACACACACACACACACACACGCGCGCGTTAGACACACTTTTAAAATCAATACTTAGAGAATATACTCTCTATATCAACACAGTCAAATGGTTTATTTCAGCGCGACAGGTCATCGACTTTTTTTTGAAAATAATTTTACTTCACATTTTAGACAACACGTGAGTCAATGTGTTTCTGGTGCCATTATATCCCCATCGTGTTCTGTGAAGATTGTGCTGTAGTTATTAGTGGAGGACACAACATACGCGTCTCGAGTCATTTGGAAACATAACGTTGCTCATCAGTAATGCGGAGGAAGGAGGAAACAGGTCATCTCGTTACGTCAGCGATACGTCAATGTCTGGAAAAAAACCCACAGTTCGGGAACATCCATCAACCTCGGGAATGTCCGAGTGTAAGCAAATACAACTGTGTAACTGTAAACACTGATCAGCCGAGACATGTCAAGGACTGGTTTTATCTTCATGTCTTCAAAAACAAATATGAATATGCAGGGATTATAATAGAGAATGTGTGTGACTCATACAGACATTACCACTGGGTGCCGATATAGATTAAAGCTCCTTGTAGGGCAATACAACTATATCAATAATTATCACAATGTAGTTTTCATCAATAGCAGTATAACAAAAGTCAAATAACTATCTGCGCATATTTTATATTCCAAAACAATTGGGACAAATTACAACTTTGATTGCACATTTAGAAAACAGTCTTGTACATAGTATTTCTAATTTGATCTGATTTATACTGGCTTCTGTTTGTATACAGATTTGTCCATGTGTCAATTTTCAATTTCCTCTACAGAGGATCAAATAAGTTATATATTATACCAATATAGTGCTTATGCATTTTGCAAAGGTGTGAAGAGGTGTAATAATAATTGATCAACCTCATATTTGTACAATGTTTTGCTGTTTGTTGAGTGTTTGTTATTCTCTGCTAATAAAGAAATTATAAAGTATCATAGTAGTGACTTCACAATAAGTCTGTTGACAAATAGAGCCTAACAGTTCTTGCTGCGTACATATTTTGTGAGCTTGAGTCCACAATTGATCAAAGCTGCTGTGCTACGTCACACTGGCCTGGAACAGCGTCGACGAACGTAAGTGGTCAAGGGGAACGACCATATTTGTCCAAGCAAAGCTGGGGTCATAAACATGAAGTCGGATTACTTCTGTGACCACACCACAACTTTTTCTTCGTTAGGCTTGTGTAGAAATCACAAATTATAAAATGACACAAAAAGAAAACCACAGTTTGAGAACAGAAACATTTTTTTATTGAGATAAATATAAAATTAACAAATGCAGGGAATGCAAGGGATTTTATCATGATCACTTAGTTTTATGCAACATTTGGCTCTGTAGAACTGACTGTACACTGAAGAAGCCACAGCTTTGGTTGAAATCACATTTACTAAATGTATGAAAGCAAATAGCAAAAACAGTCTAATAAATAAACAATCAAAGGATTATAATTTAAGGAAAAAAAACGCACAGGCAGAAGAATGTAAGAGCATAAAGAGGGAAAAAAAACAAACACCCAACATGGAACTTGAGGGGTCATCCTTCAGCATTTGGTCTTACTCAGCAACAATTTAATATGGAATTGGATAATAAAAATAAACTATCCTTCAGTATCAATAACAGTCATGATACAGATAAACTTCACATACCATTTTCTGCCTGGGTTTTAAAGGTTAAAGCTGCAAACATGAAATGACTCATTTCGGAATGCTGAACATTCAGTACAGTATATCTCCACTAGCTGACACTTTAAAGTACTTATACATGAGGGACTGAGAGTATAAAAGCATTGGATTCTAATCAGATAGGTGTTGATGACTCAGTTCCATGGAGCTCTATCAGGCCACTTAACGCTTTGAGTGGTCATCAAGACTAGAAAAACGCCATATAAATACAGACCATTTACCATTTAGCTGTGTTGAGGTCAAGTCTAACAACACACTCCAGAGCCAAAATACCCACCACGCAAACTCAACAAAGACCGAAAACTTAAAGTAAGGTAGTGTATTCTTGTTGACAGTTGTAAAGGTGTCTCTGTTTCTCTTGTCACTGTATGAATAGTCTTTTAAGAGATGTGACAAACAAGCAAAGTATCTTCCAGTGTGTGAACCTCAAACAGACCATCTTCATTACACCAAATTGACATAAAACTTTGTACCACAATTAAAACAACTTGAAATGTGTTCCCCCTTGAATGTTAAGTGTTAACTGCACTATCTGATGCTTTAAAACTATAGCATAACTTTACTGGGAAAATATTGTATAAATAGCTTCTATGTGGAATCTACAGTAAACTATATTTCAATTTCCAACATCAACTACCAAAGACAACAACAATGGCAGCAACAGAAAAAAAAAAAACAGTGTCTGGCAATGTGACTGATATGCATGAACATCCGTACGATTGGAAAGAACATTTCCCATATGCAAACATTGATGTTTAATTATTCATCACGTTAAACTTCTCAAACATAGCAGAGAAACGAGTGACAGTGAAGAGGTGACTGACCCGACTGGCTTTTCCACCCACTTTGAGCAAAGCTAAGAAGGAACTGCCAGATGTGCTTCTGTGGTTCTCACATTGCAGGGGTCAGACGTTCACTACAGGCTTGGTTCAATTTCTAGCAGCTATGACAACGGATAGCGCTACACCCCCGATGGCTACCGCAGTGGCACCAAATAGCCATTTCCAGCTGAGACCCTAGTGAAATAAAGGACAGAAAGAATAGAGAGTGCATATTAAGTACTTCGAATAATGAAATATTGAACCATGACACAGTGAAAAGTGCAAGTAAGTGCTGGCTGTCAGCCGGATAATCAGCCAACTACTTTCCTATTGTTTTAAGTTGCATCACTGCCACTTTTTATTAGCTTTAACCGAATGAGGGATTTCCGTCATCAGACGTCCAGATCTTATATTTTCAGAGAAACAAGCAGAGGAAATAGCCCCTCCTGACGTTTGAATGTTGAAGAAATGCTGATTTTATCCATTAACTGCTCTTTTCTGTGTTTCACTTTTCATTTAATTCAATCACAGGGTCTGTTTGTTTTGGAGAGGAAAATTCAGCTACCGGTAAAAACCTTCTGAATGATGAACACTGAAGGAATCCTAGATGAGCTAACGTTAGCAGCAGCATGGTAAACAGCACGCAGCCCTTTAAGACGTCCTGAGTACGCGCAAGAGAAACACTGACTTAACGAGAAACAGCGTTATTCAGTTTTTTTTCTAAAATATAATAAAACTGAAATTACTTATTTAACAATAGAGAACACCCCCCAAAAGACCACACACACAAACACAGCTACCATTTTCACCACAAAGTGTAATTTGAGGATTACATCCCTAGTATCATGTGATGATGGCCACAGATTCAAACGCTACATTTTTTCCCACACTTTAAAATGTTTTTTCTCAAGGAATGACTGAGTGTCTCACCCATGAAGACTTGGCCCGGTGTTTCTGTGTGCCACTGTTGCTACTAGTGGGGTTACCCAGCATCTTCTTATACATGGCCTGCTCCGCTCCTCTCTGCTCGGAGTTCTTCTTCACCAGCTTGGAGAGCTCTGCGTGGATTGTCTAGACAGGAGAGACAAATGATGAGTAATACTTCCAATACACAAATACCCACTCCCCCCCGAACAACCCAAACACCCCAACATGAAGAAAATAACATCCTGCAACTGTAAAACCACCAAAGACTGATTAACTTCCAAATAGAAATGTGAGAATGACAATATCCTTTCATTAGACACGCAAGGTCACCAAGTGATCAGAGCTTAAAAAAAACTATGGATGAAGCTTTGATTAAATGCCGACATCAAAACAATGTTTGTGTTTGTTGTTCTTTTGTCGTCTTACAGGAAATCACAGGTTTGCGTGACAAAAATCAAGCTGCCATTTAGCCCACGACTCCACACATTATTCCAGGATATGGGTTCGGTTACTGTTATAACAAGTTTCTCAGATCTGAGTCACTTCATTGCCCTTAAGTTTTCAAGTGACTAAGCAAAAAACTGCTTTCAGAGAAAACTAAAATATTTCTGCTTCAAAAAGACTGACGGAGCACCATTACATACAATTCACAATAATGTTGAACCAAAAGTCGTTTCATATTTGAGGGAGAGATTCGGTGACGAGTGGAGAGTCGGTGTGAAAGTCTGTACAAGTCTGTACCCTGAGGATTTGTCCGTTCCTATCTACTGCTAAGAGTAACAGATACATTTACAGCACAGCGCTCGAGCAGGGAACCCTTGGCGAGTTGGAACATACATTATGCAATCAGCTACCCACCATAATGACCAAAATGACACCACACTGACTTGTGTCCTCAGGGCTGGAATAAAGTAGGATAAACAAACATTTAAACATCCCGTCCTAACAGCCTCTGTGATGAGGCGGTCTGAGGCTGTCTATACTGGAACTGTCAACTCTGCACGCCATATCAAACAGTCAAGAAACAACAGATAAAATAAGTCTCCCATCAGAGTGGAAGATAGTGGGCGAACAGCTGACACCAATGTAAAAAGGCAGACAGCACGTCTGTCAGTGATTGGAGAAGAGAGATAGTGTGTCATCTTGTCATGCCAAGACTCCTGTGACAGATTAAGACCGCCTCTTTGATTATAAAGGGAGCGTTTTTGTATCGTCACTGAAGCACACCCACGGTTCTTGCTGTTAGAACATGCAGTTCCACTTGGAGTCTTTTAATTATTTTTAGCACTAAGAGACATGCTCATGTTAACTTTAAAACAACAAACCTGGAACCTAGAAATGTGTTGAGAAAGTTGTAAACATAGGCCTTCTTCAGACCTGGTGGTAAGCCTATCAGCTCTGAGTACCCCAGTTCACATCTGGTATTAGAATGTGTCTCAAGTGACAACGTGTGAGAAGATCACTCCTCCCCGTATTATATGCAAATACATATGTATGTTCTGTCTGTTTGTAAAGACCAAATTATGTTGTTGACAGAAAGGCCTGTTGTCAATACATGCGTGTGTGTGTGTGAATTTTACTACTGTAAAAATCTAGAAAATAAAAAGGTGGAGGTCAGTGTTGTTTTGTGGCGATGGTTACAAATAACTCAATGAATGATCAACACTGAGAGTGTATAAAAACATTCAGATCATTACTTTAATTGTAGTCGGTCAAAGGATGTCAGCTAAGTAGGTGGTCTTTGCAATCACACTATAAAAAAGAACTTTCACACATGCGTCACAGATTACTGTAAACAACAGTGTCAATATACATCCTTGTAAAGGTATGCAAAAGATTCCCAACTACACACGGGCCAACAATTCAGCTATCGAAAGAAGATGAAGTATTCAAAATCATAATAGTGCATTATATATATATTTGTACTGCGTGTGTTGGATGAAATGTGGTGGGCAAGCCATGTGCAGGTTGACAGATTGGTGTGGGACTGAAGTGGAGGATTCTGGGCATGAACGCCATGCTGCTGCAGCTTACAGCTAATCTAAGAGGCCCACGCACTCAGCTGAGTTTTGTCGAATTCTGCCAAAGAACTGCATATACCCAACTCCATAAGCAGGAGAACAGGCACAGAGGCTCAGCATTAGTTATGGCTGAGCTACAGGGCAAACCTATTTACAGCAACAACATGAAAACAGATCCTCTGAAATGATGAATCAGCACTCCACCTGACCTTGCAATACAAACTAAGTGGTGAGATATTTTACCTCACGGCACCATCTACTGGTCGTAATAATGAACTGCAACTTCTCTACAATAAGACCTGTTTTACCAAAACTTGATGGGAAGAGGCAGAAAAGTACCTTGTTGCTTGGTTCCAACTTCAGTGCCTTCCTCAAAGTTTGAATGGCTTCTGTGTATTCACCTTGCAAGGCCAATACCTTGAGGGAAAACACACGTCAATAAAACGATCTACCAGAGACTAACAGGAGAAAGAGTAAAAAAACACCAGGAACGTGTACCTTGCCCATGCGGAAAAGTGCTTTTATGTTCTCTGGCTGATGGGCCAGAGCTGAGACACAAGATTTAAGTGCTGCGTCATAGTGGTCCAGTTTCAGCTGAGAGGCAGCCATGTTGTTTAAACACTTAACTTTCACATCCATCAACTCGTCCTCCTCCTCAGGAGTAATGTCAACTGCAGCAGAAGCATCCACAACAAAATTAGATCAAAACAGGTTTTAAAAAAGGACCACAGACAAACAAGCTTGTGAGTATAAAACCAGTGTAACCAGAGTATAAAAATCTGTGCATTATTAAAATGATTGAAAATTTGTTGAATCATTAGGATTTTCCCTGCCTACCATTTCCCACTGGTGAGGTACTAAAGCAATAATCACAATGCCAAGTATTTAAAAAGACATGTACTGTAATTAACTTATCAGTGACTCATGATTCTTTGACCTGCATCTCACCTTTGGAACTAGACTCTGTTATCTGCAGGGCAATACTATACGAGTTGACAGCAAAGGCGTAGTCCCCACGCTGATAATGAACATTGCCCCTCTCTCTCTTAAGGCTGGCAAGGGCAATCTTTTCTATAGGGGGCAGCAGCTCCACGTCTGGAACATCCGTAGATTCCAGCAGTTCCACTTCTAGGGACAGCTCAGCATTGGGAGGGACCTTGGATTCAAGACTGGCAAGCCAAATAAACACAGTAGATTTCAGAGATGTCAGTGACTGGATAACACACAAGGAAGTCAAGAACAGAGCTTGTAAGTAAAGCTATGTTACTTTAGCCAAATTCAACGAAGCAAATGTTCATATTTTATTATTTAAAAGCAAACTCAATTTTGAAACTACAGCTTTTGTGTATATTAAACCCTTAAAGGGGACATCGTATGCCCATTTTACCACAAGTTGATATGGTTCCTTGGGGTATTAATGAAATGTCTGTAACATACTTTGGTCAAAATACCACAAGGATCATATAAAACAGCACCCTTTTTACCCTGTATAAAACAGCCCTCCACAGAGTGACCTGTTTTGAGTGCCTGTTCCTTTAAATGCTAATGAGCCAGCTCCCCCCCCCCCCCATGATTTTAAACAATATAAATTACATATTTTATATGATATAAATAATCAAATATGCATCCCATACTTTGTATTCCCTTCTGTTGTCCTGGAGTTTTAATTTTCCCAATCACATAATTAAATGTCCCCCTCTGCCCATCCACTACAAGCACACAAGCAGACAGAGAGGGGTGGGGGCTATGAAGACCATCATTTACCCCGAACCCCGACATTCAACGGGTACAACAACAAGCGGAGAAAGCAGAATCGCGGGCTGACCTTATATATACAGTCTATGGGGCTGACCAGCGGAGAAATGCGCGTCCCGTGTGAACAGCCAGGCGGCTGCGTGCCGGAGAACGGCGCTCGCTGCCTCACAGCCTCGCTAGCCCGGTGTAAACCCGCGAATCGAGTGGGGGCTCTGTGTGTTTGACCAGTGTTACAGTAGTGCTGAACACTGCGGAAGTCTTCCACACTGCTGGCTGTGTGGCGTTGACACAAATTCCAGCTCACACATGGGAGAGCGAGCGGTCGCGCCCGAGCAACTGCTGCAGCCTCCCAGTCCCAACGATCCAGACAAATGCCACATGTGAGTGAATCGCGGGCTGAGCAGCGCGGAGAAATGCGCGGCCCGTGTGAACAGCCAGGCGGCTGCGCGCTTGGGAACGGCGCTGCGCTGCCTCGCTAGTCGCTGCGTCCGGTGTAAACCCGGCGTAACGAGTGTGGGGGGGCGGGGGGGATGGGCCAAGGCCATGTAGGGAGACATCCAGTGTATTGTTACGACACAATACACAGGAAGCTCATTCGAGTCACTCAAGCATGACGTTTCTGACTTAGAGGAACCATAACAAAACGCGCGAGTGTTTTTTTTCCAGAGTTTTTGGGTTGGTAGACATGCCAGATACCCAAATTAACGTGTAGAAGCACTAACAAAGTGGAATTTGCATGCTATGTCCCCTTTAAGGCCAAAATTACATTAAAACACACTGCTAACCTCCCACGGGGGCCATATGCATATTTTGCATCTGTCTGGATGAGCGCCTTCTCTCCCATTTCCATGAGCTGCACAGTGAGATCCAGAGCCTGAAAAAAGAAAAAACAATATGTACTTTATGCATAACCTAGATAAAAAGGTAAAACAACTCTTACATACTTTCCTATACTATTTGCAGCTAAAAGAGAGAATAATTGAGAGAAAAATTAAGTCGTTTTTACCTGGAAAACATCACCGTCTCCCAAAGTGAAAGCTACGTCAGACTGCTCCTCTACCAGTGTCCCATCCTTCAGGGAGGTCTTCAGATTAATCTTCACATTCTGTCCTTTCTGTGGCCGACTGTTTCGCCCTTGCCCAGCCTCCAGGACTTTTTTCTTTAACTGGTCATTACCTAGGGAGAGATATTGATCAGTGAAGTTTCCCAGGTCCTCTGGTACGGGTCAGTTAGATCTTCTTAAGTGTCAGACAAGAACCTTTGGTGAGGCAGCTTTTAAGCTTTTATACTTTAAGCCTCTGGAAGAATTTCTACCTGAAGACATGACAACAACTGGAAGTGTTGAAATCCTATCTCTACAGCCTGGCTTTTGTGTAAGTATGGTTTTAACACATTATTCTATTGAATATATGTTTGAAATTTCATTACATTGTATATGACTGTTAACATCTTTTGTACATTTTTTTATCCAATTATGGGTTTTAATTTCTTCTATTTACTATAGCTTTTCATAGTTTATTTGTTTTGATAACTTAAAAAAAATGTATTTTATGGAATCTCTTTATCAACATTTTTATTTGATTTGTCCATTCTTTGGCTCATCAGTCAATTATTTGACTGACTGATTGATTGATTGATCTCAATCATAACATCTACAGCACTAGTGACTGTCCAGTGACTGTAGAACAACCATATGTCAGTAGCCTGACTCAAGTGCATCATAAAACCTTTGTTACAGATGTGGAAAATGTGTGAATCTGATCCAGCTAAAATTCCATCATCAATATTGACTTCACAACTTCTGCGACACCTTGCACAAGAGTGTATAGAGGGGCATTTTACTGAGGTGTTTTTATAACATACCTAAAACGTCCAGCCACTCGTCGACTTGGCCTGGGGGATCCGGTTCTGTGTCTTCATTTCTCTTGTCAGACACATCTGTGCTTTTCCCCTTGCCTCCTCCAGCATCTTCCAGAGGAGGGGGGTCGTCGTCAATGTCTTCCTCGTCCAACACTTCAAAGTCCTCCCCGCTGTCCAGCAACGAGGTTCGTCCGTTCTTCTTCGCTGCTGGTGAACTGTCATGGTTCTCAGGGGCGTCCATCGTCTCCTCTTTGTCAGCCATTAGCACAACTCTGAGAACCAAGGTGAGCAACTTTGAATATAGAGCAAAACCGGAAGACAACAATAACCATTAACGTTAAGTATCTCACTCCTGCTATATTATATCACTGAGCTTATTACCAAGCTAACACAGTATCTAAGTCATCCAAAAACCACACAGAGCTGAGTCGACTACAATCCTCATTGATCACAGTTTAAAACATGATTAAAACTACAACTCGCCTGCTCGGTGTTTCTGCTGCGACAGTACAATGTGATCAACAGTAAGAAACACCCAGCTAACCTCGCGCTTCCAGAAGTTTCTGTCAAGTTAAAGTGCTGCCACCTCCTCAGGCGGCTAACTGGCTGCTAACAGGCGTTAGCATTAGCTGTGTATCCAGCTAGCTAATGTTAGAGACCGCAAAGTGCGTGTTCCGTGTTTATTTGAGCAGTGAACGACTGCGCAAAGCCACGTCAGACAGAGTTAGTCAGCCGCACGCGGTAAAGCCCATCATGCGGAGAGTAAACTGAAGGTTACCTTCAAACACGAGTTGTTATGCGGAGGCTTGTTTTGGTCCCGAGCGGTCTCCCCCAACAGCTTACAGAGGTGAAGTCAGTTTGATGTTGGCGCAAACACGGGACCGTCGAGGACTGTGTATTTTAATGATACCGACGTCAAACTGACTTCGTTGGCGCGGTGTCGACCTCGTCACAATAAACTACTTCCGGTTAACCTTGAGCTCCTGTTCCTCTGTGTGACCTTTTCACCTGATGGATTCATATTGTAAACAACCACACATTCACTCCACAGTCAGGAAACGTTAGTGAAAATATGAACTCTATCCAAACAGGCTTGGTAGACAATCCTAGTTTATTTGGAAAAATTATAATATATATTATTGAGAGGTTGTATATTATACACTATTGAAACGTAAAGTATTATTATTAATATTATTGTTTTATTATTAAGTTGTAACATTGTTCTCTAGTGTAATGCAAGCATAAAATTGCTTTTATTTTTTCTCCATTAATTCATTGAAAGGTGCTATATAAATAAAGTTTGTTATTTTTATCATTAGTATTCCTCCCGGGTGAAGATTTATGATTACGAATTAATGTTTATTATTCCTAAAATAATTTAAAACCACCTACATGTAGAATAGTAGTCATACAAAGAGCCGTTGATCTCTGTTAAATAATAAAAAATGTTTTTTTTAATACTATGACACTGATGATTTCGCTCCTGAATGTAAACAACAGGACTTTATCATGAACAGATTAGATCTATGCAGATGTGAAAATCCATTAGCAAATTCCTCATTGGTGACAGAATTGTGCAATGTGGGTTAAACCCAAACTAGAGCTAGATACAAGTCTCAGCCAGCCTATATCAAAGATTAATAATTTATAATTTAATAATTTGTGCACAGATAGGTCCAATGCTTAGAATAGAGGAGATAGAAGTTTCTAGAAACACTGGAACAAATGCCTGTATGTGTCTTAACAATAATCTAATTATTTTGGATTTGCGGGCTGCTATGATTGTATTTATGTTTGTTTGTGTATTTTTTACTTTATATAGATATGGACCTTTGTGCAATGCACTCAAATCCTTTCCAGGCATGTAGCTGCAGCAGGTCATTCCATGGAAACCCTTTCGTCGTTGGCAGAAGCTGTCAACTTCAATTAATGCATCCAGATAATTATTATTACTGATTTGTAAAGTAATTTGAGTCATCATATAGCCTAACGGAAAACAATATACTTTCACATTTTCTAAATTTTGAAAAGGATGCCTCCACTGGAAGTTATTTTTTATAGATGAACATGACTAAAGTGATCACTTGTTACATTGTATATAACTTATCTGTGTGCCCTGCCTAGATCAGGGCCTGAAAGCTCAATAAGAACTCAGGGGAAGAGATTCAAACAACAAGGAAAAATCAAATGACATTTATTATTGATGCATTGTTTCTTTTTTGATAAGCAAATCATCTGTTTTTCTTTCAGTCTAAAGAAACTTTACAATATAAAGAAACATACAAAGAACATCTTTATTACCTACACAAGACACCTAAGTCCCTAAGACAAGATTCTGAACTATCCTACCATGAAATACAAAGCAAACCCAAGAGACAGACTGCTTCATATTGAATACTGCCGTGTCATCAGAAAGGACCATGAATGGTACAGGAGCATCATTTATATTCCCTTCCCCCACCCCACCCGACCAGCAAATCTTCCTAATGGTACAGTATTATACATCACAATAGAAGTACAGAGATGGCCAACGATCGATATACACAGAGGACTGAGAGAGGATCAGTGAGAGAGCTTCAATCTATACAAAGCTATCACAGGAGTAAATAGCAAAGGACACAGTTTTTCCCCATAAGTATTACTTTTTTTCTTTTTAAATCTATTCTTAATTTAAAATGAGGTTCTCTTAAGTGTTTTTCTCCTTTTTAAAAGTTCTTAAATTGATAAAAATCCTTCATATTAAAAACTGCAATATGAGGTCACATGTTTTTTCTTGTGAGAAGACGCCCTTTAGAAAAACGATTCCGATCAATCGCAGCCAATAGTAACATTTAAACTGAAGCGTATGGAGACGAGGGCAGAGCGAGGACGCCGCAGCTCATTTGCTTCTCTCTGTCCTGTCCTCTCTCTGTCCCATCTTCCCCCCAACCAAACAAGTCTTTAGCATACAGTCTGCATTTATTGTGTTACTGTGTTTCTATACATTTTTTAAAATGGAAATTTAGCCACGCGAGCCAAATCGTCACCGCATCCGATCTCTGTGAAAAACATGGACAGTTTTATTTATAATTTACTTTCAGCTGTATTCATTGGTAGTGACTGACATATCAAAACATGTCAATGATATCAAAATGCATTATACAGTATTTACAGAAAAAGAGAAAGTAAAGAGAAAGGGAGAGAGGTTTTGAGGGAGTGAGGGATGGGAGGAAAGAGGAAAAGAAGGCAGGTGTGTGTCACTAAATTGAAGGAACACTGGAGAGAGTTCCCGGGCCACTGACAGCCAAAAACCTGGAGACCACCCTGTTGAACTCTGGGTTCAATCTGTTCACGCTGATATCAGAAAATTGATAAGTACACCCCCATCAACCATAGAGGCTACACTGGTTGTTTAGTTATTGTTGGTTTGAACACAGTATGTGCTCCTTGAAACAGTGAGTTTATCAGGCCAAGAGTACAAAACAAACAGAAAGAAACAAATTAAATAGTGAAACATGTAGCTAGGCTTCTCTTTGTGTGCAGATTTTATGGGCTTTAAGTTTCTTTTCTTTTCCTAAATTGTATACATTTAAAAAAAATTAAAAAAAATCCACAAAAAATAGGAATAAATCCACCACAATAGTATCTGATAATTGTTCCTCTTCTTTAGAATAATGTGGCAGAATGGCCTGTTAACGCCCGTAGGTACGTCATTCTGCTCCCATCAGCAGCACTGCTACAGCCGTCCAATCCTCTGCATCCATTATCCGACACGCAAGAGGCTCGCTGAGGGAACAGGTCGATGGGAGCTCCGAGGAGACTGTTGTTTAGCCTGGGTTCAGAAAGTGGATCATAAGGGATCTGCGAGTTCAACCCAGACTCAAAGCACGAAAGCCTCATGATTATCTCCCTGACAGTCCAGAAAAAAACTGAGGAGAGACCAGAATGAGTCCTGGGAGGAAAACAGTGCCACTCGAACGAGTCCACATTAAATGGCTGAAATCAAATGACGTGATGAAGGGGGAAGGAACCAAATTTCAGGATTCACAGACAACTTGTAAATAACAAATAATAAAACAGCCACAATACAAGCGATTGTTGTATTTACAGACGAGACGAAATCCACAGAGGAGACGAGAGGATCCACAAAATGCTGGCACCTGTCAACAGACACCTTGAACCAGAAAACAGCAATTTGTTGTGACTGTGTGGAGCGTTTTAGCTGGGATACAAAAACTTCTTAATTATAATCAATTATCACAATCTCTCTTGGTTTGATAGTTTATGGAAAATGCTGCTACAAATATCTGGAAGGCAAAGACACGAGCTACAAGTTCGGAAGGAACTTTAAAGGACAGGTACGTCAAATGAGACGGTGACAAAAAAACAAACAACAAATAACCTAAAATCATGTAAACAGAAAATCATTGTGCATTTTTTCGAGTGTGTGCTTATTCTGTCATTGTTGATGCTGCTGCTGAGATAAAATGTGCCCTTTACAGGAAATCATAACTACATTAGTAGAATAATAATCAATTATGAAAATTATAACAATAATATTATCATCATCAACAACAACAACAAAATACAAACATTTAATGAAAACCATTCTTGCCCCAAAATAACATCATCAGTTCATCTTTTTTTTTTTCTTATTTAATATCATTCCTGCACGAGGGTTTACACCCCCGCCCTGTCAGTCAACTACTGCATGCCCTCATAAGTGATGATCAGCATGGTTTAATAGAGTGGTGGTAGATGCAATGGGGGCATCTTGATTGGGCTGTCATGACACCCATAGGGGCAGGCTTTGCGTTTGGGAGAGATGGGCTTGGAGCAGGTTGAGCTATCACTGTCCGAGGGCCCCTCGTTGGGGCCCGGCAGCCGAGGAGAAGCGGAGAGGAGACCCTTCATGTTGCTTGGACGCCGTTTTCATGTTCTCACACCCATTTTGCAGGCGTTGGGATGGGGGGCCTTATGGGGAGTCCTGCTTTCCAGGGGTATCCTCAGGTGCTGTGTGGCGCAGCACACCGTCCACAAGGAGGAGGAGGAGGAGGAGGAGGAGGAAGAAGAGGAAGAAGAGGAGGAGGTGGGATGGAGGGAGGAAGGTAATGCAAGATGCACCGGGGCAGACGGGAGAGGGAGATTGGGATAAGGGGGAGATGAAAAAGAAATAAAATAAAATAAAATAAAAAATAAAAATCACACACTCATCGTCATGTTGGGTGAATACTGTAAAAAGAGAGAAAAAACAGAGGGAGGGGAGAAAAGATAAGCCAAAACTATATTAAACCTCGTTCACTACCCAGTTACAGATGAAAGCATGAACCTCTAACTAAACTAAATGCCATGTCCAGTATCAGCAGCCATGACACTAAACAAACAACCCTTTCTAATTTACGGCCTATGTCAGTAAACCAGCAGCAAGCAGAGCAGAGTCCAGCCCAAGGAGAAAATGTTAGGGGGTTTCAGATCACAGTGAAGATACTGTGGCAAAATGTCAGTCTCACATTAATCACGATATGACAATCTCTCCATGCGTCAGAGAAAGCATATGATGTGGTTCTCTTCCATGCTCGTGTGCATGCATGTTGTTGTACTGGAGTTAGGTGAAGCTGGGAACACGACACTACAGGACTGACCATGACACCGAATTTAGCCACAGAGGCTGATTTAAAGATCAGATTTTGTGCGTTAAATGGACGTTAACATAATTAAGAGCTATTTTAACATATTTAAGACTTTTAAAATGTTTTCCACGCTACATCCTTGGTTTCCACGGTAACAATCGTTACCACTTGCTGACCAGTGGCACCAGATTACAAAAAGGAAATATGTCGGATAATCTATTAGATTTCCTGAGCAAGGCCTCTCAGCTCTGCTACAGATCTGCACTGAGGGGAGATTTTTGAGCTACCAAAAGATTTTGTATCACAAACACACAAATATTTGCTAAATCTCCAAAGAAAGATGACCTTGTAACTGTGGACTGTTTTCAAAGGTTTAATATTTTCTAATGGAGTCAAATGAAGAAGTGGTTCCACACAGCTGCTCAGTCAGCTGTTCTTTTTTTAGTTCGAAATATGCCTTCATTTACCCAGAATACTTGGCAAATTAGTTTTATTTACGAGAGTCAAGAACCAGACAGCTTAGTGCAAAGGATAAATGTAGGATTTGAACGTCGGCCGGATGCCTTTTAGATTGATGTGAGTCACAGTCAAAGTCTAGTTTTGAGAAACCAGACTCACCACAGACAGCTGGCACACAATGCAGTGGTTTGGGATTTCATTTTGGAGCCATCACAACTGTATCAAGTATATTGATTTCTTGTGAGTGGATACATCTGAATGTGCTGCTTGATACAAGTGGACATTTGTGCAGATACTGTAATCTGCATAAGTAAGTGATTCAATACTGTATGTGACTCTCTGCCTCATCACAGTTAGAGAGCATATTCTCTGTTTGTTCCCAGCTTAAAATGTTTGTTGACACTCACACTTTCACTTTGGAATGGGTTTAAAAAGTTGCCTGCCATCTCGCCGTCATCCCGCGGAGTGCCGGGGGGATTGTTCATGCCTGCCATGTTGTTGGGAGAATTCTACAACATGGGAAACAAACCAATAAGAAAGCAGAACTCACAAACCAGCGCACAAATAAGACGGCCAATCGGTTAGTTCGTCTTACCTTTGGCAACCCATCCATGTCACCAGAGCCTGTGGTGAGACAATAAAACAAGAGGAACCTGAGTGATTATAACCGTTAGCAGATCCTCAGCTGCTAATTTAACATCACTCCAGGATATCCAGTGCAAACAGAAAGACCCTGCCCTCTCACTGCTAATGGCCTTTAATTGAGCCATTTGTTTCAGATACAGATGAGCAGCAACTCTGCTGGCTTCACTGGCCACGTCTCACCCATCTACAGGATCAATTGCCCTCCTCACTGCCCCACTAATCTGTTTTAGCTGTGATCAATATTAAGAGGAGCGAGAACACTTCCTCCGTCAGTCACAGGGGGGCAGAGTCTTACTTCCAAAGGCCTCTGAACAAACTCCGTACAGGCTACACACACTGGACATTATATTCAACTACTCACCTAGTGACCCGTTCATATGATGCTGCTCCATACCACCCATTCCACCCATTGGCCCGTCAGGACCCGGTCCCATCGGGAACTAGTCAAATAACAAGAAAATTCATGGAGGTCATTTATTTTTGCTCTTTTCATGCTTGGAAATGAATTAGATAAACGTACAAATAAAAAAACTGATGCAATTTATTATGATTCAAAAATGATCAAACCCATGTGACTCACATTAGGTCTATTTCCACCAGGGCCGATGGGGTTCATCATTGTGTAGATGTTTTCACTCGAGTTTGTTGAATCTATGAAGAGAAAATAATTGGATGTTTAAAATCAGGCGAATGTAACACATCTTGTTCCAGAAATACTTATATTGATCTCTGTCTGTATCCAATTGGTCTAAAAATGTCAAACAATCCGGTTGGTTTGGGGGAAAATGAGAAATAATGAGCTGAGGCCACTGGAGGGGCGCTGTCTTTCACTGTGTTTAGCATTGTTTCAGTGTAATTTGGTAGTTTGTTTATTTTACAGCCAGAGAGAACCCAGAAATGTTCTTTTTTTTTGGCAGAACAGGACAGAGAACAACTGTATGTTACTTTAAGTGCCAGGACAAAATGATGGTGAATCTAACTCTCAGTCCATCTGCACAACACTCGCTGCAATGTCCAATAAAAGAGACACAATATCTTTAATTCACCAACCAGCAGTTAAGACCAAGTTATCAAACAGTACATGTTGTGTCACTCCTCATGTGTCTGTCCTCAAAAGAGTAAGAGGGATGAGTTGTCCTTGATCAGGCATTAAAGGTAGTAAGTTGAGAAGAAGACCTGGTATTTGCATAGAGCGGAGAAGTGAGATCTGATCACAAGTGGTCACAGGAGACACATTCAGGACACATTTTAATGTCCGGTGTGAACAGACGAAATTTGCCTGATAGATTCCCTGAATGTACTTGTTATGTCGTGACTGGAGGAGGGGGCAATACTGAGTGGGAGGTGTGCATTTTTGAGAGAGGTTTTTGTGTGTGTCTGTGTGTGTGTGCGCGCAGAGTCTTGGCGACTGCAGTGGAAATATGTTTTCCTCTCCCGGTGTTTGTGTGCGCAGCAGCGTTTTGTGCAAAAGGTTGCCCCGGTAACGGATCACAATAGAGGTACGTATATAAATAATAAATAGTGGATACAAAAAGAAGCTCTCCGCAGGCCGACAGAAACAGAGTGTCTACAGGCGATCTGCCCACAGTGCTTTGTTTGCAGCGAATCCTCCACAGAGACATGAGAGTGACGGGTCAAAGTGGAGACGGATCAGTTGATTGCCGACAGACATGCCTCTGCTTCCCTTTCATGCTGTAACTGTCTTCACTGTGAAACATGTTTTGCAGAATGTCCCTTAAGTGGAGAATAGTAACAAAAAGTCTGATACCAAATCGAAATTTTTCATGCATGTCACATACTGAATAATGTCACATTCAGTGCAATATTTTACCTTTTTTTTATGTTTTAAACTCTGAAAAATATTCCTAAAGGCTCAGTTCCTGCAGTATTTAAAGCCCTATTTCTGCCTGTCTCCCAAAGAGAGACGTGTATCTGACAGAGAACGGGTTTGATGTTTCTGAGACAGAGCCCTCCTTCAGTGAACGCTGGATAAAAGCAGAAGTCAGAAGGGAAAGTGAAGTGTGTAACTCACCTCCGGGGCTAGGCATGATGGGAGTTCCTGGTGGGCCGCCTCCCCCTGGAGGGCCCTGAGGGGTGAAGAAGCGAGAGGAAAAGGAGAGAAGTGAGCGCTGAGTGCATGTAGATGGCAGCGTGCCTGTGAGATATCACGGCGTGATAGGTAATTTATTGCCCGTGGTCGGACACGATTCCGATACTTACCACGTAGTTGCCTGGAGATGAAGATGAATATGCTATCTATGGAGAGAGCAGATGAAACAGAACATGAGACACGGTTACTGTAAACACAGTCATACAGACGACTAAGACATGAGAGAGCGCGACTCACTGAGTTTGAGTTGGGGTTTGGCCACGGACCTCTTCCACCAGGACCCCTGGAAATGCAAACACAGGTAGAAATGAGAAGCTGGTACTAGAGTGCAGCTCGGGGCCACAATCTTGTGACCGAGTCCGACCCAAACACGAAAAAGCATTCTGTTTTTCTGTGTCCAAACCTGAGCTTTATGTTTTCCCTAATTACAGTTATCATGTCCCCTTGAGTCTTTTATGTTATAAGAAACATTTAGAGTAAAATAAGCTGTCAACGCCGTGACAATTAACCTAAACACTGCAGGAAACAAAAAAAAAACCCAGAGCCATGGTTTGTGATGTCACAAACCTAAAGAACCAATCCTGTCAACTTGTGGGTGAGGCTCAGTGGCTGGAAAAGGCTCCTCAGCTGCAGGTGAACTTTGAGGGTTTGGAGTATGTAATTTTGTCTAATAAGCTACTGGAGTGAGACTTCAACAATAAATTTAAAAAAAAACCTAAAACAGGCTCATCTCTGCGAGTAACATTTGTCAAATATCATAGAAGTTTGTTTTGAGTCTACTAACATGTTCATGCCCGGCATCCCTGGCCCCATGGAGTTCGGAGGAGGCCTCATCCCTCCACCGTAGTTCTGCAGAAGAGAGGAACACACAGTCAGCGCGGCACCTCGCACCTGCTCCGTCTAAAGGTTTGAATCTTAATGAAGGTCAGTGGTGATCATGTCTCCCACTAACTAGTGTTTAATTATGCGCTCGTTTGAGCTGTGTGTGGGTTGGCTGGAGTGGGCTGTGTGTGATGGTGGACAGCTGTGTATGTGTGTGTGTGTGTGTGTGTGCGTCTGTATATGTTGTGTGTTTCTGCATGTGTGTCTCTATGTGTTCTTGCTCCCCTCTGTGTGTTTGTTTTCATCGCTGCCCAGCAGGCGGGTTTGGCTGGTGCTACATGCCTGAACTTGGGTGTGTGTGTGTGAGAGAGACAGAGAGTATGGGGGCAGGCCAGAGAGCAGCTCCACTAAGAGGAAGAGTTTTGTTCAGCAGACGATTACACTTGTCGAGCAGATGCCACACCAGCTGCTGGTGCACTAACTGCCAAAGTCACCGTGCCAGGGTGGCACAGAGAGGGGCCGGGGGGCACAGGGAGAGAGTGTGTGTGTGTGTGTGTGTCTTTGTGCGAGGTGATGTTGGAGCAGGAGGTGGTCGGGTGCAGAATGAAGCAGCTGTCTGGTGATGGTGATTCAAATGGAGCTGTTGTTTAAGCATCTCATGTACACGCTGAATCACATCGACGATGATAAAATCGATAAAAGGAAAGCAGCAGTGGTCAGACTGTGTTGGTGGCGGATCACTCAGTCTGAGTCCGTCACACTAGGTGGGAGACGGTAGGACTTCACATGAAGAACTGGCGTTGGCTCTGGTCGGAGCCAAGCTAATCATCAAAGCGCTCCTGACATTTAAAGGCAAAAAGTTACGAGCCTAGCACAACCAAAACTTCTCCTCAGCAGAGGAGACGGATCGTGCGCATGCAGTTTATAGGCTGCTGGTTTGACATTATAGCTGCTTTTATGGCGGCTCTGTATGAAGGGTAACCAAACATTGGGTTTGTTCATAAACTGTCAATGACCAAATCTGTGTGTGCGGCAGCTGCACAGTGGGAGTGCAGTGGGTTGGAAACAATAAAGGACACGAGCCACTGTCACGACTCGCATTATTCTCACAGCCCTTTGTGTTATCATGTGTACGAGCGAGTCATATGACTGGTGTTTACCTGTGGACCCATCCCTCCCATGCCTCGGGGGGGATTCATTCTCATTGGACCTCCCATGTTTGGATGTCCTGCGGTGAGACATGGAGAGCAGCTTGTTAGCACGACAGCACTATTCACATCAGCAATAATTGTACAGCTCACTCAGAGACCGGCATGAGACTGCATAAGTGCAGCTTCTCTGAAATAACACTGCATGTGCGACTTTACCTTGAGGTCTGGTGGGGTCCAGGCTGTTTGGCAGGAGAGGCTGTGACCCGGGGATGCCCCCAGGAGGCTGATTTGGCATACGGAGGGCGGGCCTGGGGCCACCTGGGTACCGTGGAGACATGAATGGCTGCAGGAAGGAAAGGATGATCATTAGTTATTATTACCTCCACTAAAGAGGTCATGTTTTCATCACCTTTTATTTGTCTGTTAGTTTGCAGCATACACAAGACTACTGGATGCATTACTACGAAACTTAGTGGAAAGATGTGGTATTGGTCCGTTTTTTTAAATAAGTTTCTTTAAGATAGTGTTTTTTGACATTTTCACAAATATCTAAGAGAATAGTTAATGGATCTTGGTGAAAACATATCAAGGGACTGATATCTATGAGTGTATGACATATGGTGAAACTATTGGTCCTTGGCTGTGGTATGCACTCTTCTGAGTTCTATTTATTTATGTAATTATTTTGGGATGAAATACTTCTTATAACTCTTGACAAACAGGCCTTATAATAGCACAGATATATTTGCACTTCCAACTTTCTACACTAGAGTTATGTCCACAAAAACATGCAAAAGATTTCCTTTACTTAACGTGAAAAAAAAAACATGCATAAAGATATACTGACAATATCTATTTATATAGACATGTATATATTTCAGTATACCACTGTTATTGTGAAATTCAAGCTTCATAACATCACATATAATGTACATCCGCTCTTTGGTGTTTTAACATGGACTATTCATTGTGTTTTTTTACAGATCTGCTATATTTAGGCGTTTTTGTACAGGTAAATAATTACAATATTAGTTTCCTAAATAAAACATGTACCTGCAAAACCAAACCTGTACCTGCCAATTCAGAAGCAGAAATCTTTCCATGTCAAACTAATTATTCACGGCAGAAGGGCCAAATATCTGAATCCAGTCAAACACAGAAAAACCTTATTTAATAAATGGCTCACTGTATCTAACCTGACCCCTCTTGGTGTGTTATTATTGCAGATCAGCAGGGGGAGCTATTGTGTTGAAGAATAATGCACTGTTGAAGTTTTGTTGAAAGAGGGGGCTTGCTAAGTTTTGCTAAGACCTCAGGTGGCAAAATCCATTAGGGTGAAGGTAAAGAAGATAGATAAGAGGGGGAAAATATGAAGGATGGAAAATTTGCCTGGAAAAAACAATGTGGGAGCGAGGGAGGGAGGTGGAGCAGAAAAAGATGAGAGAAACATGACAGTTGGATGGAAGAAGGAGTATGAGTGGGAACTGTTCTGCTTCTTGAACGTTTCCCTGTTTTGTGCTGCTGCCCGTTTTCCCACAGCGTGTGTGTGCATGTGTGTCACCAGACAGCAGTGCTACAAAAATACAGCCTGCATGGATGGTGTGATTCCAAACTGCGAGAAACTGAAGACGCCACCGAGACAGATGTTTGAGCACGGAGAGGGGACGAGAACAGGCTGGCCGGGACACACGCAGTGCCAGAGCACAACCGGTGAATAATGTAAAGCGCCCCGGACAGATGGTTTTCACATTTACCTGTGAGAGTGCGCTGCCGCAACTACAAATGCCCACAGCCGCGGAGCCATATTTTTCTGTCAGACGATGAGATTTAATTGCAAAAGTCAATGCAAATATTTTAGTATCAAGGGGAAACATGCTGATTTGAATGTGGATTGGGTGAGAGCTGTGTGTTTTTGTCACGGAGCATGAACAGCAGAATAATGTTCGTGTTATTATCTTCACTCGGTGGTAAGCGCAGCACAAATAGATGACAAGATGAGACTGGTTTTCACTGGTAATTATATACTGTATGTTATGTTCTGGACAGGTGAAGATAATGACAAGGAAATGAATGTAAGTCTATGTAAAGTCTCTGAAGGTGACCTATGACAGAGAGTGTGTGTGTGTGTGTGTGCATAAGTGGAGAACAAGTTATATAAGTGTAGTTACCCCTTGGGGTGAGATTGGAGAGGAGACATACTACTGTTTTCTTTTCTCTCTCTCTCTCTCTCTCTCTCTCTCTCTCTCTCTCTCTCTCTCCCCCCTTCCTCTCCTCTTCCTCTCCTCTTCCTCTCCAGACCATGTTATTGTAGTGGGGTTTGTGCACAAAGAGCTGCACAGTGTCAGGCTGTGCTGCAATATTAATGGTCTATTGATGGACTATGGGATGGTGAGTGCTGGGCTGAGGGAGAGCCGAGGCCCTCCAGATGCACCTCCGCTCCTTACAGCTGGGCCAACACCGCTAAATTATTCATCCAGCCTACCATCGTGGATGCTGCCTGTCCTGTCTGTTAGCACAACAACGACCCGTGCGCTGTTTGTACACTGTGAGTGAGTGAGTGAGCAAGTGAGCGTTCTGGTTGTAGGAAACGTGTGAATAGATACTCTAGCATCATCAACTTACTGGCATTGTCTCCATTTCTTTATTTGTTATAGTTTTGTTTATCTGGACTACAAACTGTGTATTTTATTTCCTTTATTCACTTCATTATTGTATCTTATTAATGGGGCCCTATGTTTATAAATGTGGGTGTATGAATGAATGGCACCTTTAGACTTTTAGAATAGGTCCATTGAACCGCATCCGCTGGCAGCTGCGACACGGCAGCAGTACAGTACATTGAGATCTTATGGGGCAATAGCGACAGTCCACTTTCCAATAAAAATGGTCTGGCTCTTGTTTCTGGGTCTTTGCTAAGAGTCTGGTAAAATTACACGTCTCGCTCAAGTGAAAGAAAGCACTTTAAGTGGACATTTCATGGACTGTCACAGTTGCCCCATAGGGTTACAATGTAGCCACTACCGCCACTGACAAAAGTTTCTGTAAGTATCATTGATTTATACACCCACATTTATAAACACCAGAATTTCCCTTTAACTTTTGTTGTTGTTTTTTTACATTATTATTATTATTATGATGATATTGTGATTGTAGCATGTAAATGTCATGCCAATCAATGTAATTGAATTGATATTGAGTGAGTGAGAAGGATGGAAGGAAAAGAAGGATGGAGTTAACGTTTGTGTCTTACCTGTCCGTGAGGTCCCATCATGGGATTACTGGGGTTGTGTGGGGGAGGCTGTGTGTGAGGGGAAGGCTGAGATCCTGGTGGACCCTGGTGACGAGAGAAACACAGAGAGATCTCAATCTACTGCAAAGATACTGGCGATCTGCTTTAGAAAAGATTAAATTAAACAAATTTACAATATATCCCTTGACAGGGTGAGCACTGGGGTTATTCATTAAAAACACTGTGGGATATGAGATTTAAAAGGAAATTTCTACCACATGCCAAAAAATCGTTTTCTCCCTTACCTTCTGTAAAAATAGCACAAGTATAGTATAGGTAATAATTTGCGTGAGAGATTCATAATTTAATCATTTGTAATTTTTTAAAGTAGAGAGCACTAGTTCACATACAGTAAGTGAAAGCAACATTCATATGATATGCACAAGTACATTCTCACATAAATTGAAACCTGCAGTTATACATGTTTCTGACAATATTACTGAAACAAATGCTTCCATATAAATAACTGTTTGCAGTAGTTGTTGTTGAAATGGTTGAAAACAGTTGCCAGTCCAGCTGAGAATCAACACCAAACTCCTGCCATCTCTGGCTGCTTCTTAGCCACAATTCGGTTTTACCTGTCAGTACGATTATATTCTAACAGCTCTCATGAACCCCACAACAGAAAACAACGGAACACACCACCGGCAACTCAGGTTCAAAAAAGCATGACATCATACCCGACTACAGTGACACT
This sequence comes from Hippoglossus stenolepis, assembly GCF_022539355.2. Classification (NCBI taxonomy): domain Eukaryota; kingdom Metazoa; phylum Chordata; class Actinopteri; order Pleuronectiformes; family Pleuronectidae; genus Hippoglossus; species Hippoglossus stenolepis. The sequence goes on along the minus strand of NC_061496.1, from coordinate 17,574,332 downwards.
GAGGAGAGACAAATGCATGGCTGCATGGAAAGATGTAACGACTATCTCACACAAATATTGAGCAGACGTGTGTCATGTGGCAAGAAACCAAAGTCCAGTGAGATCATGATGCTGTGTTTTGTCTGCAGAGTGTATGAGTGTATCTACATAAGGGCCGTCCCTTTTCAATCCAAATTAAAACATTAATTGGAACATGAGGTGAAAAGTTCATATTCAAAATGTTCAAATTCAAAATATACAGTCAAGAAGCGCCTCAGACCGTTCTAAGTAGTTTGCCTCGTGTTCCAACAGAGGGCGCTCACTATCAGTTTGACCTGTTGCATGGAGGACGCTAGCTAGCAAAGTTGTTCCATACTGGACAATCATGAAGTCAGAGCATCTGAGAAGCAGCGTACGGAAGTATACTGGGTTCTACATCGTAGACAGCAAGGTAACAAACAAAGATAAGGCTGTTTGTTGACTTTGTACCATGAAACTACATTTTTCAAACAAATCTGTCGGTTCATCTGTCAGCATTCCACCCAGGAGTCAGCCGAGGAGGCGCCACAGACAAGCAGAGCGGGAGCCATTCGATTACATTCGAACAAAATGCATCATGTCAAATCCATTCAACCTAGATTTTTTGAAAAACAGCTCTAACGAACTCTGGTAAATTACTGTATTATACAATATGTCTGCCCCCTATTGGTCAGCGTCACTTAATGCAGCTGTAATTGGCATTCAGGGAGTAAATGCAGCATGTCCAGACTAAGTGTGTTAATTACACAATATCTCTTCTGATACATCAATAAGGAGTGGATGTAAAATGATTTTTCACTGACATTTGCAGACGCTCACATTGATTTCCATGGGCAGGAATTGTTCATTTTCCAGATGAGGTCTGATCAATGCAGGAGGTGGACTTTAATCAAAGTTCGGTTACAATTGTGTAGTTACGACAAAGTATATTTCAGGTTGTTTTCCAACAAAGTCTTATTTTTAAATGCTGATGCTTGGTGCTGCTGTCCACCAATGGAAGTTTAATCCTGCTGCTGGTTTTCCCTTCACACAGAAGGGCCAAATATTTGAACCCAATCAAACATCATTACAGCACAACACAGAGAAATGAGTCCCAGGCTGAAAATAACTGAAATTATTCTGTCACTTAAATGCACTCAGACTGTCACTGGTATGTGAACCGCAATGTCAGAATGTGAGTAAATGAACCCTTTCCTGAGTCCAGTCCCTCAAAACAAACAGGGTTGATTACATTAAAGTTAATTCAGTATCAGAGGAGTGTGTGACCTCTGACCTCTGTCTCTTCCTACAGTTACCTCACATGACTCCAGCTGCAGCAGCCGCTCCAGCAGAGATCTACCTGAACATCACTACAGAGGGAAGAGGACCACCCACTGTCAGACCAGGCTTATCTACGAGTCTGTCAGCGCCTCCGCCAGGTACTCTGCTATAGTGTTACATTACAGATAGCTGTGTGTGTGTGTGTGTGTGTTGTGCAAGATAGTGACGACTGTGAATATGAGATCTGTCTTTTCTTCAGGACTGACTTCTCTCAGGTGCTGAATACAGATGTGTGTGTGTGTGTTGGTTTGTATATGTTTGTGTTTGTACAATGAGTGTGTGTTGACCGAGTGTTCTGCTTCACCAGATGTGTATCTAGCATCACAGGGAAAAACTGAGGGATTAGGGGTTTACCAGTGTGCAATATAACCTGACATACACACACACATACACATACACACACAGTTTTTATGAGTAACACGGAAGGTATCCTAACCTAAAATACAATGACAAAGACATGCTTGACAACGGAGACTCCTCCACAAACACACACACAGACACACACACGCTCTTATAAACATGCTTACATGTTTTGCATGCATTCCCAAGACATTCCTGCTGCCAGGATGGATCAGCAAGGGACAACATTTTTTTGAATCTCTTCCATCCATCAAAAATGTACTTTGGCATCATGAATGCCAAAGTACATTTTTTTTAAATACTTAAAAAAATAATAATAATTTGTTGAGTTAATTGTCCCCTTTACTTTCCTGATTAATTATTTCAGCAATAACACAAATATCACCGCACAACAGTCTAGACCTCCTCACCTGAGCGCATCATATTTCATGCAGGCAGCAGCTGCTCGGATACAGTCATCTCTCTTGCGTCACACACTCTCACACACACGTTCTCACTTTAAATCTCCCTCCCTGCTCGCCCTCTCCCTCACCGTTTCCCACCCTGCCCACTGTGCCGCCTTCCCCCCTGTGTGAGCGCTCCTCTAGCGTGGCTGTGGCGGTGGAGCGCCGACAGCGCCGAGCACCAGGAACCTGTGGGCGCTGCTACAGTGGGAAAATAAACATGCCTGACTGACGGCTTGAAACAAGTGTGTTCCCACAGGCGCAGATACGGTGCGGCGGCGCTGCCAGGTACACTGTATAAGAACACAGGTTTTGGCAGGAGGAAGGAGCTTGTACATACACGTTTAAATGATGCCATTCATGAGTAGAGCACTTATTCATGTAACCCTTTGTCTAACAAGTGTTGAGGACAGTGGAAGCAGCCAGGTTTGTATGTTCTTTATAAACATGGCAGTTTACTTCTCCGCTGCATTGATCTATTCATTAGAGATATTGTCAAGCGACAGCCAGACAACACGCAGCTGGTCAATAATCTATTCACCAGTGTGGAAATGTTTATTTAGTTGCACATACAGTGTTCTCTCTGAGTGCGTTGGCACAGCTGACGTTTGACGTGTGTAGCGGTGCCACTGTGGTTGTTCAGCCACTCTCTGTGTGTATGTTTTGGGTGGTTAACACCAGCTGTACTGGCTCGCTCTGACTCTCAGCAGGTTCACACTGGGGCTAATGCAGCGCTAGCTCTGTCTGACCTCAGAGGTTATTGTTGTTGCCAGGCCGCTCTGTGTGTGTGTGTGTCTAACAAGACATCCCTGCGGGGTCTGGCTGCACTGACCCAGCTGCAGCAGTCTGCTTCCCCTCTACACACAAACCAGTTTTAGTCAAGGGGACATTGCATTGACCTACATTAATTTTCCAAAGCCGTACACTAACTGTGACCATGATCACTACATGACTGAGCCTCGACCCTTAATTTAACCTAATAACCAAACCTCAAGTCTTAACTGTAAAACTTAATAGTTCATCTTTTGGGGACCAGGTTTTTGTCCCAAAACGGGAGTAGAGTCCACATAAACTGTCTACAAGAACAGATTTATTTCAGAACACACACACACACACACACACACACACACACACACACACACACACACACACACACACACACACACACACACACACACACACACACACACACACACACACACACACACACACACACACACACACACACACACACACACACACACACACACACACACGTCTCTTGGTCTTCTCTATAATGTGCCATAATGGAGCATGGCTCCTCGGGCTGGGCCTCCCTGGGCCTTCCTGCTATTACATCTGAATGGGCCAGCATATGGCCTTTATGGCTGCACTGTTCTCTCTACAGGTCCCTGCAGAGAGACGCAGAGACAGAACATTTCAACTGTCACAGAGGTATAACACGGGGCGAGTTTGAAAAGTAGCCTGGTCGGGTTCAGAGTGTGTGCAAGCGTGCGTGATTGCGTGGTGTTGTTTGTGTATTTGTGTCAGAGAGAGAGCGGGGGAGAAGGAGGAGGAACATGGGGAGCGTTAAATGAAGCAATTAATAAAATCATTTTCTACCCGGCTAAGGAGATAACAGCTTGGCACAGTACCACAAACCCATCAACACAACCCCCCTCGCCTACCCACCACTCATTTCAGCTTAAGGAAGACCCACACCGTTGCCCCTGATGGACCACTAAAAGAGAGAGAGAGAGAGAGAGAGAGAGAGAGAGAGAGAGAGAGAGAGAGAGAGAGAGAGAGAGGAGAGAGAGAGATTATGTGTATAAGAGAGAGGGATGGAAGAATATCAGTCATTTGAGTTTTCTCCTCATATTTACCTCTTGTAACACTAGAGGGCAGTGTGTAACTGCCATGAAACTACTGGACACACACACACAAACACACACACACACACACACACACACAAACAGAGAGCAAGAACACAAAGCAGCCTGCATCACTGAACACAACAAACAAAGCCAGGAGGGACAGCACCACACACACACACACACACACACACACACACACACACACACACACACACACACACACACACACACACACACACACACACACACACACACACACACACACACACACACACACACACACACACACACACACACTCTGCACACTCATTGTCATTCCTTGCTAACATTCCAGAGAGAGCGGCGGTGGCAGCAGTCGGTCTCCTGCTCGCTCACTGTATATAGCATGGCCACGCGTCAGCTCAGAGATGGGAACACGCTATTCTCTCTGTGGACGCTCATGAAATGCTTACAGCCATAGGAAGGTAGCAAATGATGTAAAATATACGTATGTTTGTTTGTTTGTGTGTGTGTGTGTGTGTGTGTGGTCCCCTCTTCCTCAGCTAGGAGGAGCGTTCACCTGAAGTTTAGACAGTTCGTAGCAAATTCTCACGTCTGCCCCTGAGCAGATAAAACATGCCGTATCAGAAACATGCTGCTGATAGGGATGAAGTATGAACAGCAGGAGACAAAGGCTACAGTCAAAACACTGTTTAACAGTAGGGACTGTTATCAAACAGGTCTGAACTCAGCCGAACAGGAGCAACAGGCAGACAATGGACAGAGGAGACATTTGCTCTGTAATTTCAAGTTGTCAGTTAAGGAGAATTGTAGTCGCTGTCCTCTCCAGGATAAGCAGTGATGATATGAACATAGCCTTTTCAACAGACGTGAAAAGTTGGTCCCTAAGTGTTTGTCTTTTTGTATGTCCCATTCACAGCTCTGTGAATTTCAGATATGGTAGAAATATAAGTGTTTCACTGAGCTTTTTATGCTAAATCTGTGGATGTCTTTGGTCCAGTGGTCCCAGAGTCACAGTTATGTTTCACTTCTTTGGATTTCAGCTGCAAGCAATAGGTATATTCGTTGTTTGGGGCCACATCCACCTAAGATAATTATCTTTCTGACTCTCAGTCATCCTGGATCTAAACCAAGGATCTGCTGAAGGACCAACACTGACCCTGATCAGACAGAAAATGTATGTGAGAACGCAAACAAGCGAGTCAGTTGCACTGGCTATTTTGCTGCACTTTTCCTGCCAACTCCCCCAGGCAAAATGTCTGGGTGAGCCCATACGAGAATACAGCAGGAAAATGTTCACGAGTGGGCGTGTTGATGATGCTTTGAACACCTGACAATCGCTAAACTGGAAGAAAACAAAATATCTCAGGATGAAAAACATAGAAGATGGCAGTGAAGATGTCAACTTGGAAAGACAATGAGATGGCAGAGCTTTTGGTAATAAGGGCTGACGCTGGTGTTGATGTGCTGTAAACAAAAACACGTGATTTATACATCATGGCCTGCCTCCCGTATGCTCTACCTATAGGCACCTCCTCTTGCCTCCATGTTACAGACATGTTTCTGTTGTTGTGAACACGTCTGACCCAAACAATCTCCTGCTGCGTTCTTCATATGTGAAAGACAAAAACCATCACGTCTGCAAACAGATATCGAGATGTGACATTTGATTGCCTGTTTCTCGGTCTCCCGTTCCCTTTCTAAACCCACTTCACCTTTATGATCTGCATCTTTGTAAAACAACTGCCCAGAACAAACCCAGAGATCAGTCTTAACTTTGATAAATAGATCACAGGGAGCAGATGTCTCCTTGATTCACCATGTGGCTGCCATGTGTCAGCTTCTAACAGGTTCTTAAAGTTGTCTTTGATACCCAAGTTGCTTGTTCTTAAATGTGTAATCAAACCTAATCCTCTTGTTGTGCATTTTGGCATTGTCTCTGAAGTGCCGCAATTACCTGCAGTAAAACACACTGCCCTTGACTTTGAATTCTCTCCTCTTTTTTTTGGGCAGGAGGAGCGATTCCAGTCTAGTCAAAAGACGTCGTCCCACCCTAACTGGCTTATAGACTTAATGGAGCACATTAAGTTTTTTGAGTACCTGACATACACATGTAGATCAGTAGGTAGACAAAGAGGGATTTTGGGGGGGGCATTATTTGACAGATGGACCATAAATCTCTAAAGAGCACATCTTATCTAATTTGCTTTTCCCTGGACAGAAGCCTAATGCTCTTATTTATGCTGCTTTCTTCCAGATTTTCTTACTATCCAGTCCAAGCACGCATTTGACGCTGTAAAGAAACTACACTGCAAATCTTAGGCTACAACCATAGTTATACGTTTGAGGAATTATTATGCATACGATCTCTGTCCACACGAGCGTTTTGACTCCGTATCAATCAATACTTACACCCCTGAAAACACGTCCTGTGACCACTCACATACACTGGTTATGTGCATGCCAGTGTAAACAGGAGTGATTTGGTTGTTAGTTGCAGAATTGTTGCAGATTGCACAAATATTAACTTGTCTCCTCCAAAACACACACAGAATTTAACTGGACAACAACTATAAGCAAAGACAACAGGGTCAGAAACACTTATAACTGATTATCCATGTTGAGTCCTACACTGATAGGCAAAGCTAATGTTGGTTATTTTCTTCTGGAAGAGGTTTCATGTGATAGGAGCCCGACGAAATCAGCAGAGGCTACATCATGAACGAAAAGACCCAATGAGCAAGCAGCGTGTCTACGTCATTGTTTACTAACATGTCCATTTCTGTCCGTCCAGACTAAAAGCGTTCAAGTTTTCAAACTAAAACAGGGCCGGCAGTGTTTCCAAACTTCTCGGAATTAGCCGCTCTAAAACTGTATCCGTAGTAGTGGCAATGCGTTTTCAAACCAAATCGTAGTAGTGTGGATGTAGCCTTAATGTTTTCTACTTCAGCGTTTTCCACGTAGCAGATGGGAGGTGAATCCATCAACTGTCCACTTTTGTCATCAGCTGGTATTTTTGTGATCTCTGAAAGACCTTTCTGAAATCTCGTCGTCCTCTCTTCTCCCACGCTTTCTTTTCCTCCTCCTCATTGTCATTAACTCCGTCTCTTCCTGCTCCAACACCCCCCTCACCCACCCAGCACCCCCCTCGTCCTCTCCCCCCCTCTGCTTGTCCTCCCCAGAGGGCCATGATGCAGCAGCGATGGACTTTCTCAGAGAAGAGATGGCTTATATGGCAAATGCAAACACTTGCAGCCTTTCTTCTCTTTTCTTTTCCCTGCCTAAATCATGTCTTTCTCTTTATCATCCTTCTTTTTCGCTGCAGGAGACCGATGTCAGGCTCGTCTTCTGAGCTACATATTAGGGGAGCGTAGGAGCGGACGATCCCCTCCTACCTCCACCTCCATTTTCCTTCACTGTCTCCTCAACCTTCTCTCCCAGGACCGTAGCCAATAACAGTGTTGTGGTCACCTATGTTAATTACAGCGCTAGTGCAACTGGGGAAAAAAGAAAAAGAAAAAAAAGTCTGCAACAGACACACACTCGCGGAGAGTGCATGCAAACAGTTCACACACAACAGAGTCGGTGAGTAAGCATGTGTCACTGAGGCAGTGTGTGCGAGAGCGAGAAAATAATAGTTTCAAAGACAAGGGAAACAGAGAGAGTGAGGAAATGTCATGGAGAGGAATGCCAGGCGTACGAAGGAGAGAGGGAAAGGTGGCGAGAGAACGCCGACCCAGAGATGAGAGATGACTAAAGAACGCAGGAAATTCATTTTAACTAGATACAATCCATTCATAAGTCTGCCTTGAAAGCAGTGTTCACATTAATAAACATTTCAGTCTTTCACACTCAGTTTCATTGTGTTGTCATCGGCAGCCGGACAATGACAATAAAGAATCTTGAATCTCTAGCATACAAACATGGACATTTCACACTGTCATTTAACTGACCTCACCTCCAGTGTGTCTCTGAGCAGAGAGAAGTAAAATCTGTGGGAGGGAATGTTGAATGAAATTCCCCTTCACCTGCATCTATAAATGAACTATAGAAAACTCAGTAGCCTTTCAGTGCGTATTCCAAACATCACTTTACCAAGGAGTGAGCGTCAGCTACATAAGACGGAAGTCTGTGTATTTCAGCTGTGGTTGAAGTTGAAAAATACCATATGATATAGCTCAGACACATTAAAGGGTAGATATATAAAATTTAAAAGTCTGGCCCTCCTCCATGTTAGTGGATGGGAAATGGATTAAACTAAAAAGTCAAAGTACATGTCAAATACATTTTTCCCGACAATGGTTTCTGTGATTTTAAGTCATTCTTATGACACTGATGTTTCAAGTGCTCTTTTTTCTGGTAAGTTTAGTTTTAAAAAGTAATTTGATGCTATAAAAAAACAGGGTGAAACGTCATGATTGACAGCGGAGACTGGCTCATGATTGGTCTAACATGTGTATCGATGAGACTTTGCTGCTGTGGCTCCATCCCCTGATCACTACTGGGCAGTCTCAGGCTCCAAATGCACAATACGGCAGCTTTCATATCCAGGATATTGTGGCTTCATTTGTGGACAGTGGGAGGCAGTGGAGAGGCATCTTTATTGACAGTCTGTGGTCTCTCCCTGTGAGACCATTGGCCCTCCCAACGTTTATAAAGAGAGATAGCTCCACATCACATCGGCAAACATGAAAACCAGGTGGACGCCAACTTTTCACTCCTTTTTCGGCACTCTGACGTCTTTCAGAGAACAAAATGTTGTCAACACACCGGTCACCTGCCACCTGACACCATGGTGCTGTTAAACCCCAACCATCATGACGACCTCATTTATTTTCCTCCAGTCTATGCAGCATGCTACACACACAACATGGCATGGCTAGGCTTCAAATTTTAGACATGCTAACTAGCTACTAGCCACAATACATGCCCGCTGAGACTTTGCTAACTTTGTGGCTGCAAAAGGATACAGCATCTCCAATATAAAAACAACACAACCAGGCGTCTCACAGAGGAGCACCAATACATTGTCGCACGGCAGCTATGTGGATAGTTTTTTGGTTCTCCTGTTCCCAGGGTCACTTTATTCAGTTGTCTGTTTAGATGCAACTTTCACTGGGCTTCAAATCTCTTTACTGAGAGCAGGGAGGAAGGGGGTTGTTGTGGCTGAAAGGAGAATAGAGGTGTGGCTGACGAAGCATTTATTTTAGTCAGAGATGCTGAAGCTAGTGCGACACCTAGAGGCAGCGAATCTCGTATTTATATAACCTGATCCTCTGTGCCTCTACCCAGTGTACTTTTTATACCAGTACGTTTTACTGAGAAGAGAAGAGAAGAGAAGAGAAGAGAAGAGAAGAGAATAAAGCGTCTTTGAATCTACCCCCTCTTTCTTCTGCGTGTCTCCTCTCTACCCATCCTGCCTGTCTGTCTATCTGTCTGTCTGTCATGCACACAGGGTCTATTTATGGAAAGTAATGTCGCTCACGCAACACCATCAGATAGCTTTCTCTCTGCCCTGCTCACTGCTCATATATCATTAACATTCTCTGCGACCCCAGAACACACGCACACGCACACACACACACACACACACACACACACACACACACACACACACACACACACACACACACACACACAATCTGCACAGCGCACGACATGCTGCCAATCAGCCGGTACAAGACAATGCAGGCAAATCGCTCTACAGTTTCACGTTGTATGTACTAATACATCAAGCATAACCAAGTAAATACCCAGTAGAAGTAAATATATAAAACATGCTCAGTCATTTTCAGTATGTAAAGCATAATGGCAATTTGTTATTATTTTGTTACATAAGAAGAACAATAACCTATACTACAGACGTTGACATTTACGCAGGTATTAGAGTTCCAACAAATTATTACTTTTAATTCTGTTTTATTAATAATTTAGTGAAATTAGTGACAAAGCCCTCATCTTTGACGTCATCAAATCCCATGTTTTGTTTTATCAGAGCCACATGATATTTCACACTTTTTTGCTTGATAAATTAAATGAAGTATAACTAATTATCCAAATTTCGGGCTATTAATTTTCTCAATTTCTCTGATAAGGTGACGAATAATTTCAGTACTACCACGTTTAGCTGTGAGGACTGCAACGTTTGTCACCACATTTTAAATAAGAGCTCTCAAGATTTTTGGGGAAATCAAATGAGCTTTCTAGCATTACATATTAAATGAGAACACTGGTACAGTAAATATAAAACTACACACAGCAGCTTATTCGATTATGTGTAATAAAACCACCCATCATTTCAAAAAATGGGGTCTAACATATATTTTTCGTGACCCTTTGGTCAGAGTAAGGTTTGCTGTTTCCCCCTGTTTCCAGTCTTTGTGCTAAGCTAAGCTAACTAGCTGATGGTGGTAGTGTCCTTCACCTTGTCATGTGTCCACAATCAAAAGAAAATGTTCTACCTGTTCTGATAAAACAGACACAGCCAGCTATATACATTTGAATTCATAAAAATGCTAATAATTTAATATTTGCAAATGATTTGCAGCTACTTTTTTACTCAAACAATCATCATGACAGCAAAATTTCAATCGAGACATTAAAATGTACTTAAAGGAGTAAAATCTTTGAGTGAATTTAATTTTACATTTTGCTTTTCACCCTCAGCGATTCTATATTTGTAGGTTCAGATGTTTCAAAACCTAAATTTTGAAAGTTAGTTTAATGAGTGTCAAAGTGTCAAATAAGGCTTGTGTGTGTGTGTGTGTGTGTGTGTGTGTGTGTGTGTGTGTGTGTGTGTGTGTGTGTGTGTGTGTGTGTGTGTGTGTGTGTGTGTGTGTGTGTGTGTGTCCGTGTCCGTGTCTGAGAGGAGAGAGTGATGGAAACATAGAGGAGAGGGGAGAGTGTGTGTGTTTGTGACCTCCTCAGCCTCTGAGACAGCCTTCAGAGAACAGTGATGACAGCAGGAATTAGTGAAGCAACACAAACCAGAGAAAATAGCCTCCTCTCCTCTCCTCTCCTCTCCTCTCCTCTCCTCTCCTCAACAACATTTTGTATTTGTGCAAAACACATTGTATTAGAAAAAAAACCCTTGTCAGTCTGTCAGCACATCATCACAGCATCAGGCAGAGGACGAGGAGTTAACAATCCCAGCGTGGACATATGGGACGGAGGCAGAGAGACAGAGAAGGGAACACATCTGGACAGGGATTAGGACAGCTAAAGAGGCTAAAAAAGGAGGAGGAGACAGAAGGATAGGCTTAGCGGTGGAAAGGGGAGGGGGGGAGGCGCTGTCGGGTGTGTGTGTGTGTGTGTTTGTGTGTGTGAAGGTGGGGGTGGGTGAGGGATAAAGTCAGAGAGAAAGTTATTTTTCTTACTTGAAAGAAGCCCGGAGGCATGGGTCCCCCTGGCATGCCATCGTTGGGTGGCATGTTGCCCATCACTGGACTGGGGGCAGCGGCCGCACTCTGAAAGAAAAAAGAAAAACAGATATATTTTCAGTGAGTGTTGGGGGCGGAACTCAGACAAAACAGCAACCAGCGGGGTGTTAAAATAATCCTGAGATATTATTCGCCATAAAACTTCCAACCCTGATTACACAAATGTTTATCGATAACTGATTACGATATGATTATCCGGTCTCAGGGATAATAATTATTGTTTCATTAAGGACTCAAAACCACCTTGTGAAGATGCAGATTTAGGAGACACATGAAGGCTTCTGCTTCCTGTGAACCAGTTTGTGCAACGCCACAGACAAATGGATTGATCCTTTTCAGGACAAGCTTGAAAATGGGGCAAGAAGCTGTCAGCTACAGACACTTATGAACTGGGAGAAGAATACAAACACAGCACTCCTGGTTCTTTCATAGGAGGGCAACTGCTTCCCGACCTGTTCACATTTGCTCTACTTTGTTGAGATGTTTGTTGACCTAAAAACCATATGTGACAAAGTGCAAACTGTATATTTTAGTTCTCCATGTTAAAAGTCAACTCTTACTTAATATTGACAACAATACTGATACTGTTTGTACACAAAACACTTGTTTTTCCATTTCATCTCTTGACTAATTTCAGAAATCTTTGTCTGTCTTTGGCTCACATGTCTCGAGAAGCGTTCATCTTATCGGCTTCACACTTGTCATGTGTATTGTTAAGGGCCCAGGGTGCAGTGTCGAGTTTGGTGAGATTTGGACATGGGATAGGTTCAGTATGAATAAACTTTGAATAAACAGGAGACCAGCGCTCTGTAGCAGCGGTGGCTGGGACTCGTCAATTTAAGTGACGTTGTCGATCAGAACAAAAGGCGCATTCACGACAACTGATTCTCCAGTTCAGGTTCTCTGTACAGAGTGGAGCTACACCAGACTTTGAATAAACTGGTGAACAGCTCTCTGTGCAGGAGCAGTGGTGCAGCTTCGGGGTTCTGTGGACTGAGACCAGCAGCCGGTCTTTATTTGCCACGGCTCAATTACTGCAGGTCACTTTTACAGTTTGAGTAACAAAGCCGCAACCAGCATCACCACAGGCCAAGCAAACAGTCCAGGTTTACAATGGGCACTGCAGTAATATACAATACTGCCAAACAACGGATTTCCTCTTGACTTTGGAACAAGACATTTCTCATCAAAGTACTAATCCATCCATCATCTATATCGCTTCTCCTTTGAGCGATGCATCAGGAGCTGGAGCCAATCCCATCTGACGTTGGGTGAGAGGCAGAGTACACCCCAGAGGTCGCAAGCGAAACACAGAGCCAACATACAGAGACACACAACCAGTCACACTCACATTCATACCTGTGGTCAAATTACAATCTCAGATTAACCTAATTCAAATTAGAAAGTTTCCACTGTCAACTTTCAGAACTTGATATTTTATTATACTCTCTGCAAAAGACTAATTCCATTAGGTCAAAGTAGTGAGGTCTGTTACCGAGACCACGATCTTCATGTTTCCACTCGTTTCTGTTCGTCTGTTTATTTGTCAGCAGGAAAAGGTACTTGAACCAATTTGCTCCAGACTTTTAGTGTTGACGTATGAGTTTGTTGAATTTGGAGCAGATTATCAGAATACTTCATTTTACTATTTTTATTAGAGCTAGAAAGACGTGTAGGATTGTTTGGCCTTGGTGGAGGTATGCACTCTGCTGAGTGCCATTCTCGTTGGATTTTGTTAAATTCTAAACACTGCTTTGGACCCACTTCACATTGATGCATAATGTACAAAAAAAGACGTAAATCAATATTGCCATCTTTGATTCATACAACAGACTTCATTCCCGTACTGCAACCCTGTTTGAATTTGGCCTCCAAATATATTTCTGGCAATATTTCCTTCATCCTTGCTCTCAATTATAATGATTTTCAACATCGCAGGAGAAGACAGATGTGACAGCCGCTGCTCTGCTTTTCTTCTGAGGCAGCGAGGCTGACAGTCGGTGTTTGGTCATGACTGCTTTGTCAGGGTTTGATATTCACACATGACCAGAGCGACGAGAGAGAGAGAAAAAAACAAGAAAATTACAATGAGGACAAATTTTAGCCATGTGTGGAGCAACACTACATGCTACAGGATGTTCCCAACACTGGGGGAGACAGATTATAAAGGTACAAACAGCCCTGTTCTGTTCTGTGCTGTTGCACTGTCCTCGGGAATTACAACAGTACTGGTTAAATGCTCAAACACTTAAATTAACAAATCTTACGTAAATAATAACAATACGATAGAATATAAATGGCAAATCTTTTGTGACATTTCTCCAAATGAGGGAACAGACAATGGTTTGCATCCTACATCTTACAACAATCAGCATTGGTCTAACAATGACCACAGTCTTTCCCTCACCATCAACATAACAGCTTAAAGCTACAATATGTAACTTTGGCCACTAGGGATCTCGAAATCGAAACAATAACAGAAGACCCAGTTTGATGATGTCGAGAAGCAGCGTGGGACGATAGCCGCTGTTTTCTTCATCATCATAACCGATGAAAATCTACCTGATGCGACTCAGGAGCAAATCATGATCACAGATGAGGTCATGTATTAAAGTTTTATTCACGATTTACAGCAAATAGCAATGAATAATCGTGATCCATTACAAGTGACCAATACAAACTGTAGGGGGATAAAACAGTCGACTAGCTAACTGTGTGGTTTTCCTTCGTCATATGACGTATGCCTCAGAAGTTATAGCGGAGGTGGGCTTCCTGGGTTTGAACTGGGTTTGAACATTGTTGGACACATTTTAGATAATATACACAAGTATACAAAATATATAACATGGGTGTAGTCATTTTTTAGACATTTTAATGAAGAATTGTTACGTATTATATCTTATCATATTATATGGACGTGGCAGGTTGTAAAAGGCTCATATGAATCATTATGTTGATTACTGTGGAGGACTTGTTGCACAATCAGAGAGGGACCAATGACGCATTAATAGTTTTATATCCGTTTCATAAAATCTGTTCTCGACTGAACAATCACAGACACACACACACACTGTGATCTCCCCCTCCCCCACTGTAAATAAAGCTTCACTCACTTTCAGAGCAAACAATCCCTCCATCCCTCGGCTGACTGGCATGGCCCAGACACTAACTAACAGGCCCCGGGGCCAGGAGACAGTACCACACACACACATACACACACACACACTGCACTGGTAAGAGGGTGTGAATCTGTGGGACTCTCTGAACAAAACATAAGAGACTCACAGAGTGTGGACATGGACATCCACTATAGTCAGATGCTAGAAGAAAGGAAAGACAGAGAGATGAGTGTGAGTGTGAGAGAGAGAGAGAGAGAGAGAGAGAGAGAGAGAGAGAGAGAGAGAGAGAGAGAGAGAGAGAGAGAGAGAGAGAGAGTTTCTTCCAGTCTTCAAAGTAGACAAGCGTAGAAAGGAAAAAAGGCAAGAAGACGCAAGTACAGAAAGGAGCCCCCAACTTGCAGGCAATGCCTCCTGCACCACACATTTGTCAGTTATGATGATGATAAATTCAATATATATCAAATATGAGGACTTGTAATCCAAAAATTCAAAATGGTGGATGAGGGTTAACCAGAGTAAGTGGACATTAACTGATATGAGGCGATGCACAGTATTTTCCCTGATTTTCTACATTTTCTAGAGGGTCCATGTGGCACGGTGGTCTGAAATGTGTGAAAAGTGGTCGCAATGGCCCTGATTTGATTCCAGCAGTGGTTTTTAGCTATACATCGTCTCTGCTCATGTTTCAAATCTAATCCACTGTCAAATTCTGGCTAAACTGCCAATAAATTATGTAAAAAATTAAAAAAATTCCAAGATGATTTTCTGAAGTGCATCATATTCTGTGTAACTGAGACCCAGATCAGGACCAGAGTCTGACCCTGTCAACTGGGTTTTATTTGAAATCATAATAGTCACTGGATAAAATGTATTGTTGCTTATTAGTTCTTTCACAGTTTGGTCTACTGGGGTCTATCTGAATGGCCTTGGATAGTTTTGGAAAAAGGACCTCTATACAATAGACATAATAACAATATTGTTTAGTGTAATAATTTGATGGATGTAACAACTTTGCACATAATCCAACAAAAACTAACCTCAACTGGACCCTATTTAGAGCTGCTGTCAGACAATGGGGGAGTAGAAACAATAGGCTAAATGCTTCATTATTACACATATGTACGCACACAAATACAAACATATGCGCATAGTTAACCAGCCGTGCTGTAACAGAGAGCATTACTGTATCAGCAGAGAAAAGGAAATGAAAATAAGAAAAGGAAGAGTGACGACCAGAGATGGCAGGATGAACGGCAGGGCATCTCAGGGAAAGGAGGAAGAGTGAATGGAAATGGTGCTGGCATGTAGGCTAAGTGTGTGTGTGTGTGTGTGTGTGTGTGTGTGTGTGTGTGTGTGTGTGTGTGTGTGTGTGTGTGTGTGTGTGTGTGCGTGCGAGTGCGTGCGCATGCGCGCGCATGCGTGCGTGTGTGTGTGTGTGTGTCTCAGCCAGCCAACGAGGCTCCACAGTACTCAGGTGAAGCAGCAGCAAAAGGCCCCTTCTCCTAGTTGCCATGGCAACCCCGACCTCAGCTCCTGCTCTCCAGTGCCCATTAAAACCCTCAGGCCGTCAATCATCAGCATGGCCAGGGAGCAGGGAGAGAGCGAGCGAAAGAGAGAGAGAGAGGGGGACAGAGAGAGAGCATGGAAGAGAGAAAAATGAAAAAAAGAGAGAGAGAGGGAGTGAAGACGAGACAAAAAGAAAAGAGATGGAGTTTAAAGCAGCCTGTGGCTTTTGATAGCTGCCCTGTTTGCCACCGCTATCTCCCTCTTTTTCTCTCCCCGCACACAAACAAACCCGATACACAATACCTGCACAGTGTTAACACCTCACACATCACACTCCTCTTTCTCACTCGTTCTCCACACCAACGTAAACCATCCACTAAAGAAAAAATCAGGGCTACATTTCTTAACATCCCCTTTAATCACAAATTTTTATTCAAGTTATCCTCATTTGGCATCTGGCTTCATGTCATGATTTTGCTTGTTCACAACAAAAAATCTTAAGCGTAAACCATCCATCTATTCTGGAAAAAGAGCGGCAACGTCAGAGGGTAGTTAAATTAAATTAAATTTAAATGCTTCTACATTGTGACGTGTAGATAGAATGGTAAAATCCTTATGTAGTTATTAAAAGGGCATTTTTTAGTTTTCATTATTATTATTTCCTGTAGCAGAAGGGGTCTGCTCTCCTTTGGCCCCTGGTTGTGATCCTCTTTAGCTCTATGGTGGAGCCTGGCTAACTGGACGGCCCACAGACAGTGAGTGAGAGGCTCTATCTGTGCAGAGATCAGACCTCGGCTTCCAGGGGGTAATGGATCTGCTGTTATCTGGGTACAGACAAGCAGGCCAACACACTGCTACCTGCTGGCCACAACAACACAGATACCAACCTGTTAGTGTGTGTGTGTCTGGGTGTGGGTACTTGCACAGATATCTTTGTGAGGACCATTTTGAGCCTTGAACTTACGGACTGAGGACCTTTTGGCCAGTCCTCACTTTCTGACCCCATTTCAATGGGCTGTTTGAAGACTTAGGTTGTTGGGTTAGTTGGGATGGTTGAGGTTAGGGGTAAGGGGCATGCATTATGCCAACGAGTGTCCTCACTGAGTATAAGGATGTGTGTGTGTGTGTGTATGTGTGTGAAAGAGAGAGAGAGAGAGAGAGAGAGAGAGAGAGAGAGAGAGAGAGAGAGAAGGGCTCAGTCTGGGACAGAAACACAAACCCAGGACATTTGACAAAAATCAATGCTCCTCTTCCTCCTGAATCATCAGTACTTCAAAATGTTCTCTTACATCTTCACTTCTTAATTCACCAAATTTGGCTGAATTAAGAGTCTATATAGGGTATTGTTACACATACATGTGCACTTGTTTTAAAGTTTTAAAACCTAACTTAACCATGACCAATTCATGCCTAACACTAACAGACAATTAACATCTTAGCCCGAACCTTAACCAGGAGCTCAGAAATGAAGTTGTTTCTCATTAGGACTGGGCTTTGGTCCCCATGAGGTCAAATGGTCCTGACAAGGTCAGTGTTTACGCTTTAAAAAGTCCTAAAGAGACAAAACAAGTCCTTACACACACACACACACGGTCCTGTCCATCTCTTTCAGGAGCGTACATGATTCACATAAGGGCGCTATGTGTGTCTCTTTCTTCTGTTTATTTCTGCTTTATTCTCTCTTTTTCTCTCCGTCTGCTCCACAGCTGCACAACAAAGCACAAACTGTGATTACTGCTGAAAAGCAGACGGGTTGAAGCTGTTGATGTAAAGAACTTGTCCTTGATGTGCGAGGGCTACAGAGAAAGAGTGAGGCTCATTCAGTAAGAAGACTGATTCTTCTGTTAAAACACACACATGTGGTCTGTAAAGGTATAACCATTAAACGTGTTCATGCATGAATGAATACTCCATTGTGTGTCTAAACATGCAGTTTCTCTGGGCTGATTTGCAGATAAACTGTTTCATCAGGCCTGCAGTGCCTCACACATCTCTGTATTTTTCAAAACCAAACCAGGAATTCCACTCCACGCCTCTCCTGACTGTCATCGCCCTCGCCTCCCAACTCCCTCGTTTGTCCCTCTGTCACAGCCCTCCTTCTCCTCCTCTCCCCTCAGCTTCAAGTGCTCCAATAACTCTGTCAGTGAAGTCAACTCTATAAAGATTAGCAGAGAGGCAGGAGTGTGTAAGCAGGCCTGCCGGCCGACAGACAGGTCTAATCGATGGAGGACGGAGAGCAGCGTGGCTGCTCTGCCAGGAACCTGACTCCCAAACCTGCCACATGGAAATGCCTTGAATGGCAGATACATACGCATAGAGTCATGCACCCCAATATACATTGTGACTATGCAGGAATGTACTGTACATACTTCATACACACACACACACACACACACACACACACACACACACACACACACACACACACACACACACACACACACACACAAATGCATGCACCCCAATATATATTGTCACTATGCAGGAATGTACATACTTCATATACACACACAGACCCACATGCATGCACACACACACACACACACACACACACACAAACACACACACTCATGCCAATACACACTGCGAGTATGCTTGGGAATGTACTGTACATACTTTATACACACACACACACACACACACACACACACACACACACACACACACACACACACACACACACACACACACACACACACACACACACACACACACACACACACACACACACACACACCGCTGTGTGGCAGCTGTTATGTCAATCAGGTGAATTAATTACCAGTAAACAAATCTGCTTGGGATCCCCCACAGAACACGCACAAACCCAAACAAACACACACACACACATACACATTTCCCTCCTCCCCCTACAAATGATCTCCTCCCAGCATCAGGGCCCCTGGAGCTTCCTCTCAGCTACCCAGGCACCGCTCTGAGCTGGAAGCCCAGAGGAGAGGCACTGTGGCTGGGGGATGTCGCCCTGCCTCTCCCCCTCTGCCGCCGCAGAGCACCTGCCGTAACTCCCGCTGCTGCCTCTTAGGCCAACCAATCAGCCTATGGCAATTTACACAGAGGACCTAACAGCAAAGATAGCACATTCCTGAGTGAAGACGGGGAAACAAAAACACTTGTGCACATATAGTAAACATGCACACAGGAGCAGACACATGAAACTGCTCTGAGATGAAAAGAACCACATGCAGAAGCACAGACAACTCAGCTTGTCGACTGCTGTGGGCTGACGCAACACATTACAGACAAATACACTGAAATAAATAAACTGCACACAAAAACATTTCTGGGTTTTATTAAAACCCCAACATTTTGTATAGTATAGAGACTTATGAACATGTTGGACTTTGCTTCACATAAAACTACGAAAACAAAAAAATCAAAGAATAGGAAAGATTGTGAAGGGGTGTGTGTGCGCGTGTGTCTCCCACAGTCTCAACGTCCAGAGTTCAATCTGTATATTTACAAAGTCCGCTTCAGTCTCCCCCACAAGACCAACACAGTTCAGTTCAATCCTGTTCAAACAACGAAAAACAGATGCAACAAAAATAATCTGTTCCGGGTTTTACCACAAAATCTTCATAAACCAACAACTCAGGACAGTAAACAGAAGGAGAAGCTTCTGTGTCGCTACAAGAACAACAGCGTTCCTATATACAATATGTGCAGGACACAGGGTTCCATCGATGGTCAGATTGGTCAGTCAGTCGGGCATAAGCTGGCTGGCAGCTCCAGTGAAAATCGGGGTTGTGATTAGAGTGTGAATGGAAAAACATACGAACAAACGCAACAGGCTGCACCGGCTGCTGTGGCAGCGTGTGGGGTTGGGCAGGGAGACGTGCCGCGGTTCCATCTTTGCGTATCGTGAACTGAAACCGTGGACGTCTGGACCGTGATTTCGATTTTGGCACGAGAATTTTTACAGCCCTAGTTTTTAGCAACTCCGGCTCAGATCGGCAGTGATGGAAACATCTGGGTGAACGTGCTAATTTCTTCTTCTTGTTGCTGAGGCTGCATTTTTTTCTCCACAACAATATGATGCCCATTAAGTTTTTTCTTTGTATCGTGCAAAATGCTACACTGGCGACGTGAGAGCTTCTCAGCTTCGGGCTCATTCATGACGTCGAACATGACTCAGCGGGGGAAAGAAAACAGAAACGAGAAACTCCTAATTTAGGTGTAAAAGAGCAATTGTTCAACTAACTTATCCAACATAATTAATCAAGTCATTTATTAGGCCACGGTGCCAAATGTTGTGTCTACATAATATATTTCAGCTTCTGAAGATTTTACAGTTTTGTTAAATGGAAAATCTTTGCTTTTTAGACATTTGTTGAAACAAATTTGTTTGTTTCGTTGTAAATTTACAAGGGTTGAATTTGGTTCTGAGAAATTGTGTAAACAAGTCAACAAAAGTGACACAAACATGCATAAACTGTAAATAGCACACTGATGTAAACTAATATAGTAGCTGGCCTCCTGACATACACACACACACACACACACACACCCCAAAAGCTTTTATTGGCGGTGTCGGTGGTTAATGACCGAAGGTTGGCGATGGCCTGCTGCTCGCTCTGGTGACCCTTTCTAACACAGGTCCCCCCTGCTGGCACTGCTCTTTAATTACACACACACACATACACACACACACACACACACATTAACACGAGTGCACATACACACACAGATATGTGGCCCCCCCTGCCCCCCCCCCTACCCGTGGCCTTTCACTCCCTCATTAGGCAGTTGGTGTTGGGTGGAAAGCCACAAGAGAACCAGAGGACAGGGTGTCATGATGATGATGATGGTCCACACACAAACACACACATGCACACTCACAGACACACACCCAGTGTTGTACATGCACTCAGAGCTATATGCCTAATTGAAGGTTATTAATGCTGCTAATTAGGGAATAATAAAAACCTAAGAGCTTTGAGACAAAACCTAATGTGGACAATACAGTAGAAGAATAAAAGGTGTGTGAGTGTTTGTCTGAGAGATGGATGGGAGTGGGGGAGGTGGATAGAAGAGGGTGATGTGATTTTATCATGCTCCATCTCCCTCTTGTCCTCTGAAATAGATGGCTGGTGTCATGCCACCGTGGCTCTTATTCACTGAATCAAGAAGTGGGATCTGTCTCCAGCAGGGCTTCAGTCACCACAGCGCTCTGCAGGTCAGAGAGGGCTGCAGATCAGGACGGAGCGGGTAGATCATCCACTGAAAGGCCACTTCACAGGTGACGGCACACAAACACACACAGAGTCACCCTTAAACACTTCAGACAAGCTAAATGGGATTTCTACATGTATTCCATTGCTTTTTAGGAAAGGTGGAAACATAACGTGTTCTCAAGTTAGTGCCACAGAATCAAAGAGCAAACGTAACAATCCCACAGGCAGAAGTCCATTATAAAGGAACCACACATCACTTCTGCTCATGCAATGCCACCACACGACATGTTGCATTTTTGCCAACCAGGCGAGATGCCCACTGTTTGCAGCTACAAAACCTCAACCTCCTCCGCGGCTTTCATTGTCACTTTCACTCTTTCCACCTACACGTATAAAACCCACAACAGGAAAGCAACAGGTTCACAGCTGGGGACGGAATAATGTTTAATCCTGGGAGAAGTTGTGGGAAAGATACCAAAACAGGTACGTAAATAATATAAACAATTCATCACCCACCCAAACAAAATACACAGAATACACAGAACATCTCACACTGATGGTTAATACCAGCAATAGGACCCAACAGTGGAATTTACCTTTAAACACATGATTCGGGTGCACACATACACACACTGACGTACACAGTGCGTATGAACTGTATAGCATCTTCTGGCCAAGAAGATCTCAAATGAAACACTAAGAGTCGCAGTGCGGTGCCACAGATCCAACGTCGGTGCAAACAATAGCTTGGGCATGTCCTCAGAACGGACCGGAGACTGCTCGGAGATTAACACCCGCTAAGCTCCTTTCCGAAATTGCGAGTATACCTGCTGACATCCCCATATCTGTTTATATTCATTTGTTGTAGGTTTGGACACGTTTGTCAATTCTATATGTTAAAAATATAAACAATGACATAGAATAAGATGTTGAATGGCAATAATCAATCAATACATGTCTGTGGACATAAAACATGTCACGTTGGGGACATCCATATGACCTGTGGTTGTATTTCTGGCTGTGATCAGACAGACTTAAGCCCAGCGTGAAAACCTCACAGCTGTCACAGTCATTTGAAAGGGGCTTTTGACATCAGTGTGACGTCATGTTGCAAAATGAAACGCTGCTTTCTGCCCGAGCGCCTGCAAAGACACTGACCACGTAATTACAATGTCTCCAGGTCACATCCCGTCAGTGATGATATGTTCTGTGTTCAGTAGTTTTGCACCATAGCATGACACACTGTCAGGAATCAGTGAAAGTGTCTCTATGAGCCAGTTATTTAGGATTTACTTAGATATTAAAGTTGTAAACCTTTTTCAACATGTCTCCTACATTAAGTCTTAAACAGCACATGTATCTGTGCTGGCGGAAAGATGCTGCCCAATAGTTTTACTGCAGTTTGACAAACCTACAGACTCACTTTCACACTTGCTACTGTTGGAATCTGCTGCAGCTCAAACTTTGCCAAGATTTAATAATATAACATAACACTTTATCAGCCAGACCTCCTACGGGACTATTAAAAATGAAAAGAGTCTCTGGCAACCTTGTTAGCAATATCTACCTCCCCCTTATTCTTTGGCATTCTTTCATATTCTCCCGCTCACTTCTTTTTTTTTGTCTCTGTCTCTCTTTTTCTCGTGTTATGCTCACACAACTGGATTTTATTTCTGCAGAGCAGAGAAGGTGCAAGATGAAAAGGAGAGGGAAGTGGTGGTGCCGTCTACTGTGAACATAAAAAAAAGGGAGTGAGCAGGCAGATGAGTTTCAGCCGGGATGCACACATTCCATAGTGCCTGAAGCAACGTGGAGGACCTCAAAGCTGTAGCCAGACGTCTTTAGCAGTTAAAGAATTACCATATATTATCCTGCAGAATGTGGTAATATTGAAAATGAGCTGAGTAAACACCGTGCTGGAGGGAATAAAAAGTCCAGTCACAGCCAAAAGTGATTTTTATTCTGTGCTACTGTAACAATAGATGAACGCCTGCACATTTGACATTCAGTCCAGATTCTCACCCCTTCCACTCTGAGCCCAGTGTGTGTGTGTGTGACACTCTAGTTTAGCGAACAACAGCAACAGACCAGACATTTAAAACCATCTCACGCCAGTCTGATCCACTCACCCTATTTCTATTTCAGTGTATGTGTGCGTCTGTCTGTCTGTCTGTCTGTCTGTCTGTCTGTCTGTGTGTGTCTGTGTGTGTGTGTGTGTGTGTGTGTGTGTGTGTGTGTGTGTGTGTGTGTGTGTGTGTGTGTGTTGTGTTGCGAGCCAGGCAGGAAGAGGCATTCTCATAGGAACAGTCCTCCTGAGTGCCAGACATTTGGGGGTTGGGCATGTGAGACACACTCACCCACACTACCAATTTCCATTTTGTATCCCAGTGGCACCACCATGTGAACCATGTCCACCTCAAAGTCATGACTGATGCGATTTAATTACTTTGATAAATATAGAGATTCACATGAAGCTTTTACAAGTGCACTGCGTTACAGTGCCCAGAAATCAAAATAATAACTTTCATGTCAGTGAACACAACTTTTAACAGAGATGCCTGCATTTTCACAATTGAAAAGGGTCCGATTTTATGCATCTGAGTAAAAAACTCAGTAGACTGCATACCTTATGAAACCACATTAAGTTCACTATCGATCTACATTTTTCTCTGAGAAAGTGCAATGTTAATGCAAGTGAAAAAAAAATCCTCTATCTATCCCCTGATCCGGATTCAAACCTAAATTTAAAGTCTTCTTCACTAACCCATACTACAAAAAATGCACAATTACACGCATGCACACCAAAACATTTTTACATTTAAATCCAGCGCTTTCACGCCCCAGAGTACAAAGCCGCTCAGAATAAGCACATTAGATTGAACATGCTTGCCACAGTTGACATATAGACATGTTAAGTAGCATCTGTCCTCTCAAAACACTTTTCAGATTTCTAAAAGCCAAGTTTAATCCATTCAGCTGGTCCTGGTGTTAGTCAGGTACCAGCCTTAAACCCAGTGGCCTCGAGGACCCAGGAGCCAAACAGCACCTAACCCTGTCTCCTGCCCAACAGGAGGAGGAGGAGGAGGAAGACGAGGTGGAGGAGGTGAGGGGAGACAGCAAACCACATTCCCAAGACAATGGACAGTCTGTGGGACTTGCCGAGACTTTGAAGGCCCCGGGGCATGGCGAGGAGGAGAGAAAATTGAGAAAGAAAAGCAGGAGGAAAGAGAGAGAGAGAGAGAGAGAGAGAGAGAGAGAGAGAGAGAGAGAGAGAGAGAGAAGCAAAATAAGGGAGTAGGTGTAAGAGAAAGGGAGTACTGGCACTGATAAAGGCTGATATGGGGAAATGGGACAGAGAGGGTCCTTCCAGTAACACAAGGAAAAAAGACCAAGACAGAGAAGGAGGGAAAAACAGACTTTTATTGCTATTACTTTAGTTCTTCTGGTGTGAACTTATGCTACCTTCATGTCACATCAAATGAACCATAAACATGATCAGCCAGGAGGGAGAAAAAACCTTTATATCAACCTCTTATTCCAGGGTTTCCCCCAGAAAACTGTCAAAGCATTAGTCAAGTCAAACTGACGTCTTTAACAGCCTCACTCTTTGCTGTCGAAACAGGGCCACTGCTCTTTTTATTGGAAGTTTGATCTTTTGTGTCATAAAGTTGCATTAATGTTGTATCATAGTTAGTGAAGGTTGTCTCTCCTGTCTCTACTAAAAAAAACACAGGAATCCCTGTAGTTGTTATTTAAAGTAGGAGATGTGACATTTTTCTGACAGCTTCATTTTGTTAAAATAACTGTCGAAGTAAAAATAGCTGCAAACTGTGTGAATAACACCCAGCGATAAAAAAAACACTAGCACAGTGGTGTGGATACCCAACCCGGGTTCGGGTCGGGTTCAGGAAACAAAAAACAGAATGCGTGTCGAGTTTGGGTCGAACTCGACACGCCTTGGTTCGTTTTCTCCGGGTTTGGACAGAAATCTGCGTCCAAAGCCGCCCTATATATCACAGTTCTGTCAGTTGATTTTAAAAGTGTAATAAAAATACGATACTATACTATAAAATACTATAAAAATAATCTGGTTTAATATGCACATGAATCAAACTAATTTGTGGTGTGAACAAAAGGTTTGATCATCGTGAAATAATGTTAATATGACATCAAAGTATTTTCCAGTCTGTGTTTCCCCTGAAGCTGGATTTATAGTTAGTAGTTAGTATTGAGGGTTGTTTGGCATCAGATTTGCTTAAGGCTGCACCATGGCTGACTAGCACCTCCTCAAAAGTGTAAGCACACATGAGGGTTATAGTAGCTACGGAGACAAGAGGGAGGTGGGAAGAACTGCTACTTGTGTTTTCTCTCTCCCGTTTCTGATGGACACAGTCAATGTTGACGGAGAAGACGACAGAGAGAAAGTTGAGGAATCTATGACAGAATGAATGTAAACAGAGGGATAGGACTTGTAAAGCAGTCTCCTCTTCAGTAACAAGCCAAAGACAATGGCATCCTGTTCCCAGCTTTACCCTCATCAGACATCATATCTAACTCAACCAAGGAGGGCAACGCTTTGGGTCACAACAACGAGAAGTTAGTGGGACATTTTCCAATTCTCCTCATTTTGCTCACATTGCCAGCTTTAGATTCCAGGTTGGATAGAACAGAAGGGCCACCCATCTATCGGAAGATCGATGACCATACCTGCCTCATCCCTCCCTGCCATCGCACCTCACTTCTCCCCCGTCTGTCCATTCTCGCAGACACACTGGGAGATAAACTACCATGGTAGGACCCCCTGGCCTCTGGACCACCAGTCAACAGGTTCCCAGAGTTCAACAGGGCCCCGACATAAAATGAGATCTGACATTAAATGTGCTCTATTTGCATTCTTGCTTCCAGGAACTACTTTGGTTGCCAGGCAGCAGAGCCGATAGGTTGTCGTCGGAGACAGCGGCGTCGGGGGAGCTGCTCTTTCAGGGATGATTTAAACTTCCATTACGGTGACACTGGCCTTTCATCCTCAGCACGAGACAAGACAGAGAGCGCCGAGCAGCAAGTTCAACATCCGGGCTGTACAGAGGTCAAAGAGCCAACACTTCCTGGGTCGTCCACGCACTGTCATTAGGACGGAGGTGGACAAATATTTACACTGGCGGAGGGAACGAAGGAGGAGGTAGAAAAAATGTCCAGAGAGCACCTCGCTTTCTCTTAACACAAGCAAGCATGTAGGCACTAGGCAGGCGGAGTCTCACCAGCATCGCCATCAATAAATAAATAGAGGCTGACAGAAATATCCCCAGCATCGTCTCAGGCAGCACAGCACAGCACTGGCACGCAGAGAGAGAGCCATAGAGGGGACGACAGGCACACGCGCACACACACACAGACTGAGACATGGAGATAAAGGCTGGGAAAGATAGCAACACACAGAGGAGAGCAAGACGGAGGGAAACAGAGCACGTAAAAAAGGGAAGCATGGAGAAAGAGAGAGCGGGAGAAAATGGAGAGATGGTGCCTCGGCTCTTTGTGTTGGTCCAGTTCTCCAGTCAGTAGAAAGGATGAACAGCAGAGGTGAAAAATGCTTACTGTTCACTCCTGTTTTCAGGCAGAGGGGGTTCTTTTCTCTAACATACTGAACGCAACACATCCCTCTTTACCCCCCCCAACCCCAGCCAAGACCGACTCCCTCCTTCCTCCCCTCACCTCCTCATCCCCACAGAGAGACCAGACCAGACTGTGCTGCGCTGCAACACGCACGCACACACATGCGAACACACACACACACACACACACACACACACACACACACACACACACACACACACACACACACACACACACACACACACACACACACACACACACACACACACACACACACACACACACACACACACACACACACACACACTCCATCAATCTAAGTCTCAACTTCTGGTTCTGATTTAGAAACAACCTCCTTTCATTCACTGCTCTCCCCCTCCCTCTCTGTGTGTGTGTGTGTGTGTGTGTGTGTGTGTGTGTGTGTGTGTGTGTGTGCATGTGGGACCACAACTCACACGGGGCATAAATGTCTCAGGCTTTGCATGCACACGTGTTCGTGTATCCATTTTGCTGGACTTGGACTCACACACATACACGCACACACGTGCTCACAAACACGTCTTCATGAGGACATAATTCCAAACCCCTAACCCAAACACTAAAACTGTTGGAGTCTAAGGTTAAAATGTCCTCTTTCCCAAAATGTCCTCATTCCATCAGGTTTTCAACTCAAACTGGTCCCTGCACAGATAGAAGTACAAGTACAAAAACACACACAAACAGCAAGCAGTGTTCAAGCTCATATTCATGGAGACACATGCTAACCCTCTTCAATGATTAGTCTCAATATGCCAGTGATCACAGAATGTCAGAAAGGCCTTGTACACGCACGCACACACACACACACACACACACACACACACACACACACACACACACACACACACACACACACACACACACACACACACACACACACACACACACACACACACACACACACACACACACACACACACACACACACACACACACAATCCCCTCTCTCTGCTCCAAAACACACACACTCTTCATTTGCCGTCCCCCCTGTGAGCCGTGCCGGCAGGCTGCCAAGCTGCACATAAACATGGTGCATTGCATTTCACAGCCTTTCTGCAGGTACAGCGTGCAAACACTGGGAAATATTGAAGCCACATCAGCGTCTCTCTCGCTTTCAGTCTGGACCAGGACGTCTTTAATTCTAATGCTTTTACCATCAAACGGGAAAGGATAAAATATTGGCTGCTATGTTTCGCCTTTCTGGTTCAAATCAGAGCAAAGAACCAGATTATATTTCATTATTAATAACTTGGGAATTTATAAAACATGTTAATGGTTTTAACTTACAAGTTAGCTTGTTAGCACGGTAGTGCTGTAGCCTCTTAGGCAAAACGTCATTACAAAGACCTCATCTGCTCTTCATCACCGAAAAGGAAGTTTTATTTCTTTTTTGCCCCACCTTATTTTTATTTCTCTGCCCTACATTCTGTTTTCTTCTCCCTTGTTTCTCTTTAAAGAAGTTTTGTATCTTTCTCCTCAGAAAAGGGAGTTCTCCCTCCACAGAGGATTTTCCAAGCATGTATATTCAATAAAAAATATATATATCAGGAAATCATTTCAGTTAAAGACACTGGACATGATGATGAGTTTTGAGCTGATTCGGGTTAAGATTTCGTAATGTCTGATGTCGCAGCTCGCTGCGAGGCTGGGTTGGAAGTGCATTTGTTATTTTAACAATGTGGATGGAAAAATGACAACTGCATCCATCTGCAACTTGCAAAGACCCTTGTATTGTGCGTGGCGTGGTCTTTTCACCAGGTGTAAAATAGGACTCTTGTCTTGTTTAGTAGTAAACAAACTGCTCAAGAATATTAGTACTCATGTCATGACCCAGAAGCCGCAAACCCAAGCTTTAATTCAACATGGTCATAAGGGAAGGGGTTTAGTATGTGTAAAGCCATTTTAATATGATTTGAGATTAGCCCGAGGACAAGACTGATATGAACTGGAAGTGAAGACTCTGGCTTATGGGGTTCTCTAACATGGAGCCACATATGCACAGAGCATGGTTGCACAAGAAGCACAAAGATGTGTGCACACATTTACACACAACCAGGACCAGCAGCATAATTATACGACCCTGAGAAGGTAATTTACACACATGCTTCTACAGCCTTTAAAACACACTGGCCTCCTGCTCTTCCTCACCCCCACCTCCTCTCTGTCCTCTCTCCCACCTCCTTCTCCCCCTCTTCCTCTGCTCTTTGTATCAAACCTGCACGCCAAGACGAACGGGCTGCACAGCCCCACAAGGAGAAATGAGGAGTCGTTTGCCTCCGTTATCTCCTTTTCTCTATGCTGCCCCCGCCTTATTCTCTTTCTACCCCTTGCTTAACTTACTCAAGCTTCTCTCTTGCTCTCTCTCTCTCTTGCTCGCACTCTCTCTCTCTCTCCACTTCCCCCTCCCCCAACAGCCCTCAGCCAATGGTGTCTGGGTGTCAGGCAGCTCAGAGAAGCTGTTGTCATGGTGACGGGGCTCCTGTCTGTGCTCTATCCCTCAGGCATCCCAGATCCAGAAAGCAGCATTGTGTTTACGTGAGGAGAGGAGAGGAGAGGAGGAGGAGAGTGCTGGGGATAGTCGTAAGAGACAGAGTAGAGGAGGAGGAGAAGGAGATGGAGGAGGGAGGACGAGAAAACTGCTCTGCTTCGACCAGCCTTTGTCCTGCTGTGTCTTCGGGTTTGAAGGCCTTGCGTGAATGTGTGTGCTTGTGCGTGTGTTTATGTGTGTGTCTCACATGACCCTGTAGACACCCAGGCATCTCACACTCCTATTCCTGGCACCTCCACCCAATCTCTGACCTTTCCTGGAGTCCAGCACGCAGACACACACAGGCCTGACCCAGCACACAGCTCTTTATATGCCCAAAACAGACACACACACACACACGAACACGCACACTAACACACCACACACACACACACACACACACACACACACACACACACACACACACACACACACACACACACACACACACACACACACACACACACACACACACACACACACACACACACACACACACACACACACACACACACACACACACACATTCATCCAAGATCATGTAACCAGCCCCAAACACACTTGCACCTGGTGTGGCCTAAAAAAAGGTCCCCGGGCTGCCGCCATGTCACAGGGTGGTGCAACGATGACAGCAGCTCGGAGGGCCTGTGTTAACCACTGTGCCATTGAACCCCCCCAACACACACACTCACACACACATGCAGACACACAGTCTAGATCATTTACCTCTAGGGTGGATCTGTTGCTGATTGGTCGATGCCATTGTCTGTGCCTTGGCCATGACACTCTCTCAGCATGGGGGTTCGCTTTTATACATTTTAATGCTATACCATGTGTGTGTGTGTGTGTGTGTGTGTGTGTGTGTACGAGCATACATAACTATTCCAATAGCGCAGGTGTGGAGCAGCACCCTGGGTCTTCCCTACTGTACAATGAACCCTGTCAGTTCCTGTATCTGTATCAATGGTGGCCTATTGCTCTGTAGTCTCCACACTTGACTTTTTCTTACCGTTCACAGGACAATCCAGCCCATTAATTGCAAGGTAAACAACTGAAGAGGAGCCCCCCACCCTACAGGAGCCCCTCTCCTCTCCTGCTCTCCCTCCCTCCTGTTCCTTCCTCTCGTCTTTTTCTGAGGCGAGGCTGGTTAAGCCCCCTTCAGAATCAGAATGTGGACAAGCACCAGTTGGAAGCTAATCCAGCTCGCCGACTGGACCCCTCCTCCGGAAACGGCACAGCGGGGGTGGACTGATGAAAGGGAGGCTGATATGAGGGACATGAAAGGCATTATGGAGGCAAACAGAGCTGCAGACACAGCCTGCCTCAGACCCCCATGCTGCGTTCAGCACTGTACAACAAGCCATTTAGGACATTCAAACGGCACAACACTGTCCGAGTTGTTTCATAATTCAGGCTTAAGGCTGGTGTCCAACTTTACTCTGAGTGGACTTTTTTCTGGCTTTTCTGATGCACAGGTTAAGGCACTTCATGCCTAAACTGTGTTCACACTGTGTTCTGACAATCCACATCCTGTTTGCTCAAGGCCAAACCTCTTGACTGGAACATCACATTTTGCTCACAGTCAATGAACTGTCTCAACTAAATGAGCCTCTATTGGACCAAAACACCTCTAAATGATTTCTTTGGCATGACCAATCAACCTATCAACAACCAAACTGAAATACGTTTAATTATGTTATTCTTATTGTGAAAAGGTGCCTCCAAAATGGGCCCAGGAGGTTTGCAAACCCAGGAGAGAATGTGTGTGCTCTTCAACAAAGTCCAGTGGTTAAAAACTAGAGGGATTCTGCATGTAGCAACACAGGAGCATGAGTGGATATGTAGATGTGTCCTGCTTCAAAAACTTCAGCTTTTTCAGTTTATTCACTAAAAACCCTAAAAACAAGATTGTCTTATTGTACAAGAAACAGAGCAACTATTGTGTCTCAGTTTCCAATAGAGGCTACTGTCCCAGCCAGTGATTGGTGGAGGTAGACTGCAGAAAAAGGACCGGGACACATCTGCAAATATGTCATTCTTGTCCTTTAATCAATATTTTTGTATTGTCAAATAGAACATATCATATAGAACAGGCTATTAAGGAAAACACTTGGAAAAAATGCAAAAACAATATTTATCGTTAAGCCCTGTTAACCATGTGATTTAAAGTTAATAGTAGATTTCTATAGCCCTAGCATTTATATTTCGTTTATGAGTCTGACCTTAATTTGAATCGCCTGATAACCAATTTCATAACCCAGTATTCACACCATCTCTACATATATATTTGTATGTATATAACAACACACACTTGTTTTCAGGGTTTTATTTGTTTTGATTTTATTTGAGAACTTCATGTGTCACCACCCCACCACTGAAACCAAACCAAAGTCCTTGTGTGCACCCCTACTGTTAATCACCGCATTATCCTCCCTCTTCATGTTCAAATTTCAAGAGATTAAAAATAGCAGTAAAGACCAAACACGAATGACCTGCAGCCGACGGAGACAGAATCTGGTGCGGCGCTCGTTGAACTGATAAATTTGGCGCGGCCTCAGTCGGGGCGTTAACTGCGGATGAAAGCTGCGTGATTTTGAAGGACTTTGACGAGATGGAGTAAAATGAGATTTTGATGTTTTCAGAATAAAGAAAAGCAAAAATCAAACCAAGGACGTTCTTTTTTCTAATTTGTCTTTGAAACGCAGAACAGACTAATTGTCTGTTAATATCTGAAGAGTAGCTATTCATAGACTAAGACAGGCACGCACACGCACACAGACACACACACACACACACTGAGGACAACTTGATGACAGATGGAAAGAATTTAGAGGCAAAGTAGCATTAATATTCCATCTCTTAATAACAACCGAAGCCCTTCCCCCACCTCGGGTTTCACACAGTCACACCCACACACACACACACACACACACACACACACATAAACATGTGTACGTGTGTGTGCACAAACAGTCCTGTCCTGGAGAGCAGTTCAGCTCCACTCAACACAAACAGGAAAAAATTCTCCAAATTCAACCGCTCCCATGCTTTCACCTCCCTCTTCCTTCTCTTCCTCTCCCTTCCCTCCTTTTAATGCCCCCCCGAACCCCCCCACCCTACAACCTGGTGCCCTTCCCCTTCCTCTCCCCTCTTCCCCTCAACCCACCCACCCACACACACACACACACCCAGTCCCACTGCCCTCCAGCTCCGCAGCCTCACAGCAAAGTAGAGAGCAATCCCTTGGTGGGTCAGCCAGATTAAACTGCCACTGTAATCCGCTTGGCTTTCACCTCCTTGTCCTCAACCAAAGAGAGAGGGAGAGAGAGAGGGAGGGGTGGGTGAGGGGGGGTAGTAAAAGGGCAGAAGGATGGAGAGAGAGAGAGAAAGAGATGGGGAGAGAAAATGTGAGATAGAGGAGGAGGAGGACAGACCAAGGGAGAGGAGGGAGAGAGAGGAGAGGGAGGGCAGAGCTGGGTGAAGTAGCTAAATGACAACAAGGGCACGGCGAGAGAAAAACAAGGTGCAGAGAGAGAAAAAAAGGAAAGAAAGCAGGAGAAGAGGGAGAGAGAGAGACGTGGCAGTACAGGGCTGAATTAGAAGGAGTAGGAAGAGGAGGAAGGGAATAATAAATCTCATAAAGGAAAGATATTAAGAACGAATGACAGTGAAATAAACGGTGTCACGAGAGGTGGTGATGAAGGACGAATAAAATGAACCAAACAGGACACTTTGTTGAAATGCGCCCTCGTATTCATGTAATGGATTGTAGGAAATTTGTAGGAAATAACACAGGATCCCTCACGGCCATTCCATACATAGCCGTCATCTTATTCTGAAATGGGCAACCACCCAGAGGCACCAAAACTCAGGGCTTGAAAGATTGTAAATGTCGCTGAATGTGGACAATTGTAGAACAATATCAACAGGTTTTCTATCCTCCGTGATGTGACGCATCAGTTGTTTTAGTTTATATTGAGCTCATGTCGTGTTTTATCAAATTACTTATATTTTTCTGTGCCAAGACAAACACACAGAAATCCTAAAGCAAGCAGCAATTATATTTTATTATTAACACAAAAGGAAATTTACAGTGAATAGAAAATGATGAAAAACAACATTGACAACAATTCAAAACTGAGTTTATCGTCATACAGCAATGTCTTGAGAAATTGAAGAATTGAGAAATTGTTAGAAATCCATTCATTATAATAAACTTGTTGCCAGATAATTTTCTGTCAATCATCTATTCAATGAATCGACTACTTATATCAGCTCAACAGCACTGGTTGGTTTGCAGGTGCCTGGGGAAATAACAAGACTATAGTGGGGTCAACAGGGGCCCATCAACAAATATTTACCCAATGAAACCCCTCGAAGGTTAATACAGCCATGTCTGTAGGTTCATCACTTACAAGCAAACCCTTTCATACGGTGTGAATAATAGGAAAATATCCATAATAGAAAAAAACGTTTCATCATTCAGCCACCACTCACCTTGATGCTCTTTTTTTCAAACCTTTAACACTTTGTATTGAACTGTGAAAATTGTGTTTGTGCAGATTCAGAGCAACAAGAGAAAACAAAGAAAGCTGAACACATGCCAGGAGTCATTTGAGACACTGATGAACGTCTCAATGAGCATCTCAGCCATGTTAATCAGGTTATAATGTAATTATGACCCTAATGCAA
The DNA here is from genome assembly GCF_022539355.2 of Hippoglossus stenolepis. Classification (NCBI taxonomy): domain Eukaryota; kingdom Metazoa; phylum Chordata; class Actinopteri; order Pleuronectiformes; family Pleuronectidae; genus Hippoglossus; species Hippoglossus stenolepis. Next base: position 17,540,217 of record NC_061496.1, on the reverse strand, counting down.
ATAAGATAAACAAGTCAATTTGGTACATGGCAGATTCAATAACCACAGTGGTGCCATTTCCTAGTCACAGTCCAATTGCATGTAAATGCACTGAGTATGCACAGTGCATTTAGTATACTCATTAAGTATACTTCAAGTTAAGTGTATGTAGTATATGATACTATATCAACTATAGACTGGGAGGAACTCCTACTGGAACTGGACTGGAGGGGTTGGAACTTGGTTGTGATTGGCAACAGCCTCTCATGCTCAACCTGAATGACAGGCACAAAGAGTGGGCCAGTGAAGAGACTGATGGGGCAGGTAAAATCTTTATGGATTTTTTTGATGGTCCACTGATATGGCTGCCCACTGGGATTTGTCCTTCTTTGCCCAACGGCTAGTGTGATGCAGATGCCAGATGGATGTGGAGGTTGCTCTATTTCTGCTGCTCTGTAGGTTGGTAACGTAAGCTGTAGTAACAGGAGGGGTGCAAGTATCGGCGTCCTCAGGTGGTGGACTGGCTATGTCCTCTCTGCAGCAACTGTCACAGCTATCTTATTGTTTGCTCTAAATGTAAAACACAAGTTTGCTATTTGGTTGGAAACATAATTCCTAAGATAACCTAAATGTAGGTTACCTTAGCTACAAACCTACAGCCCTCTCCTCTATTGGAGGAAGTTTGCTCGGTTGAGTTTTGGATGCTCTGTTTGTGTGTATGCTGTTTTAGTGCTGGGTGAAAACTTACATCCAGATAAAAATGTTCAGTTGATATCAGCTGATATTGATTATTACAAATTATTGATATTGTTTTATTACCCAGCAGCCCTCTATAGTTATTTTATATTATAGCTAATGTTTGTTTTTCTTTAGCTATGAGAATGAGTATTTATTAGTTGTGTAAAACACCACATTTCACTTGTGGTCATCTAGCCCAGCCGTTGTGTAGCATTTGTAAAGATGAACATGAATTTTTGGATGGCAGAGCCTCTGTAGAAGCACTGAAGGGCGGGATACACTTTTTAAATTCAAACATCAACTTCACTTACTGCACCTTTAAGTCTCATCTCCCTAACAAAATTAAGTTTAGTAAGAGGATTTAATGACTTTGTGTAAATGTAACGATCAACATCACCACTGATATCTAATTAACCAAACCAACTCTAAATCATGTGAGGCTGAGCTCCTCCATGCTGTAAAGTGCAGACATCCGAGTCTATGTGTGTGTGTGTGTGTGTGATGCGTGGGAGTGCGTCCTCTGGGATTATGGGAAGAGTGTTGAAGTGCTGAAAAGAAATAGAGTTAACAGGTATTCCTCCCCCCAGCTGACAGAGGAGGGGGTGATGAGAGAGGGAAAGAAAGAGGGAGAAAGAGAAGGGAGAGACAGGAAGAGGGAGGATATCCTGTAAGGAAAGACTATGATATATGAGCAGGCCATTTCAAATAAGCGGGGGAGGGGGGGACACTCCTACTCCAATAAAACCAGGGGAGGCAAAAGGAGGAGGAGGAGAGGCTAAGAAAGAGATAGAGAGGTACAGTAGAAAAAGGAAAAGTTGGAGGGAAGTTGACGCCAGATAAGTCAGGGTGGATGTAAATGAAGGGCTGTGGTATGTCCACCCCCCCTGTAGCAGCCTAATAAAAAAAACAAAAGGCTGACCAGGCCCAGTCGGTAGTGTGGCGACCTATTGATACAAATCTCCAGGAGGACATCTTCATATTTAAATTAGACTGAAAACTCAAATACATGGGCTCGTATAACCAAAGCTAAAACTATTATTTTCACATTAATTTATGAGGAAAAAAATGCACATCAACATATTTCTAGTTCTAGATTCACAACCACTAAGACACATTTGCATTTACTTGTTTTATATTATTAGAAAAACACTTAAACTTGAAATGTGGCTTCTCATGAGCATCTGATATTGATGTTTTCATTTTACAAGGAGGCATATTAAAATATTCAGAGGAAAATTCGATCATTTTTATTAACGTTTTTAATCAGAATTTTCTAACTGCATCCAAATGTTGTTGAGGTTCCTTCTACAAAAAATGTTGAGAAGAGCCCGACTGATCTGGCTGATATAATCATGATACAAGCCTTTAACAGATATTTCAGTATCAGCATTTATGTTTGCTGATATGTAGCAATATGAAAAGTTTTACTTTACAAAATAAAGAATGATGTTAATATTCATGTGAATTTTCTTAATTCAAGTGCGATATATACTTGGTTGTATGAGTGTTTTCGTTCTATCTGTACTTATTTCATAAGGCTTTCATAACGGCATCTTAGGCTTCATTGCCATTTTTTTCTTTTTTAAATATATATCAGCTGATCTATCAAAAATCTGTTGGGCTCTATCTGCTGACCACTGGCGTTCACTTAAACACTCTCAACACGGTCTTATATTTCTGTCACAGTTCAGAAATGTTTCTAATGATACAAAGTGAAGAGGAAACTTTGATTACTCAGGTCACTTCTAGAGACATTACATAGACTTCCATTCATTTCCTGGAGCCTAACCCTAACCATAACCACTCTAACCGAAACCCTGAGTCTAACCCTTAACCTAACCCTAACCTTAACCACAGGCCGCAAAATCAGCTTTTGGCCCAATTAAGGGCACAGATTTTGCCGTCTCTCACACACACACAAACGCACACGTGGACACCCACTGCTGTGTCTGTGTCCCACGAGAAGTGATTGATGATTTCAGGAAGGTGCTCTTGGGCACAGGAAGTCCAGTCTGGGTCAGACTCCTACACATCCAGGCGTGGGCACCATCTGCATGCACTCACAAGTCACACACACTCACTTAAAAGTCCAGCAGCCCCCACACACAAGCGCACACAAACACAGGAACACACTCCTATACTTATTTCGACATGTGATACTGTTCCTCTCACGCTGTTTACTATAAAATGCCTTTCCTCTGCCGTCAGACAGCAGCAGTGCGAGCGAGCGAGGGTGGGGTCGCACAGAGTCAAGGTGAGCGTAGCAAGTCGAACATGCGTGCGCAGCCTCTACAGTTTGAGGCTCTGCGTGCCGTCGTGGGCCAGCATGGGGCTGCTTTTGACAGCAGCTATTACAACAAATAATTGAACAGCAAATGAAGACAAATGATATGATTGCAGCGCGTGTCCCAGCAGTCAATCCGCTATCTAGGTGGTTCCCATTCAGAGCCATTGATCAGCTTTACAACCTAAGTAGCTGGCCAGGAAACTAAATGGTGGCGATCAATACTATTTAACAGATTATTGACTGCTGACTGGTTGCCTGAGATCAAAATAGAGAGGGGGTGAAGAAATAAGCAAATAGAGGGATGGAATGAAAACACATGAAATTGGAATCGGTTCCTTTGCTTCAGTGATGATAAATGGGAAAGAAAACACTGAGACAGCAGAGAGCGGGGATAAGGAGAGGTGTGTGTGTGTGTGTGTGTGTGTGTGTGTGTGTGTGTGTGTGTGTGTGCGCCTGAATGTGCCTGATCATGTGCATTTAATGAAGAAAGCAAGCAAGAAAGACAGAAAAAGCAAATAACACGGAAATAAAGAAAGCTCAGTTTGTGTACAGATAGTGTTGTCTGAAGGCTCTCACTTGTTTCAGGCTGTATCTCTGTGTATCTACGTGTTCACGCCTCTTCCTCACACACACCTGAAAACTCTGCACATTAGTGTTGCTTTAGCAAAAAAAAAAAATAAAAAATCAGCTCAACTAGGAAGAGCCTCACCAGAATCAGCGGTTGCTTTCTGCTCCTCTCTTTGTTCCTTCAATCCTTGATGGAGCTTTCAAGTGGCGCGCAAGTTGGCACATAACAACAGCCACTTGCACCGCAATTACGTCCTTTTGACTATGTGCTCCTTCACGTGCGTTTCGACTGTGTGTGTCTGTGCGATCCACGAAGAAGACTTCGAGCTTTGTGACTGGTTTGGGGTGTCCACCTGATTGTTGTGCGAGTTCTTTAGTTAATGAAAAATAAAAAATCGGAGCCCAAAGGTAAAAACAGCAGCCGCTTGGGGGCAACGGCCAATATTTTGGGGTGTTCTGGTGTAGACAGTTGATATTTGGGCCAAGACGTCTTCTGTTCTCCCTACACTGTTTCTTCTTTCTTCAGTGCGACTGGTTTCTTTTAGTTTTATCCACATAAAACCCATCTTGTAGGTGTTTTTTCTGCAGATAAATTAAAAAGCCGATAGCCAATGCATGGCCTGACACGATGGCTGTTTACCTGTGGGCAACCAAAGCCTTCTCAAACGTGATTGGTCAAACTAGAAACAGAAACCAGTAGCCTACAGATTCTGCATATTCACATGTGGAATCTGTGTATTGAAATTGACAAAAATGAGAATCAGGAACAAAGTGCAGTTGGTTTCTCCACAGACAGACAGACAGACTTTGGTCCAAGTAGACAGGCAATGTCATTAATTGACACACATATAGATAAACATTTATGTGTGTGTGAATAAATGTGTGTGTGAGGATTGCGTTGGGGTTTGGGATGTGTTTAACAACCTTCAGCAGTCCCAAACCACTGTAGTGTTTAATACACACAGCAGCGTGTTACCATGGCGACTGGGCCCAGCTATGGGGTTTGACTCATGAGGCTGCATGTTTACGTTTATGTGTGTTATATTCGTGTGTGTGTGTGTGTGTTGTGCGCACTTGAACATACACCAGTTGCATGTGGATTTTGTTGAGCCTCCGAATCGGTTGAGCTTTTTGATTGTTTTGCCAGATCTTTGTCTGCATTTCCTGAAATTTACTCTGAAACAAAATAGTGTTTGTGCTCTGAAATGGCAAAAAGTGGCCAAGCTTCAGTGAATCACAGTGTGCAAATGTGAGTCTGTATCCTTAAATATGGCTGTAGTAGAATGTGCCAGTGTGTGCGTGTGTCTCCCTGCTTCCGTCTGTGTGTGTGTGTGTGTGTGTGTGTGTGTGTGTGTGTGTACACTCCCCTTGCCTTTTCTCAGTTCAGCAGAACCTCATTAATTCAGCAGGAATGGAAATCATTTCTGCACGGAGTGCACAGGAGACAGAAAGAGATGGAGAGGAAGACGTGTGGAGGGGGGGTGGTGGGGAAGGGAGGGGGCACAATGAATACTCAAATTTCTTCATTTTTCTTTACTGAAAATCATTCCATTTAAGAAAAATAATAATATTCTGGATAAATAGCACAATGAATTTACGATATTACCCACAAAGGGAATACATACTGTGTATATGTACAGTATATCTAATCATAATTGTATTACAGTGCGATTCAGTCATTGGGTTGACAACTCTTGGGAAATAACACATGTCTAATCTCAGCTTTGATTTATTGAGATTGAAATCTCATAAGGTTAAAACATAATGTTCTTAGACGCAAACAAGCACACTGAACAAACAACCAAATATAGTAAACGTCCAGATGGATACATTAATAAAAAGGTAATCTTCCTTATGTAGCAGCAGATCAGAGCAAAACCTCCTCCATCCCTCCCTCTGTCCCTTCTCTCCCCTCCTCCTGCCATCCCTCCATCCCACAGCCCGCCACCGCACAATATGGAGCAGACGGTAATCTGGCCATGCACTGAGGAGATTACAGCATCCAGCAGAACAATCCAGCCCAGAAGAGAACAACTCAGTCCAGAACTGAGAGGAAGAAACTCAAACCATCACCCAACCCCTGCCAACTAAGCAGGGGTCTATCTAACCAAACTGAACTGGTCCGACCGTTCAGAAGAGACCTCTCTCTCTCTTCCCTCTCTCACCCTCGCAGAGTGACGGCTGGTCGCACACACTCCTTCAGTGAAAGCTGACCTTTTCAGAGTGCAGCGCAGTGTAGTGGATCTCTCTATTCCAAATGTCACTTTTACAAGAAAAGATCTGATGTAATAAAACCAGATCAAGCGGCGCAGACAGGACACATAACAGGAGTCACACAGGAACTGTATGTGAGCATGTGCACAAACACTGTGTGACGTTTAGTTCTTTCCTGTTGGATGCACACGTGGACATACAGTCAACCTTAAATAGGCCCAAACATCCAGTCAGTGATGAACCGGATTTCCCTATTTATACACTGAACTTAATCATAAGAGATATAAATACTCTATCTGAAGGCTTACAACCAGACAGCGGACTTGAGGTTGGAAGTTCACACGTTACAATTGTTACCGAGTACACGATGTGGATTTTGGGGATTTTCCGCTCCTCTCAGAAGAATTAACCGTAAGCGGCAGCGGGGGCAGCCTCTGACCCGGCGCTGACCTTAAGTGTTGGTTAATAGCCGCGTTGCAGCTCGCTCAGGGGAAAAACATCAAACAGTCACATACGCACGAGCACACACAGATATTCTGATACATAAACACAACTATTTATAGCTCTATTGTCTAATACACAAAAGATAAACTCTGCCTGTGACCCTGGCCAAGAGAGAGGCATGAACAGTGATGTGAACACAAACTATTCACAGTCTGTTTCAACAACAAACTCCTTGTTAATACACCATCTATCTTCTATTACAGAGAATTCATTCTATGAAGACAATAACTGTCTTTATACTGTAGATGAATGCATCCATTTTTTATGAAGTTTTTAGTAAAACACACTGTTCCACAACAACGGCCATTGTCTTGAGCAGCTTCTTGATAACACAGGTTCAAACACAAATCCTCTCCATAGGAATCACAGTGTTCCTGGCCACTGGCTGCTCAGGTGTACAGAGCACTAGCTCTTCTACTTAGAGTTTTAGAGTTAGCAACCGGTTTAAAGCCACAACGCTTATCGTTCATTTGTATGTCAGTGAAAGACGTGTTAAGAAGTGCAGCATCAGTTATTAACTTATTACTCCTTCCTAATAGTCAATAGTCAGCAGTTTTTAGAGATCTTCAGAGGAATGATATTAATGACTGACCTCATTAGACGCATTCTTGATTAGGTGTAACCTGCACTAGTAGGAGAACAAGCTTAAATCTCGTTACGGCTAACAGTAGTCCGAATATAATGATGTGAGTTTTCTTCATCCATGAGTGGAAAATATAAGAGGGTGGATGGCAAAAGGAACCAAGTGAGCAGGACAAGCACATGGATCAGGAGCCTTGAGAGAAATCCCAGTAAAACGGAGAAAGCGTCAGAGGAAGATGCTGATTTTAATTGGGTTCGTTCTTTTCCAGAACTTGAGACGATTAAAACATGTTGATTTGAAACATTGGATTTCGACTGGGAGGCAACGATAGAAACATTTACACGTTCATTTATTGGCCCTCAGGTGATCGGCAGTGTTTCTTCTTAGCAAAGTAATTTAAGTAAAAAAAGGTTTACACTGAGGGAGGGCACTTTGAGCAGGTTTTAAGGTTTTACGGTAACTCTTGCAGAGGTTTACAAAGGAATTAGCAAAAAGTGATTTTGATTGTTTTGAAATCTGCTTTGTTGGCGTGAAGTTTTGGTTTGATACATGTATATTGATGAGCCTGACACAATGCACGCCCACCTACACCTGCACCGAATGAACATCATGCCATATTCAAGAAGACTTGAATCAAGCGATTAAGAACATAAACTCCTTGGGAAAATGTTCACAAATTTTCTCGTAGATTTCTATAGAAACTGACTTTGTTTTGCCACCTGTGGAGTCGCCCTCTGCAGGAAACAGGTTTCAGGCATTTCAAATTTCTTTAATTTTCAGACCCTAAGTGTACCTCCATTTTTAAATACAGTCTATGCTATCTCCCCGGCAGGCATTAAGGCGTAATGGTGTATCTTTTACACACAACAGCCTTGAGCAGGCTGTGAGAAAGGCGACTTATGAAGGTGCAAAGGTAGATAAGGTCGGCAGGTTGAAATCACTGCACTAAACTAGGTAACTGATGGAGTGATGGAGGGCAAAGAAGAGATGAAGAGATGATGCAGGAGGAGTAAGACCAAACAAACTGAAGGTAGAGCCCATTGTTGAATTTAGAAGCTGGGTAAATACTGAGAGAGAGGGACGGCCTGATCAAGGTGCTGTAATGAAAGGGGAGGACGTTGTGAAGGTGTAATGTTGGAGAGAGAGGAGAGCTGAAGGAGCCAGGTGTGGCAGCAGTCACAGAGGTAATCAGTGAGCCAATGGGGAGTCATTCCACTCAGAGCGAGCGGGCTGCCAAAGTACCTGGAATAAAAATAATCATTACACTGCATTAAAGTCACTGTCTGTAAATATACCCTGGGCAGCAGTAAAGCACGCTCATTGTGGCCCCCGCCATCAGGACACCTTAACGCACCCACATGTGAATATGTAAATACACACACATGCACATCATATAACATTTTGAAAGATGTGTGTCCATCTCTTCATACAAATGATGTGAAAATAATTGACTCCCCTGCTGATTCTGTGTGTTCATCCTGTCATTGCAAACACAAGAAACAAACTGTTCTCCAAATATAACTCAACCAGCTCAAAGCACATTCATTATCCCCCCCCCCTATAACTTAAAGTGTTATTTTAGCAACAGAAACCCCAGCAGAGGCTTGAATTGGATCTCTCTCACACATTTATTCTGCCTCTCAGTATTGCTGCCTTTGGAAAACGGGGATTAGGTCTGCATTTAGGAGAATTTAAATTGCAAATAAGTCTTTGTAATTGTTTTAGTCCTTAATCCTAGCAGGGAGGGCTTCAGTGTAATGCAAAGTTGAGACCGGCGAACATCTCAGGCATTCATCTGAGGAAAGACCGTGTTTGTTTCACCACTCGCTTCAATGGGACTTAATAAGCGTGGTGTCCGATCAGCAGCACACAAGCGCACGCAGACATGTACCTGTGCGTGCACACATAAACACGAGCAATCGCACTCTCATGCACACACGCTTCCACCCATGGGCTCAATGGTAGCGTGGCCAGTTTATTTTGGTGGAGAGTTTGGGTGCCCAGCTGGTACTTGAGACTGGTGGACTGGCAGAGCTGTACCGCAGACAGCACACACACACACGCTGTGCCAGGAACACTGTGCCAGGCTGAAACGTCTGCCAGCTACAAGCCTAACCAGTGCCACAAAGAGAAGCAGGGGCGAATTAGAGAGGGCAGGACAGCGCGCGTGTGTGTGTGTGTGTGAGAGAGAGAAGGAGAAAGATTATTAGAGTGGACAAAAACATCTGGGAAAAAAGGAAAAGGCAGGAGTGACTTACAGAAAAAGGATTGTTATGGAGGATGAAACTGCAAAAGGTGAAAAGCAGCTCCACACTAAGCGAAGTGAAAGTAAAGTTACCACACAAAATGTATTTGTCTTTATTATCTTTTTATCTGATTTGAACAAACTATTCCTAAAACTGATAATCTCTATTTTTGATATGATTAGTTGTATTGTATTTAAATACAAGCATAAAACAAACATCCTCTAGCCCTGTACAGTACGTGACGATACGATACAGTAAGGTAAGGTAAGATATGATACGGTATCGTACGATACAAGATACTTTATCAATCCCTCAAAGGGGAAACTGAATGTCACCTTACACAAGACACACAAGAGTCAAGAGAAATTCATACATGTCTCAAGGCCATGTAAGTGATAGCGACAAGGAAACAATCTAAATGGTTTGTTGGTGTATAAATATGTTATATAGAGAGAAGAGTTGAGGAGCCTTCAGTTATGACTGTGCATTCAAAGCAATGAGTGATGGTTTAGACTCTTGCATAAAGGAACAGCTGCAGACACAACTCAGGATCAAACATATACAGATGTGTGGGGGGGTTTTTTGTGACTTAAATATCAAATATTTTGAATCTCATTTAATCAATAATTACACAGTGTCACACACTTTTACACAAAGTTCCCCTGCTGACAGTTAATGTCCACGTGTGGACCTACACAACAGCGAGCAATCAAGCTTGACTTAAAAATCTAACTTTTCTCGTGTAACATCCACCACAGCTCCAGTGTGAGTTGATCTAATTTACGGACTTGGGCGAAGAAGTAGGAAATGGCTCCTCAGCTGCCTGATTTAACCAACGGGAGTGTATGTTTAAAGATAGGTTTCACTCCCTGGGACCCGCCTGACAATCCCTGTAACCATCGTCACAGTTTTAGACCTAATGAGGAGCGGCAGTAATGGAGTGCTGCTCCGAGCCCGGCTCTGGGAGGACAGAGCAGGGAGCACCACAGCTGGAAAAGGAGATGAGCAGCGTCGCTTCACTTTGAAGGGAAAAAAACTTACAGCGTGAAACAGTGAAATACTCACTAAAGTGCTACTTCAAAAGTGTTAACCTTTACCAGGCTGCTCTGCCCTCACCACCTGAACGTGGGACACGGAGTTAGGAAAACACCAAGTCAGCACAGGTTGCCAGAGGAAAGTTCCATTCAAGTAAACGCAAACACAGCAGAAGGATCATAATTGCAGTAATTTATGCTGTGTTGTGCAGGACAGGGTCTTTTTTACACAATAGATAAATGGATAAGTGGATGTGGTTTGGGAGTCACTGGGGAACTTCAAAGATGGTGAGAGAGAGAGAGAGAGAGAGAGAGAGAGAGAGAGAGAGAGAGAGAGAGAGAGAGAGAGAGAGAGAGAGTGTGTGTGTGTGTGTGTGTGTGTGTGTGTGTGTGTGTGTGTGTGTGTGTGTGTGTGTGCCCAGTCAGGAGACATGAGCTTGGCAGGAGAAAGACCACAGACAACAGACATAAACACCTCTGGCATGGAAGGTCGCCCTCGAACTTCTAACCCCCGACAAATTGCTCACTTCAATCCTCCACAGTAAACCAGTTACAGTTGAGGCAAACAAGTGATGAAGGTTGTTTTTGTTTAGTTTTTCTAATTATTGAACCATAATTTCCTGAAAATGGCTAAGCTGAAATAAAATTGCCAGCTTTCTCACAGTTTTCGCCGAGGGAGACGAACAAATGCCCCAAGGAGATGCCACTATTTCCCAGAATGTAGTATTCATTTAAGGCATTGGTTTAAATGTTATGGATGATGATGTTGCAAAGGAGAGGGCATTCATGGGTAACTGGGTTAGGGAAATTAAATGGGACTGGGTTGGAAATCTGCATGCAAAGAGGGAAAGTGAACGCTGCAGGGTTTGACTTCTGCAATAACTTTGCACTGGCGAATTTGTGGCATTTTCCCTGCTCCGGCTAGCAGGACGCAAACGCAGAGCGAGAACCAAAACTAAGATAAACTATGAAAAGCGCAGACTTCAAAAAAAGTCCCCAGTGTCTTCAGACACCTCTTTCTTCCTGCACACCGACACATCTCCCTCCCTCCCTCCTTCCTTAACTCCCTCTTGCTTGCCGTCTCCCCCACTTTCCTTCTTCCCGCTGTCACTCGTCTTTCTGACTCTGTCCCCGGTTTGTTGTCTCCATCTGTCCGTCTCCATGTCTGTCTCTGTCAGACACAGATCCAGGAGCCCGTGCTCCACATGAGATCAAATGCTAAAACCACAGCACAGTTTAAGCTTGCCCAGAATGAACCTGTGAGGAGAGGAATCATAAACAATATTTGATCCTCCTGCTTCTGTCACTTCCAGACCTCCAGTCTCACACACACACACACACACAGCTTGAGGGCAGCACTTTCAGGCTTTGTTGCTTCCCTCAGATACAGGAAAGGTATACACAGACAGAGGAGCCTACTGGCCTTTTTCATTTAGACGGCAACAACGGTAAACAAACGGCACACAAAGACAGCGTCCTCTCGCTCGACGCCCATCTGCCTGCAGTCTGCACTCCACACGCTGTTTGATATTAAAAGACGACACGGGTGCAAACGGAGGTGGTGGTGGGAGGGAGGGAGGACAGAAAGATGGGAAGACAGATAGAGACGGACAGAAATGGAGACGCTAAATGTTTAGGCACATGTGTGTGTGTGTGTAGGCTACGTTTATTGAAAGAGGCCAGAAAAATCTGTATGAAGAAGATATCGCCGTGCCAACGCCAACTCCATTCCCCAGCTCTCGCTCTCTCTTTCACTCTCTCTCTCTTTCACTCTCTCTTTCTCACCTCATCCCTCCATCCATACCTACTCTGCCTATTTTATGGATGTTATTATTATTCCTGCATGTCGTCATGTCGCCCCCGCTTTTCTCCTTCCCCCGAGCAAGAAAGCGGGCACCGCTGGCACCCAGCCAGATTACCCAATCAATCTCCTCTAGAGAGAGGGGGAGGGAGGGAGGGAGGCAAAGAGGGGGGGGGGAGTAAGAGCGTGGAACGGAGGGGAGGAAAGGAAAGAAAGAGCGGCAGGGGGAGTGGAGTGAGGGGGGTTGTTGGTGGTGAAAAAGACCTGAGAGGAATTGAAGCAGGAGAAACTGTGCAGGATGAGTAAATTCAGTCTTTGCAAAAAAAAAATTGAAAAAGGACAGAGACAAAGACGGTCGTGAGAGGGAAGGAAGGGTTCCGGCAGACGTGTGGCCTTAAATTAGACGAGTGAGCACCTGGTATGGCGACGCAGAGAGTTGTAGAGAATGGAAAACATAGAGGAAATCACACACGAGGGTCCAGACAAAGGCTCGGCCATCAGTGGTTGTTTACAGAGCGCGGCTCCTCCCCTCGTGCCACCTGTTACTGTGGTCCAAACGAACAAATGTTTAACCCTCTCAAAGAATCCCCGGGCAACAGCCAACAGTGCACCTCCGTCCATCTACGGTCTGTGCACTGCACGCTGGGAACACATCAGATTAAAGCTGCAACACTTATTTTTCATTATATATTTAAGTGGGTTAATAGATTCACAGCTCAAACAATTAGACCAAAATTTAATTAGCATCTGTTTTGATAATCGATTAATTATTTGAGTCATTTATCAGGCAAAGGTGACAAACGTTTGCTTGTTGCAGCTTCTCAAATGCGAGGATGACAGTAAATTAATATAATTTGGTTTTGGACTAACAAGACATTTTTAGATTTGCTATACTGGTCTTAGGGAAACTGTGATGGGTAAATTGCACTAAATTATTGAGAATCATTAGTTCCCATTTAAGACACTAATGCAAAGAATGTTTCAATTCACAAAAACATCCATTTGGTTTTTCTCTTTGTTAACGTGCTATTTTTGGATAAGGTGCGACTTTCTATAGAAAATGTCAGATGCCCATGTTTGACTCCTCCATCTCAGCCACCGCCGTGACAGTTGTCATCAGTGAGCCGAGAGCTGAGGGGAGTCAGTGAAGCACTGCGATGAATGACGCACTTGTGGCACTAAATCTGTGACACTCCGCAGGCAGTGAACCCGGGTTGGCATGAAACGCAGATGTTCAGGGTTGCGACCTCTGACTGGGGCGAAGCAAAATGTCTGCGACAACAAGGCCGGAGTGTATCACTTCCTGAAAGACTGTTTGTCTGTGATTGCAAGGGTGATTGTGTGTGTGTGTGTGTGTGTGTGTGTGTGTGTGTGTGTGTGTGTGTGTGTGTGTGTGTGTGTGTGTGTGTGTGTGTTTGAGAGAGAGAGAGAAAGAGAGAGAGAGAAGGAGACACAGAGAAAACAGTCTCATTCTTATATCTCCTTAAATTTAAAGAATGCGTTTGTGTGTGTTTGTGTGTGTTTGTGTGTGTGTGTGTGCAATATGTATTCTTTCTTCCTCCCAAAGCTCAAGTCTCTTAATCATTCATATTGAGATAATAAAGATGTGCCGTGCTCTTCAAATCAAACACGTTCCCTCAACAAAGTGCTCTTTTGAGGAACATCCACATTCCCGCAGACAAGACGACTATGAGATGTGCAGATCTCTTTTAGGGAATAAACATGATTAAACGGCAATGTGAAGAGGAAGGACAGAAACACAACTCAGACAATTAAGACGACAAGAAAGGCAACTTAAATTACTTTACAGAGGTACAAGACTTCAGGCTGTTCCGTCTCTTTATGATACAGTATCATCTCTCTGAGAGGGAGCCGCTCATTTGCATACAAGTGTGGGTGTGTGATATGCACACAAATGTGTCGGCATGTGCGAGTTTTTTTTTATGCCTGGCTATGATAGCAGATTCACCATCCAGGGGTGAAGCCAACCAGCAATCCAGCCAGTCAGAGACCTCCAGTTCTGGGAGTGCGGCCAGGGCTCCAATCCCACCACATTCCCCTGGATTAGCTGTCAACCAGTCCCCAGATCTGAGGATTAGCACATTATATTCCATTATCTTCCCCAAACTGGAGAGTCCACAAAGTCTACATCATCGCTCTCAAACAGGGCCAGTAGGACAGGGCTGAGTAAGAGCTGCCTTCAATCTGGGCCAAATTGAGCCAAACTGAGCCAAGCCAAACCAAATCTGTAACTAAGACTCGACTCCGGCTCAATGTTGCCTAGCAACCTAATTAGTTCCAGGAAACAAATAAGCAAACTGTTTTTCTTTCAAATTAATTTTACAGCAGTTATCCACAATAAACTGACGGCATAGATACTAGAGAAAAAATATAAATTATGTAAAAAATTAAATAAAGTCTAAACGAAAGAATCCTGGTTTATCTTTCGTAGATTCCTCTTTCGCTATTCCTGCTGAGCAGCACGCAAAGCGGAGTGTGTGTGACTCCTGGGAGCCGTGTTGTTTTTCACTCTGTGATCCGGGGAGACTCGGGGGAATGAGGGAGCCGTTATCAGCTAGGGGCCGTGATAGAGACTTGATCGGGCCGTCGGTCTGCGGGGACCGAGGAGCCACAGTTAATCAGAGACAGACAGACCCCTCATCCCCCGGGGAATCACACGCTTTGACCCTGACACTCTCTCTCCTTCTACTGTCGCACAAACACACACACACACACACACACACACACACACACACACACACACACACACACACACACACACACACACACACACACACACACACACACACACACACACTCACACACAGTAACAGTCGCCACAGCACATGTGCTCACTCACACCTAGTCCTGCATTTTACCTCGTCTTAGTCCCGGCCACACCCTCTGTGCACGCACACACATTGCGGTATTGACTCTGGTTTTGGGTTGAATCTGAAGTTCCAACATTTATAATCACCAACAGACCAAATCAAAGAAAGAACATTTTATACTATTCCTTATAGTGTAGCCAAACACTGTTTAGAAAGACTTCATTTTAAAGTCTAGTGGAAATCCCAAATTTTCCAAAAAGAGAGCATACGAGTTTGAGTTGTATAAAAATGATGCACCAGACAACTGAAATATCTGAAGTGTTTGATTTGAATATTTGACTCAGTGTAAGAACTCAAAAAGCGTCAATAAAGAATGAAAAGAAAGGGATTTTTTAAATCTTAAAACAATATAAAGGGAGTCAAAAGTGAAAGTCTTCTTCAGATTTCTTTCCTGATGCGTCAACAACAAATCCGCCCTCGTCTGACAGCTCGCTCTCTGAACTGGTGCCAGCTCAAAGCCAGGTCAAACCACACTTTCTGAATCATTGGCCCAGAACAAAGTCATGTGTTTGTCTGTTAAAAAAAAAAAAAACACCTCGTAGCCTTCCATTACTCCCACACTTCAAATATCGCACTGCAATTGGAGTTCATTTCATTAACACCCCATTAGAATTAGTGCTCCCGACTGATTTACGTCGCCACAGGCTGAAACATATGGACTTTTAAAACACGTCTTTAACAGTGGCAAGAGTTTGCAGCTTGAAAAACCCTCCCACAGCCTTACATTGACCAGACCTGTCAGAGCGGAGCTGTTAAAGAGCTGACACGCAGGTATCCAGCTGGCCTACCTCTGGAGAAAGGTGTAGGAAATTATATGGCATTTAGATTAATTAGACACAGTTGTCAGATTTAATTAACTACTAGGTTTAATTAACCATGTAATTAATCTTATGGTTGTCCAACATACTCACACACACAGAGGGAGGTACGGAACGGAGACACACACATCAACACGTGCCCACACACACACACACATGTGCGTAGTACATGCACAACAAATGTAATCTGTACGGCTGACAAGTGCTCACACTTTTGCTGTCAAACCTCATAAGAGGGTTCAACTGAATGGGCGAGTGGCTACGGGCTAAAAGAGCCTGAATGAAATGATGGAATGGTAAGAATAGCAACTTTAATCTATTTCAGCTTTCACTTCTGCCCAGGTGGAACCATCATCTAGTAGCTGGAGCGGCCTGTCCAGTCAACTTCCTGTCCCAGTAACCTTTCTTTAAAAGGTACTGCAGTGCTAGGTAGATTCGAAACCTACCTTTGGAATGGGCTATTTGCTCGGACTGTGGCGATGCTGGTTGCAGCTTTGTTTCTGGAACTGTAAAAGTGACCTGCAGTAATTGAGGCGCAGCGAGTAAAGACCTGCTGCTGGACTCAGTCCACAGAACCCTGCAGCTGCACCCCCACTGCTGCACAAAGAGCTGTCCACCTGTTTAATTCAAGGTTCAGTGAAGCTCGACTTAGCATGCAGAACCCCGGGAATCAGCTGTCATTGCCTTTGTCATGATCGACTTACATGGATGGTCCATCCGCCGTTGCTACAGATTACATCCACATTACCATGTTTTCATTTGAAATCATAACGACTCTACCGATACGTCTGAAGAAGTTTGTAAACAGTTATATGGACACTCACAACCGCTTGCTGATTGCGTCTTTTAGGTCACAACTTAGCCTTTGCTGATTGGTCAGGCTCGTTTCACATGACCCCCTCCCGAAAGAAAACAACCAGCATTAGCCTCGGCTACATGTGTAGAACCCAACATGGATAATCTAATACAAGTGTTATTACTCTGTTGTCTTTGCTAACTGCTGCAGTTAAATTCTGTATTTTACAGTGATGCTGCAGGACTGAGTTAATAGAAGAATCAAACAATGTAATACATACACAGTATTTAACATAGTAAAGGATATAAATCAATTCTAAAACATATTAAGGTAAGGTCTGCGAGGGTCATGTTCACATCAATATGGTCATTTGCAATAATGAAAGCCAACAAAGACTCTATTCTCACAGCCAGCCATCAGCCAGCTCTGGTGCGTGTGTGTGTGTGTGTGTGTGTGTGTGTGTGTGTGTGTGTGTGTGTGTGTGTGTGTGTGTGTGTGTGTGTGTGTGTGTGTGTGTGTGTGTGTGTGTGTGTGTGTGTGTGTAGTAGGTTACTGATCGACTACTTCAGCCCTTCAGAAGATGAGAGGGTCAAGGGGTCTGCAGACTATTACCTTTCATCACCCCGTCCAGCCCCTGCAGCCACAACCAGCAAAGCTTGCCCAGCTCCAAAAGTGTCCTGTGTGTGTGTGTGTGTGTGTTTGTATGCGTTGTGTGCGAATGTGTGTGTGTTAATGTGCTCATGTTATCAGCCAGCTGCTTTATGTGCTTTGACCTTTACAGAAACAGTGAGTGGACCAATAAATAGCCAGGCAGCACCGCGACCTTTCACCCCACACTGACAATTTGGCTGAGGGGTCAGGGGGTCGGCGTTTGAGGAAGTGCGGCCGGCAGCTGAGTCGAGGGAAGCAACCAAGATGGATTGTGTGAAACGAGGAAGAATGGCATGAAGAGCTCTGTCAGACGTTAAAAGTTTAAACATGGAAGTCAATGGGCTTCGCCATAAAATATAGAACTGGTGGTCATAGATGCTGCATTTTTAAAAGCAGGCTATTTCAGATGTTTACCTCAGAGACTGTCCCACCTCAACCAGAGGCTGCAGCAGCAGACACGCAGACAGTAAGAAACATGTCAAAACAAGAACCAGCAGCATTATCACAGTCAGAAACGTCCCACACACTCTTGGTGTGCTCGCATACGCTCGTAACCACGTGTGAAAGCGTGTGTGTGTGTGTGTGTGTGTGTGTGTGTGTGTGTGTGTGTGTGTGTGTGTGTGTGTGTGTGTGTGTGTGTGTGTGTGTGTGTGTGTGTGTGTGTGTGTGTGTGTGTGTGTGTATTTGCGTCCCTCGCACACAACCCGAGGGTTGGTTAAGTTCACTCACATAGTCATGGAAAGCCTTGGCCTCGCTGGAATGTTCGCATGTCTCCCTCCGGTCCGGGGCAGCGCAGTACAGATCCCAGAATACACTGTGCACACAGGACGACAGAGCGACATTGGTTAGACACTTTGCTGCAAGATCCAAACACACATCACCTGGTTCTTGTGTTTCTGTTGTGGACAAGGTTGCAAATATCTGATGGAGATAAGTTTGTGTTGAGTGCTCTGAGTGCCTGTGTGAAATGATGAACAAATCTGCACAGTCAGCTGAAGCAGGTTGTGTTTGGAATGTTTCAGTAGTGATATGAAAATGGTAGAAATAAAAGAAATCAGTCTTTTTATATACAGTATATTTCGAGGTAATAAAAACACGTATTTTTGTTCCTTTAACAAACCTTAAACAACATTTATAAGAATTTCTCATTGTTCACGTGAAGAGCTTTTGTGAATGATGATGATAAGAATCATTGAGGGACCAAACTGAAGTGAATAATGACACACTAAGAGACTCGTGTCAGTTTCATTCTTAAGTTTTATTTATCAAGTCCAAGTACAAATGTGACAGCTGAGGTTAATGGCATCTTAACATAAGCAGCAGCACAACCACTTTATTTGACTTTATAAGTTTGGAAAAGTCTGTTGAGAGCAAAACAGAAGTTTGATGTACAAATGTAATAAATGTCTTCAACGTAAGACCATGCATGAAGCTTCTTTACTTCATAAAACACACAAATTAGCAAAATTATTATATAAATTGGGAATTATCTGATCTAAAAACACAAAAACAAGGCCTGCAACACATAATTTGTAGTCCCAAGCTGGGACTCAAACCTGGAACCTTTTGCTATGAGGCAACACTGCTAACCACTGTCAACCATGCTGCCTCCAAAACACTAAGATTACATCATTAAATTGCTTGTTTTGTCCATAAACCCCTCAGTATTTCATAAGACATCAAAAAGCAGGAACCACTGATTTTTTAAAACTATTTTAAAAATGTAAGGTCATACCATCATTGTATTATATTTTATTTTGAATTTTTTGTTTTGCACAATGTATTACTCCTTTTTTTGTAAATAAATCTCTGTTTTTTGCTTGACAATTGTGCTTTCTGATTTAAAATTTATTTTAATTTCTTTTGATGATCTGTAAAGCACCTTGAAACTACGTGATGTAGTTAATAAATAAAACTGCCTTGCCTTTACCTTTTCAGCTTGAAATACACAAGGAAACACTCTTAACTTACTGTTTTTAACACATTTCCACAAAGTAGTGAGATTTTTTTTAAAAGCAGTGTAAAACCCAGAAGCTCCTCCAGTCACATTAAGTGCAGACTCCACTGTACAGCCCAGCCTGAAGCCTGGAGCTCAGGAAGGAGCTGTCCCCAAATGTTCCTCTCAGCCGGCCCCGCTGACCTGCAGGTTATTGACCAATCAGCTGTGATTATGTTACTTACTGCCCAATCAGCCATACTCATATTGGTTAATTAGACCAATCCCCCACTCCTCCAGGGCAGCAGGGGCCACTAGGTCCCACTCCAAACAGGCCCTTAATTACTGCACTGAAATTAAGTACCTGGTAAGCCAGTCCACATTAAGGACTTCTCCTTCTTCGAGATTATTGATTTCATGGGCAGCATACAAAAAAAAAAGCAAACTGCTGAATTCATGAGACGAAATTCTTGCTGCCATTTAAAGGTGCAAATAAACTGGTACATGCATTCTTTGTGCTGATGTTGGGAGCAGCCGTGATACTTGATATGACAGTCTGCGAAATGGAGCAGAAAATATTAGCTGATTGCCCAGAACTGTCAGAGAATGGCTCAGTAGCCCCCTTGTCAAATGTCGGTCATTTCCCCTTCACAATTAAATGTTTGATTTCACGGTTTAATGTTATTATCCCCTAAATACGGTTATTATAAAACACTGGTGATCGCTGATGTACACTCTCCCTTTTTGGGCATCAAGGAAACAAGAGTGCGACAATAAATGTGAAAATAAAAAGAACAATAAATTACAACCCAGCAGCTCACAGCGCCAACCTCTCAAAGCACATGAGCTCAAATAGAAATGTGTTATTAAAGTATTTAAAGATTAAAAGACAGAGTTGGTGCCCCGAGGCCTCGACGGGAGCCCTGGGGTCCCCTCTAGACAAGGAGGGCAAAGATGGCGCAGAAAACATATGGCGTGTGTGTGTGTTTTGTGCTGCCCTTCTGTCACTTGACAATAAAGCCTGTGTACATTATCATATCTATCGGATGGTACTAAAGAGATTGCCGCTCCGTCAGAGGAGCGGCGACGGCGAGAAGGCGCAACCATCGCAAATCCAATCAGCTCTCAGGGAAATGAAACGGGACGCAGGTTACAGTTTGTTACGAAAACACACAACCAGGTGTGGGAACAGGGGGGGGAGCAAGGTGATCTAACATCTCCTGGCCCCATACGTCTGAAATATATTGCGATTTGAACAGCTGACCTGCGTCTGAGCCGCGGAGGGAAATCTCATTCTGTGTCTCTCTGCATAATCGGAGGCAGCATCGCAGGTGGGCGGGACTAAAGACTTTCATTATTCTGATATTATTTTAGGTGGATGACATAGGATGCATGTTTCTGCATGGAGTTAGAGTGTGACGAAAGGGAAATGAAACAGGCCGTCAGGTGTCAACAGGTGACTCATTCAAGAGCAAAATGTAATTCTATAATATTAATTAATCACAGACCCTTGAGTGATCCAATCACAAGATCAGGTCTGAGCGCTCTCAAATGCTTTCTGAACGCACCCTCAGATCCGATCACTCCAACCACATTCAGGGGTGGTCCGGGACACATGTGGCCACATTCTTTTCTCTGTTTAAACCCATGTTATGTTGGCCGAGAAGTCACACACAAGAGTATTAATGGAAAACACAAATGCAAGAGCAACAATACAACTACAAGCGCCACAACACAACCGCAGAAGCCAAGGCACAACTACAAAAGTCAAACAGCGGAAACACAATCACAACAGAAGTGTGCGACCACGGATGTTGACAATGAAACAAGAAGAGTTACTCACTGCTGTCAAATGAGCAGTTTGTCAAAACCCTGACAAGCCAGTCGCTGCTTAAAATGTGATGTTTGTCTATTTGAGGTTTTACGGTAAACATGCTTGGAGCACCCAAAAAGGAAGAACGCACCTGTACCGCAACACCTGAAATAGACAAGCATCAAATTGTAATACTTGTCTTTGCTTGTCATTTTCGTTTTTGTTTTGTTTCTGTTGTGCGGCTTTTGCATTCGTGTTTTCTATTAATTCTCTTGT
This sequence comes from Hippoglossus stenolepis, assembly GCF_022539355.2. Classification (NCBI taxonomy): domain Eukaryota; kingdom Metazoa; phylum Chordata; class Actinopteri; order Pleuronectiformes; family Pleuronectidae; genus Hippoglossus; species Hippoglossus stenolepis. The sequence continues at coordinate 17,519,083 of NC_061496.1, read as the reverse complement.
GTGAATCGTCTCAGCTGCCGTACAAATGCGTCCTTGGCCGCCTACTCAGCTGATGTTCTCTGACCCGCTACAGTTCCACTATGAATTAAATGTGTTTTTACGCTTCTCAGTGACAATACTTGATTTGTTTGTGCTCACCGCTACAATATCAACACGGAGCGCCACATGATGATTTTCAAACGAGTACAATCTTTCTTCAGAGTAGATCTGGGTGCGGCTCATTGATTCATTCAGCCCCTCCTGTCTCTGCAAGCTTCCTTTATCTCTCGCTCACACTTACAAAACAGACACAATGTCATTGGATATAAATGTTAAACCGGGTAAAAACATAATTTGGTCTTCGTGGACAGAAATGGTGGCCCTGTTTATTTGCATATAGAGCAGGCAAGTGATATCCAATCACAATAGGTCACAGGACACACATTCAGGAAACATTTTAATTCCAGGTATGAACAGACTAATTAAACACTCGTGATTAGATGTCTCAGGATGGACATTAACACCACGTTTGAATAGGGACACAGATTTTCAAACTAAATTTTCAGGGTCCGGATGAAGTCAGGGGGGAAATTATCTGTTCTACTGTAACATCTCATGTGTTGTTCGTCAAAATCTGGATGTGACCATTGTTAGCGCAGGTCTGACAGTCCCACCCACTTTAAGAGGGAAAGCCTGTGACAGAGTTGTTGTCGCTTCCTTTTCAGATTAATCTTCAGAAAAGATCTGGGAAGTCAACAAACGCGGTTAATTAGCAGCAGCAATCTGCGGGAAATCTTGTTCTCTGCACACAGTAAATTTTCTATCCAATTATCTAATCGTTTCCATCTAATCTCCTCATCATGGGAAGCTCTTTATGGTATTATGTGGAGTAACTGGTGGTATTTGAGCCACACAACTCCATAAAGAGGGAAACTTTTAACTGCTCTTACTTTGAGTGGTCACAGGAGGGATTTAAATCTCAGCTCAGAGTCGTGCAAAGTATTTTTTTTTATCCACTCAAATGAGAAAAAAGGCTAAAAGAAACACGAGCTTGCACTGTCAGAACACACACACACACACACACACACACACACGCAATCACACACACACAAACACGCACTTTGTATCCAGAACAGAAGAGGGAAGGATTAGCGTCCAGCCGTCCAGAAGAAGACAATTACTAAATTTAAATGTCATCATGATAATTATTTGCAATTAACTGTGGTTTGACAAAGCCAGTGGTTACAATGTGCTTTTCCATTATAATAAGGAGAGTAAACAAAGGGACGGAAAAGACAGGCTGCTGATGGCAGGTCTACAAGATAATCCTGCGCGTGTGTCTGGTCGTACATCTAACCAGCCTGTAAGTCGGTCAGAAGAGAGAAGAAATAGAAATTAAGACAGATATGGAGACGAATGTAGATAAGGAGGGGGCTCGCAGAGCATCAGTGAAAGAACCAGAGTCCGAAAAATAAAGTTACCGAGAGGCCCACCGTGCCGTCTTCCCCCGTCTTATCAGAACAGACTCTTCTTAATGGGACAAAATGCTGCAATCACAGAGCGGAGGCGGAGAAGCACAACCCTTCCAGTTGTCTTTATTACCTTGACTCAAGTAGCAGCTATTCTCCTGGTAGCAGCAGTGCGTTCAGCGAGCAGGAGGAGACAACAACATCACTGTGCCATGTAAATCAGGAACACTCCCTTTGGACTGTGGCTAATAAATACAGCAACTGTCATTGCAAGAAGATGAACGGCTTAACAAACAAAAAAAGGAAGTTGTACCGTGTGTATAATACAGGTGGAGTGTACTCCTGCTCTGAGGTACACTGCACATGAGAGACTTTCTGGACAGCCAGAAAGTGGGAGAGGAAAATTAATTCCAGCGTAGGCAGTGCTGGCATCTTGAGTTAACGTGTGTTGTTTCTGCAAAGAAACCTGCACCATCTTCTCTGGGCTCATGACTGACTACAAACCCTGCCGCATCCCAGAGGTGACATAAAGGTGCAACACAGCAGCTGACTTTCATTCAGGGTGTCCACTCCCTCAATCAATGTGACAAGAGGGCTTGTGGTCGACCAAGTAAAAATCTCTCGTTGAACTCTGCGTGTTGAATTCTGTGTTTGCAAACTAACCCATTAATCACATCAACAGCTCTAAGTTGAAAAGATTCTTATCTGAAACTACACAGCCAAGACTGGCGATTTAAACGAGTCTGATTCATTCTAAACTCAACCACTTACAGTTGTTTGGTGTCTGCCATTTCAGAAAGTACCTGATGTCTGCATTAGGATATTGGTGTACACCTAAAGACTGAGAGTTTTTTCACACATAAAAGTCCAATGATCATTCTTTGTGAACATTTCATCCAGTAAGTTGGGGTTTCACATTGCAAATTAGGGAGCGAACTAAAACATTTAAAGGGATAGTTCACCCAAAAATTTAAATTCAATCATTATCTACTCACCACTATGAGGATGGATGGGGTGGGTGAAGTGTTTGAGTCAACAAAACACTTTTTGAGTTTCAGGGGTAAACAGTGTTGCAGCCAAATCCAATACAATTGAAGTAACTGGGGACTGATTCTTCAAACGTAAAAAAACAACAGAAAAAAACATAAAATGCCTCCATACTGCTCCTGTGGTGTCTTCCAAGTGTCCGTAAGCACGACATGCAAATAACAAATTTACACCATGTTTTCAGCCTAAATGTCCACTGTTACTCTCCTTCAGAGACGTGTTCATTCGCGCGCACATATCGCACAAGCTCTCGCCGCTATGCACTATGCTGAAACTCCAAAAGTGTTTTGTGGACTCAAACACTTCACCCACCCCTCCATCGGCATAGCGGTGAGTGGATAATGAGTGAATTTTCATTTTTGGGTGAACTATCCTATACATCCTATCATCATCACATACATTCGCTGTGTCGACCTATACTTGACATTGGTTGGTTTGGGCACCTGACATCAATGTGTCATCATTTCAGCTGTTGTATCAGCATTAGCACATTTTTTTAAAATAATAACATTATAAATGGAGAAAATTAATGAACTAGTTCATTTTGATAACTTCGTTGCCAATGTATTATCATTATTGCATTACCACCATCACAACCTTCAGTACTCAACACAAGTACGAATGGGCCAAAGGAACGCACTCATTGTTTGAACATTATATCATCTGAAATGAAGATCAGTGTTTCCTGCATTCGTTCGAAATCCGAACTATCCAACACTGTTAAATGAACTGAACCATGGTTCTAAACTTTGGTCCGTTGGTCCAGACAATGGTTTGGAGGAACCTTTCACACCTGTTAATTTGGTTCAGACTCGAATTTTGAAAGCACTAATCCAAGATACCATGTCCACTGCAAGCCTTGAAGTCACACCAGAGAATAAGTCTAAATGAACCATTTAAATTTTTTATGCATGTGTATTAAGTACATTTGTATACATTTTCGTTAACAACAGAAACCAGGTACAGTCAGTGTATCGCTCTTTTTGAATCAGCAGAACGGACTGTATTTGTATTAATGTTGGATTATATTTATAGTCAATGTTGTTGACACTGTCCTCCCTCTCACCAAGTGGGAAATATCGTCTCTGTCAGAAATCCCCAACGTCTCCGACTCTGATTTACAATTAGGAGGCAGATGTGAATGGTTTTTCCAACTCGGCCGCTCGTATTTATGATCTGAATGATATGACGTGAAGAAAGAAGGAAAATTAGACGAGGAGAAGAGAAGGAGAAGGAGAAGGGTGGAGAAGAGTCTGATGCCTGTGTTTACAAAGAGCAGTCCAGACATTTAGGAGCGGAGGGTGGTTGCACTCTCACTGTTTTCTTTCCCCCTCACAAACAAGAATTTCAGCCAGAGGCTATCACACAGAGGAGGATCCCTCCACATACTGTTGTTGTGCTGAGGTTTTCATGTGCGCGTTAATGTTTTCCCGTGATGGGGGTGGGGGTGCTGAGGATTCATCGGCCATCCAGTGAAAACTGGTTAAGGCAATCGATTTTTGGGATAAGGAGACAACTAGCAGCAGCCAATAGAGAGGGAGCTAATGACACAATCAACACCTGCAGTCCTCGCTGAGCCTTTTCTTTATCCCTCCACCCATAACAACAGATGTGGATGAGTGACCCCCACCGCCAGCCTGCCTCCCCCTCCCCCTCTTACAGCCACGGTCTTGTTCTGGAGACCCCCTCCACCACCTACCAACGGCGTCCTACAGGAAGCAGCCGCAGAGGCAGAGACAGGAGGGGAGAAGAAAAACCCCAAGTGAGGTGCTGAGGAGGGGTGGTGGGGCTGGGGTGGGGGGGCGTGGAGGGGTCGGGGTCTTACATTTAGGCTGTTTAACACAAAAGAAAGCTGGAATGCAAAGAGTTAATCCGTTCGGGGGTCTCTCTCTTCCGCAAACAAAGGGACAGGCCTCCAGACAAAGGTTGAGGGAGGGGGGGAGCGAAAAAGGGTGAGGGACGAGGGAGGTTGGTGGCTTTCCTACCATCTGGAGCTTTTGTTTTGGGGGAGGCTGGAGGTTGAAAGGGGGGCGGTGGGGGTGGGTTGCTGGGTGGCATAGGGGTGGACAGAGGACCGCTCCTCCCAGCCGACCCCCAGACCCCACTCCCCCCCAGTGAGTCTTCCCGTCCACGTGCTGCGTGGGCCCAGACAGACGCCCCTCAGCTAGGTCATACTACACTGGAGCCCTGCCCTGCTCAGTCTGGCTAATCATCAGCCTGCTCTCCAACTGACACACACACACACACACACACACACACACACACACACACACACACACACACACACACACACACACACACACACACACACACACACACACACACACACACACACACACACACACACACACACACACACACACAAGGTCATCTCCCACTCTCTGCTGAAATACTGTACATCAATACAGTCAGAAGTCACACTACGAGCGAGAATGGTTTCCCTTTCAATTTCAAACTCTCTCTCTCTCTCTCTCTGTCACACACACACACAAACACACTCCCCGAGGTTTTGGGCAGGAGACGAGAGCAGACGTACACGCCGCTGTATGTTTGTGTATGTCATTCTGTCAGTATTACTGGTAGCTGTCCAATTGAGAGCTGTCAGGTTGAAAGAAGCCAGGCTCTTAAAGGACCATTATGAACTGTGTCAACAGGCTGCACAATTACAACACATGCTGAGGCCACAGAGGATGAATGAGCGAAGCCGCATGTCCGGGTTTATTACACAGGGCCAGCCAGGGGGTTTTGCGGATGAGGGGGATAGCATGAATGACAAACAAAGCGGGCCCTGTCAAACCTCTTATCCCGGCTCTCGTTGCCTCTCATGCTTTTGCCTTGCTAAGGATTCAGCGTCTCAGCCTCCCTGTCTGCCTGCCTGTTTGTCTCTTTGTCTCCATCCTTCCCAGCTGCCCAGCTTTCTCCTTCTCGCCTTTCTGCTCCCCTCTCTTTGACTTCCAGTTGGATTTTTTCTAGTTCTTGGCCTGACAACAAGAAAAAACGGGGGAATCCTACATTTGGGTGTTCCCCTTCCCTCTTATTCACACATGGAGAAAAACAGTGTATGTATCAGGCAATAAGCCCACTGACGTCATTCTTCCAGCAGGATAGAAAATACTGCTTTGTATTTGTGTCTAGCATTAACAGATCTGATTTGAATGTCGATGCTGAAGGGAAAGACGGAAAACCCACATCAGAGTTTGGTTCTGTTCAAAGGAGCATCAGGTTTAAAAGAGAGTCCCAAAAACTTTACAGTGGTGCAGATGTTTCAAGCTGCAATTAAGTTACATTAAAAACCTCAGAGCTGCAATTTACATCAAAACTGCCGCTCCTTATCATCACAATTCAGTCGCACATGAAACACACATCTTTAGATTCAATGTGACTTACACTTTGAGAGAGTCACTATCTCTGATGTCCATCGCAAATATTAATCCCCATAAATCCTCTTAGAAATCATAGAGAAGAGACGCTACGTATTTCTCCAGATATTGGTTGAGAGTCTTTACGTTTTAACTGAGGTTTTCTTCAGTACAACCATGGGCACAGGGCAAAGAAGAATTGGTAATTAGTCATTCAGAATGCTTTAAATGGTGCCAATTTACAAATACAGACAAACTCCCCGGCTTCATCCAGACTACTACATTTTAATTTAAGAATGCACTGTGGCAGGACAGAACAACTGCTGTTTTGGAGCAGTGAAGAAGAATGGATTTCTGGCAACAGAAAATTGCAGTTTCATCAAGGTGTAACTAAAAAACTTAAAAAGAAGTCTGCAGATGCCCGACTTGGTATTTTTGGCAGAATCTGAGGCTTTTCCAAAGCTGGTATAAGTATTGGAAAATCTCCTTTTTCAGGTGTTGGTATAGACGGGGATAATTACTGATGTGCACTTAACACTTCTGTGGACAGAGTTTATTTTTGGTTTTAAAAAGCCATTTTAAAACAGAAAACACATTAGTTTGAATGTAGCCTCTGTATATTCTCTGGACAATGGCCTGACAGTGGCATTTGCGTTCACACCCACAGCTCCTCTGGGCACTGTCTCAACAAGTTCAGATTTGCAGTGCATGTGTTGAGATTTAAAACTTTTTAAAACCTCAATGACGGTCCCTGATTTTGACTTTGACTGGACAGTGCACACATCAATGTGAGATTTTCTTTACTGTTTAAATAACAGAGCAAAAGGAAGTTAGCTCACTTGTCAATCAGAGGGAGGCCAGGAGTACAGCACTTAAACACGTGTGAGATGATACACTTAGCATTCCCTGCAATT